>NW_027512833.1:0-347776 GCF_048772815.1 Callospermophilus lateralis
TGGCTCAGACACATCCCTTTCAAAAGCAATTACTCAAAGAGAGACAGGTGATGCTCATTCATTTCCATTAGAAAACTGTTTTATTCAGGTTTCACAAAGTGGTGCCTTAGGCAAAGACCTTCCTGACATTCAGTGCTACAGAACAATAGGTAAGCAAAGGCCCAAAGCAGGGATTCTCCACTGAGACACTCATGATCACACAGATATCTGAGTTTCCTGAGATTCTCGCCATTCCCTTCAGCTATCCAGTACACGGCCATGTCACAGAGCTTTGAGGTGCTACATATCTTGGTCACAAAACCATGAGTCTATTCTGGAGAGTGGCCAGAATTCAAGAAGAAAACAGAAACTTAGGAAGACAGCAGGTCTTGCCCATCAATAAGGCAAGCCTCCGTCCTTTCATAAATTGGGCAGGATGAATGTGGGGAAGCTTTCTCCTAGACAGGACACATCCATTGATGCATTTTCTTTTGTAATGTCTACAACCATGGACACAGTTGGATACACAGACATAGAAACACTTGCTTTGTCAAATGACTTACTAGAAACAGTCCATTCTAAACCAAAGAAACCGCCTTTCCTACCTATTCTCAGAGCATGAGACAAAACCACATACACACACTCATTCCCACAAAGGCACCTTTTTCCCCCAAGAGGGTCTGTGACTATCAAGAGTGTCCTCTGCCTTGTGGGCCATACTATGTTGCCCCGAAATGGCTTCTCTATTCTCAAATCTGGACTCCTTGGCCCACTCTGTGAAGTTGTCAGGAGCCAGCGGTGAGCCAATACCTGCTTTCTCAGGAAAGACCCCAATTCATATCTTTCCTGGCATTTGGCCATCCTCACAACTGTAGATACCAAGAAAGATTGACTCTCTCCTTGGTAAATCCAAAAAGTGAGACTTCTGTGACTGTTATTGGGCCTGACTCTGGCTGCCTGTTTTCAGGGATCCCAAGTTCAGAGAGTTCCATCACCAAGAAAGTGAGGTAGGTCACTTCCTTCATGAAGTGAATGAGCTCACAGCCTTGGCAACCACTTTGTCCTAACAGTTGCTTCCAAGGGTCCCATGAGATGGAGGCTGCCCCTACTTCCTGTGACACTTTCACAAGTTAGAATGGTATATCAACCATTGGTACCGGGGAAAAGATCTCCACACAGGCCTGGTTTGGTCTATTTGCTCTATATTAAAAAGAGAGAGGCTTATTCAGACACATCCCTTCATAGTGACCAGGTTGTTTGCCATGGAAGCTAACTTTTGCTCTCTCAGGTCCTTCATAGCAGTCTACATCTTCTTCGGGGATCATTTCTGCATGGATCTTTGATATTCTCAGCAGGTGGAAGATCCCCAACATTCCTCTTTTGTAAGACCAACTCTGTCCCTGCACTGCTCTAAAGTTAGATTGAGGGAACAGTGTATGGTTAGGGTTAATAATATGTTCAATTTTGGTTAGCAATCATTCTGCTGGATGAATAATGGTATTGGAAACCTGTGATATTTACAAGAATATATAGGTAAAATATAACAGAAATCTAGGGAAGATTTGAAGCCAAGTAGGGCATTGGGCCCTTGAGTGGGATACTTAGCTTTGAATTATATTCTGCACAGATGTCTCAGATAAGTCAATATACAATGAAATTGGATCTTGTACCTCGGATGATTGAATAACAAACAGAACATCTAGTCATAAAGGAATAGTCCGTAGGATTACCAAGGTAGTCAGCAGGTTTATAAAGAAGAGTGAGTATAGGATTTGGACCAAAAGTTCTTTACAAATAGGGTTTCGGGTAGAGAGTGAATGTAAATGTCAGCACATGTGAAGAGTCAGTCACAATGATGAACAGGGGAAAATATGTAGGAAAGCAGACATAAATAGAGACATTAGGAAATCAGCAAAAGTATAAAGTGTGTAATTGGTTTAGACATTTTCAACAGGGTTGAGTTTGAATATATAATCTTAGGAAGAAACAAATATGTTGTCACAAATAGGATTGAATTCGAGAGCATTAGGTAACCAGGACTTGGATGTTTTTTTGAAATCCATGTTCACTTTCCATTTAGGCTTTTTTAAAATCATAAGTGTGACCATTGCATTTTGTGTCCAGAATATTATTGTGATAAAATGTATGTGTAGATCAGGTGACATGAATATTTCTTCCACCGTTTCTGGAGCAATGTTTTGTAGACGTATAATTTAGTATTTGGGGTACAAATAGGTGTACCCTGTGTCTATGAATATGCAGATTATGCATGAATAGACCATACTGTGTATAAATAATATAACTGGTTCCACTTTAAATAATGGATTGAATTGATATCTGAAAATATAAAAGAAATCTCATATTGATATGCAATCATTCATTCCAACCACTTATACATCTAATGGTAATATTAGGGTTATATTTTATCCTGAAAAGTGTGTGAGTTTTGCTTCAAACGTGATTATGGAAATCAAAAATAATGTGTTTGGAAAGAAGTATCATGAAAAGAATAGTCAAGAAACCTGGAGGAATTCATGTGTTCTGAAGCAGGAAGTGATTGAATGTGAAACACATGCATATAAATTTGCGAACTTTTGAATGAAATATATACAGTATGATGTGCATAAGCTGCAGAAATAGTAATGTAGCAGTGTTGAATAAAAATGAACATCAAAATACACATCATGTCCCCTAGGAATCTACTTGCATTGATATTAATCTGGATCAGTTACTGTAGACATATTAGGATTTTTATGCACCATTTACTGAAGTTAGTTTTCAGTACTAGGAAACAAATATGTATTTCAGGTGGATGAATATTCTGAGAATAATCTTGTGGAAACTTGATTTTAAATCCATATAAATCGCAAAACATTATAAACAAAAAACACACACAGACATTAAAATGTAGCATAGTATATGCCAATTGAAATTCATCTTGAAATATATATCATCCACTGATCCAAAACTATTTGTTTAATGAACTTGGATTCATGAATAATGTTGTTCAACTAAGAAGCTCCCCCATAGTTTGAATTTTCTGTTCCAACAGTGTTTAGGAGGAGTGATCTCCTAAATGTGTATGCAAATATGTGCTACACAAAAATATTTCCACTCTCATCCAGAACAATGACTTGATATTACCTTCGCCCCAAGAAAGACACAATTGGAATAGAAGAGTTAGAAATTCTGTGAATACATATCTGGAATTAAAATGCTCGGGAGTTCACAACATTGGAGTTTGCAGAGGAGTTTCCAAAAGTAAGGGAGAGGCTTGATAGACCCAACCTGATTTTTTATTAAAATTGGGAACCATCTTGCCACAAAGCCGTGAAAAGATAATTTTGGCTTTACTCTAAATTACTGCAAATTCTGAACCTGCTTGGAACGCCTGCCCGTGCCTTGAACTCATCCACACCTGGCTCTCTGACCAGATAACAGTACTTTCTGAAACTTTAGTGACACCTCATAAATATTGGCCTTCCCTGGCCAGACAACAACCCTCTCTGAGGCCCTAATGGTCCTCATTATTTCTGATATTGGGGCCAGCAAAAAAAAAAAATGTAAACTACCATTAGTGTGATGCTTTCAAAGTTTTGTTATCTGTAACCACCCGTTTGTGTAACTTTCTGGGCTATATAGCTGGGCTGTAGGAAAGGTGGGGTTGCTGTCTTGTTCCCGCCATTTTGGGAAGGAGAGGCAGCCCAGCCTGTTGAAATAATAAGCTTGCCTTAATTTGATTTTAATTGGAGTCAGTGGTCTTTTCTTGCATCCTAGTCCAAAATTTTGGAGTTCCCCAGTGAGATGACCCTGGCCGAGCAGATCACAAAACCAGACTGCTGAAAATTCTGAAGCTGGCCTTCCCTCCAGGGCACTGGGCTGGAGAACCACTCTAGGAGGTGCACAACTTGAGATGTTCCAAGGCCTTGGAGTGAGCCGTCAGTCTGGGGAGCACTGCAGTGAACCACCACACTAAAACTATTATCAAGCCCCTGGTGGAGGAGGCCTCCATAGGTAAGTGGCGCCTTTATAACATCTGATATCTGGTTAAGGGAGATCTCTTCTGATGACAGAGAGGTGGCCTGGGGAGGCTCACATACACTCCTGTCCAGGACAGTAATGAGAATCATGCTGTCCTCTGTTCTGTTCTGTAGGGATTTCCTCTGGAAGGGTAGAGAGGTGCCGATGGGCACACACACGCTCCTACCCTGGAGCTTTAGCAAGATGTTGCATTGCTCCTCTGTTTTTCTGTTTCGGCACCAGGATTCTGTTTTTCTGTGTTTTGTTCTGTGGTCTATATGTTTTTTGTTGTTTTTTTTGTGCTTTTTTTTGTTTGATTTCTGTGGTAAAATTATAAGGATATTGGACGTGAAAAAGGGTAACAAAGCAAGTAAGCCTGACACCCTTTCGACTGTGTTTTAAGGAACTGTGATGAACTTTACCCACCTTTGTTAAGCAGGAAGAAAGAAGCCCCTAGCTGGCTGCCTGGAGCACACCCACTGCACAGGGCAATGCCTGCTGGGGAACGAAGAACTGAGTATACCCCAGGTTAACAAGTGAAACTCTTTAAAATCCCTTGTCCCTCCAGATCATGAGAGTCACAACCTTTTGGCAGAGTCCCCTTGTTTTTCCTTTGTCAGCAAAGCAATAAACCTCCATTTTCTTTTTCTCAAAACCCTGTCCTCATTATTAAATTAGCATTAATTTGCTTCAGGGTCAGAAACCGAACTTTAAGTTACAAATTTTGATACCCGGCCCCGTCCCAGAACTTTTTGAGAGCTGACGACTAAAATGTTAGGAGATGGTGCATGCTTGGAGTGGACCCGAAACAGAAGAGCTAATCCTGTAAGTAAAAGGAGGGACTGAGGGACCCCAGCAACTGCCAAAGCCCTGTTGCTTCAGGGAATTCCCTCCTTCCTTCCCTGCACTGTAAGAATTATGACACCTCTGTCTTCTTTTAAAAGAGAAAAATAAAAAGGGGACACTAAATGCAGTAAAGTCACCATGGAGACCCTTGATTTTACATTTCAGGTAGCTTCTCTGTGAAAACATCTGGTCCCCTTGTGGGGACATCTGTGGTGCCACTGGTGCAGGAGATTTTTCTCTTATCTGGTCTGTTTTAAAGGCTTCTGTCTGTCAGCCATATTCTGGAGTTCCTTTCTGTCTGTCTTGTGCCTTTGTTTTTGGCACTTTAAGACATGTGCAATAATGTGTTTATATTATAAATTGTTTCTTGAGAATGATCTTAGCTGAATGTGTGTCTAAATGATGATGTTTTATTGTAAAAATCTGGTATCTGAATGCGTTTTTTGAAGCATTGCACAATATTGCAGTTAAAAGTCGGGTTTAGGTAATTGTTTAGTTTTTGATTTCAGATAATTCATGCCAGAGAACTTAAATACTTAGGATGGAAAACTAAAGAACTCTACTTCCAAGTTGGCAAGTAACTTCCCAATCATGCAGTCTTTTTTTCTCCAATTCTGAATTGGGTAGCCTGGGAAAATGTCACTGTGTTTACCAGTGCATTAATTTGGACAAGGATAGTAAATCATAGTATGATATCTGTTGACAAAACAAGATGTAAAGATATAAAATTTTGTGAATTGTATCTTAAACTTGTAGCATAATTTTCAACATCCTAACCAGAAAATTATGGTTAAAATGCCTTAGGCCTGAGGTGTCTGCTCAGAATAGCAGTTTTTTCCTGCTCCTTCCAGACCTCAGCCAGGACTTCTGTTGAAATGCAAATGAAAGTCTCCTGTAAGCTCAGTAGGAGACTGATCTGAGGCCTAAGGGAAAAAAATGGTAAATTGTATGGTATTTACTAATTACCAGCCAGTCATTTTTTCTAGGACTCATAATTTTTTCTTAGATTCTTTTTTTTTTTTTTGAGTTTATGATTTTGATCCTACAGACCTAGGTTAATGTTTTTCTGATCAGTTTTATCTTTGACCAACTGTGGAGTTTTAAAAACATTGCAATGGTGATTTCACCTGTGAAAAGCTACAAGGCCTTCACTATTATTAGGTGTGCACACTTTTGTTATGTGTTTTATGTCTCTCTCTCTCTCTCTCTCTCTCTCTCTCTCTCTCTATATATATATATATATATATATATATATATATATATATATATATATATATATATACACACATATGTCCGTATATCATTCAAATGATACACAAATTAACATATATAAGGAGCACTCATATAAAAAATCGCTCATAAAAACAAATTTTAAAAAGTGGACCACAGATCTTTAATTCACGTGGTTTAAATGTTTCAATTTAGATTGGATAAAAAGATAAATATAAATGTCTTCAAATTTATGCCTATAAGTTTTTCTAGGTGTTCAAAAATGTAATAAAATATTATTGTCTACCAAAGGTCTATATGACTTTGTTCTAGGACTTTTCCTTCAACCAAAAAATGGTTTACACTGTTCAATACATTTGTCTAATATTTTGATTAAAAAGTAAAGTAAATTTGATTTGGATTTACTCATTCATGAGTGTTTTTGTTTGATATCTGATTGATATACTAAGGTCTATCAATTTTTAGTACAAAATCTGTATAAAATGTTTACAATCTTATACAGACTTTCTACTAAAGTCTGTGTAAGATTGTAAAAATTAGTCATGTGTTAAAGAGACAAAAATTTCTTAAAACATAAGATTACTCATAACATTGTCTTTATTAAGTCTTATTTTTTCCAGAGCAAGCAACCATAAAAATTAAACAACTGTTTAAAACAGAACTGTTATTTTAGAGCACTGTACTGCCATTTCTTTAAAAGATAAACTTGGTTAATGTAGAAACATCAATGTAAACTGTGATGCTATTAATGTGCTCATATCTTCCAGTTATACAACTCGATAAGGTAGAAACATTAAAAGAGCATTATATCAAGCTGGTGTTCTGAAGTTGTATGGTAAATAAAATATATATTGGGGATTTATTTACCTGTTATCAATAAGATATGTAAAGTTTTATGTTACACTTTACATTGTGCAACAATTTAAATGTATTTTTAAATTAATGAGAGCCTAATCTATTTGAATGTTAAAAACATTCAGCCATTCTTTAATTCATGTTTCAAAAGTGATATTATATGGTGTTAGCTAATGTTCATGTGACCTCAAACAATTTATGTAAACTTTGTAAAAGGATATTAAAAAACGAAGATCAGCTTTAGAACTAAAACACTTATGATTTATAAAGAGCCCTGTCTTACCTGAGATAAGGCTCTGTGTCCCATCTTACTACATGTGAGAATGACTACGAAAGCAGTAGGTCAGATTTTATTTCATTTAAAGTTATGTTCAAAAGTTTTGTTTTTTTCTTTTTTTTTTCTCTCAAGTTTACTAGGATCTCAAACAGGGAATATAAAGTAAAACTCACCCAAAAAATTCAGGGTAGCATTACATTAACTAAGTATTTTTACTCTTGTTAAAAAATTTTGTTTTTTAATTTGCTTATAAGTGATCTAAAGATTCCCTGTTGGTGTTTTAACTATGGCTGGAATCTTTCAGAATAAAATCTTGTGATATCCTGGCTTAGATTCCCAGTGCTCTGTGTAAAGTCACCCTGGGCCAAGATCTCAGATTCCAATGGTGAATCTCATGTGTGGCCTCCTGAAATCCCAACACAATTCATGGCAATACTTCTCTGAGGTCAGTTACACAACTCAGTCTCTAAGGGGAATCACAACAGAGTTCAAGCCCAGGTGGATCCAGGCATCTCTTCAAATTGCCACACAAATGATGACAATTAAAACCAAAACACTCTCACATGGCCCTCTTCATCTTTTTATATAGACACTAATCATAACCTCTAGCTGGAGGTTTCCATGAGGGGCACAGCCCAAGACAGTGTCAAAAATAATCTCCCTTGTCCCTCATTTGCCTAAAGTCAGGGTGGCCTGGACAACCTTAGTGTGAACCAGAAGTGATCAAATAGGCCTGCCGTTAATACTACTCCACTTCTCAAATTTGAGGCCTACTGACTGTGGGGTATAGATTTTTAGTGTGAATTGGAGTTATAAGAAAACCCAAGCACCTATTGTCTCCCCTCTGCAGCCCTTTGAAGAACTTATTTGACACAAATGATCCCTATTCTCACTTGATGGAGGTCAGGAATCTTAAAGAGGAAGTCGAGAGGCTTCATCCACAATGACTGATCTTTTTTCCATTTAGGTTTTGGATGCCCACATGGGATCTTTCTTTAGATTCATCAGGTGCTGAAAATCTAAACCACAGGCTCACACAGGGCCAAGAGGCTGATTCAGATACATCCATTTCCAAAGCAATGAAGCAAAGAGCCACAGGTGATGCCCATTCATTTCCATTTGAAAACTGTTTTCTTCAGGCTTCACAAAGGGGTGGCCTGAGGCAAAGACCTTTCTGACATTCAGAGCAACAGAACAATAGGTAATCAAAAGGCCCCAAGCAGGGTTTCTCCACGGAGACTTTCCTTGTTACTCTAATATGTGAGTTTTCTGAGTTGCTCGCCATTCCCTTCAGCTATCCAGTACATGGCCATGTCACAGAGCTTGGAGGTGGTACATATCTTGTACAAAAATACATGATACTAATCTTGAGAGTGGCCAGAATTCATGAAAAAATGGAAAATTAGGTAGATAGCAGGTGTTGCCCATGGATAAGGCAAGCCTCAGTCCATTCATTAATTGGAAAGGATGCATGCTGGGAAGCTTTCTACTAGACAGGACACACCCAATGAGCTATTTTTTTCTAATATCCACAAAGAAAAACACAGTGGGATACACGGACATAGAAACAGTCTCCTTGTCAAATGACTTACTGGAAACAGTCCACTCCAATCCAAACAAACCTCCTTTTTTACCTATTCTCAGAACATGGAAAAAAACCACAAACACAAACCAACACCCACAAATGCAACTCCTTCCCCCAAGTAGGTCTGTCACTATCTGGAGTGTCCTCTGACTGGTAGGCCATACGATGTTCCCCACAAATGGCCTTTCTGTCTCAGATCTGGTCTCCTTGGTCAACTCTGTGAAGTTGTCAGGAGGCAGTGGTGAGCCAATTCCTGTCCTCTCAGGAAAGACCCCTCTTCAGAGCTTTCTTAGTATTTGGCAACCCTTACATCAGTAGGTACCAAGAAAGACTGACTCTGTCCTTAGTAAATCCAAACAAGTGAGCCCACTGCGACTGGGACTTGGACTGGCTCTGGTGCCTGGCTTCCTGGATCACAAAATTCAGAGAGTTCCATCGCCAAGGAAATGAGGTGAGGTCACTACCTTCAGGAAATAAATTAGGTCCCTGTCTTGGCCACTACTTTGTCCTAACAGTTGCATCCTAGTGTCTCCTGACATGGAGGCTGCCCTACTTCCTGTGATACTTTCACATGTTAGAATGGTATAGAAACCATAGTCACCTGGGAACAGCTCTCCACACAGGCCTGCTTTGGTCCATCTTCCCTGCATTAAGAATAGAGAGGCTGACTCAGACACATCCTTTCATCCTGACCATGTTGTTTGCCATGGAATATGACTTTTGTTCTCTCAGGTCTTTCATAGCTGCCTACATCTTCTCCAGGGATTATTTCTGCATGGATTTTGAGGTACTCAGCAGGTGGAAGATCTCCTAACTTCCTGTATTGTAATATCAACTTTATCCCTGCTCTTCTGTAAAGTGAGATTGAGGAAACATTGTATGGTTAGGGTTAATAGCATGTTCCATTTGGCTTAGGAATCATTCTGCTGGATGAATAATGGTATTGGGAACCAGCAATATTTATAAGAATATAGAGGTAAAATATAAGTATGAAAACAGAAATCTAGGTAATATTTGAAGCCCAGAAGGATTTGGGCTCTTGATTGGGATCCTTAGCTTGAGTAATGTTTTGCACCGAGGTCGATGCAAATCGATACACAATGGCATAAGACCCTGTACCTCAGATGATTGAATGTAGAAGAGAACATCCAGTGAAAAAGGGATAGTGTGTAGGATTAGAAAGATAGTCAGTAGGTTTAGGAGGAAGAGTGAGTCTAGGATTTGGACCAAAAGTTCTTTAGCAATAGGTTTCGGTTAGAGAGTGAATATAAATGGCACCATATGTGAAAAGTTGGGCACAATGATGAACTGGGAAAAATATGTAGGAAGGCAGACATCAATAGAGACATTAGGAAATCAGGCAAAGTATAACGTGAGTGATAAGATTTGACATTTTCAACAGGGTTGAGGTTGAATACATAATCTTAAAAACAAACAAAAATGTAGTCACCAATTGGATTGACATTTGAGAGCATTAGGCAAACTGGACATGGATGTTTTTAGTAATCCATGTTCACATTCCATTGAGGCTTTATTGCAATCATAATGGTGACCTTTGCATTTTGTGTCCAGAATATTACTGTGATAATATGTATATGTAGATCAGGTGACATGAGTATTTCTTCCACCTTTTCTGGGAGCAATATTTTGAAAACATATAAATTAGTACTGGGGATACTAAGAGGTTTACCCTGTGTTGATGAATATAGAGATGATGCATTAATAGACCATACTGTGAAAAAATTATGTGACTGGTTCCAAATTTACATAATGGATTGTTTTAATATCTGAAAATATAGACGAAATCATATATTGATATATGTACATTCATTCCAACAAGTTATATATCTAATGGTATTATTAGGGTTACCGTTTATCATGAATAGTGTGTGAGTTTTGCTTCAAAAATGATAATGGAATCGAAAATAATGTGTTTAGAAAGAAGTCTAGTGAAAAGACCAGTCAAGAAACATAGAGGAATATATGTGTTCCAAAGGAGGAAGTGATTGAAAGTAAACCAAATATTTATAAATTTGTGAACTTGTGAATGAAAGGATATATTTTATGATGTCCATAAACTGAATAAATAATAACGCACCAAGTTTGAATAAAAATGAACTTTAAAAAACACATCATATCCAATAGGAATGTATTTGCATTGATGTTAAACTTGGTCAGTTAGTCTAGAAATATTAGGATTTGTAAGAACCCTTCCCTGAATTTAGTTTTCAGTACTAGGAAACAAATATGTATTTCAGTGGATGTATATTTCTGAGAATAAACTTGTTAAAAGTTGATTATAAATCCACATATATGAATATGAATGAATTCAGGTGGTGTATAAGAAGACATATATTTCATATTTTGGAAAATCTGGAGACTATATATATATATATATATATATATATATATATATATATAGAGAGAGAGAGAGAGAGAGAGAGAGAGAGACAAACACACACACATTATAATGTCGCAATATATATGTCAATCGAAATTCATCATGAAAAATAACTCATCCGCATATCCCAAAATATTCATTTTACTGAACATGGATGTATGTATAATGTTGTTCATCTAGGAAGCTCACCCATGGGTTGAATTTTCTGTACCAACAGCGTTTAGGAGGAGTGATCTCTTCTCACAAATAGTATCTGCCAAGTCAGCCACCTTACAAGAATGTACGTGTGAAACCAGGTAGGATTCTATTTGTGCATATAAAAATACATGTGCTTAATAGGCTACAGAGAAAGGGAGACAGGAATTCATATATTTCTTAACTTTAAAAACACATGGAATAGTGTGTAGTGTCCCTCTTTATCCCTTTTGATTAACTTTGGCTTAAAAAAAAGAATTTTATTGAGAATTTTTGTATATATCTTTGTCAGGAATATTGCTCTGAAGATTTCTTTCCTTGATGTGTCTTTGTCTGATTTTGGTATGTGAGTGATAATAGCCTCATGGAATGAGTTTGGAGGAGTTCCATCCTTTTCTATTTTATGGAATAATTTGAGGAGTATTGTGATGAATGCTTCTTTGAAGGTCTTGTAGAACATGGCTGAGAATCTGTCTGTTCCTGGGCTTTGCTTGATTGGTAGGCTGTTGACAGCAACTTCTATTTCATTGCTTGAAATTGATTTGTTTAAATTGTTCACGTCCTACTAATTAAGTTTGGGTATATCTCTAAAATTTTATTGATGTCATCATGGTATTTTAATTTATTAGACTATAAATTTTCAAATTAGTTTTCAATTATTCTCTGTATTTTAGTTGTGTACTCTGTAAAAGTTCCTTTATGATCCTTAATTTTAGTAATTTGAGGTTTTTTTTCTTCATTAGCTTGGTTAAGGAAGTGTCAATTTTATTTATTTTTCAAAGATTAAATTTTGTGTTGTGTCAAAAAAAATAACACTTGGAAAATTATTTCAATAAATTGAATAGATTTATAACTCCTACCTTATATTATGCAAAAGGCAAGTCCAACTATACACCATGTCTCTTCTGAAATGCTTGTATCTATTCTGTTTGGGTTCTTTTTCTCCATTATATTAGTATTAGTGGTAAGAGTCTCGTACGGTATATGAATGTTTCTGAGAATAATCTTGTGAAAAGATAATTATAAATCCACATTCATGAATATGAAAAATTTAGGAAGTGCAAAATAAGACACATATATTTCATACTTTGAAAAATTTGGAGAGTATATCTATATTTATATCTATATATCTATATCTATATCTATATCTATATATATATATATATATATATATATATATATATATACACACACACACACACACACACACACACACAAACACACAACACTCACAGACATTAAAAAGTACCAATATAAATGCCAATCGAAATTCATCAGTAAATATATATCATCCACAAATGCAAAAAATATTTATTTTACTAAACATGAGTTTATATATAATGTTTTTCTAATAGGACGCTCTCCTATAGGTTGAATTTTCATTTCCAAAAGCATTTAGGAGGAGTGAACTCTTCTCACAATTTGTATCTGCCAAGACAGCCACCTCACAAAAATGTACGTGTGATACCTGGTAGGATTCTATATATGCATATAAATATACATGTGTGAATAGGCTACAGAAAAGGGAAACAAGAATTCACATATTTGTTAAGTTTAAAAACACATGGACAATATTACAATTAAAATTTGACTAGATTTATAACTCCAACCTTATATAAGGCAAATGTCAAGTCCAACTATACAACATGTCTCCTCTGAAGTGCTTGTATTTCTATTGTGTTGGGTTAATTTTCACGATTATATTAGGATGAATAGTCTGAGTCTACTAGGTATGGGTTATTGTCAGGGATTCAGTACTTCGAATGAAAAATTGGAAAATGAATCCAATGTGTATGTAAATATACGCTGCACAAATATCCTCCCGCTCTCATCCAGAACAATGCCTTGACATTACCTTCACCACAAGTAAGACACAACTAGAGGAGAAGAGTTACAAAATCAGTGAATACATATCTGGAATGGAAAATGCTAAGGAGTTCACATTCTGGAGGCGGTAGAGGAGTTTCAAAAAGTAAGGGACAGGGTAAACACTCCACAAACATGGAGCTCTGCTGGCCTAAAAACTTTTTGAGAAACTGCCTCTGAGCTTCCGCACTTGAAATATATGTTGTTTTCAGGAGATTTGGCTTCCTTTGTAGTGAGACCATCAAAGCTGGGTCTACATCTATGTGACCTGGAGGACATGGTTTCTTATTTTCCAATGAACAAGATGAAGCAGTGCTGAATCCTCTCTTTGTAAGTAAACTGAGGCCACTGGGGACAAAGTGTCTCCCCGTGTGGACTGTGAAGCCATTTGGTCCTCCTCCATTTTTTGTGGAGTTTTTGCTGCTGCACTGTGAGTTTGGTAGTTGTTTCACGAAATACTAGGAGCTAAACTGGGACACAGTGCTGGAGGGAGTTCTGTCACGTGTGGTGGGTCAGGGTCTGCAAGAGAATGCACCAACTAGGCTTCTATCTCTCACAGCTTTCCCCATTGCCCCCTTTTCCATATCAACCTGATTCTTAATTTTCCTCTGAAAACTCTCCATATAACAAGATGCCTTTACATATAAGGGTCTGCTGGCTGCACCATGTCAGTTACAAGCCATTTGGAATCCAATGGTAGATCCACAAGGCCCTTCCACGAATGTTTTATCAAACACCTCCCCACCACTGCTCTAGACCCACTACTCAGCAGGCTACAAACTACTGGCATCTCTGTTCTACACCATTTTCATGAAACTCAGTAAATCAAGGCACTGTCTCGTATAATCATGATCAGCAAAAGGACATCCAATGTTTCTCCAGTACCACCTGGTCATAGGTATTTCAAAAATTTCATGGTATTTATCTAGCCATTTTTCAAGCATGAAGTTGGAGGCACTGTGGGTTTCAATTCATTCAGCAAAGATTAAATGGTGAGGAAGCTCATTTCAATAAAATCTCTGGAGAACTCTCACAGGCAAGGCTTCCCAAAGAGTGGACAAAAGGTCACATTAGGCGAGGCCCATTGAGGTCTATAATGTGAGGTCCATGTGTGTTTTGACTCTCAACTATGGCTGCCATTTCTTTAAGGATAAAATCATGTGATATCCTTGCTGAGATTCCCAGGCCTCTGCGGAAATCCACCCGGGGCCTAGGTCTCAGTTTCCAAGAGCGACTTTCATGCATGGCATCTTAAAATCCCAAAAAAATTCATGGCAATGCTTCTCTGAGTTCAGTTCCAAAACCCAGTCTCTAAGGGGAATCACACCAGAGTTCAAGCCCACGTGGACACAGTCATTTATTCCAATGCCACACAAATGAGCAACATTAAAACCAAAACACTCCCACATAGCCCTCATCTTATTCCATATAGTCAATCATCTTAACATCTGGCTGGAGGTTTCCATGAGGGGCGCAGCCCAAGACAGTGTCCAAAATCAGCTCGTTTGCCCCTCATTTGCCTAAAGTCAGGGTAGGCTGGACACCGTTTCTGTGAACCAGGAGTGAACAAATAAACCTGCCGTTAATACTTCTATGTTTCTCCAATTTGAGGTCTACTGATTTTAGGTATCAATTCTTTAGGTGATTTAGAGTCAAGCGAAAACACAAGCACCTCTGCAGGGCTTTGAAGAACTCATTTGACCTAAATAATCCCTATTCTCATTTGATGGAGTGCAGCAACCTAACAGAGGAAGGCAAGAGACTTCATCCAAAATGAATGATATTTTTTGCCATTGTGGTTTTGGAAGCTCACATGGGATCATTCTTAAGATCCATCAGGTGCTGAGAATCTAAGCTACAGCCACACACAGGTCCAAGAGGCTGATAAAGACACATCCCTTTCCAAAGCAATTAAGCTAAGAGCCACACGTGAGGCCCATTCATTTCCATTTGAAAACTGTTTTCTTCAGGCTTCACAAAGGGGTGGCCTGAGGCAAAGACCTTCCTGACATTCAGTGCAACACAGCAATAAGTAAGCAAAAAGCCCAAAGCAGTGTTTCTGCACTGAGACTTTCCTGGTCACACTGATATCTGAGTTTTCTGAGATGCTCGCCATTCTCTTCAACTATCCTTTACATGGCCATGTCACAGAGCTTGGAGGTGGTACATATTTTGGACACAAATCCATGAGCCTATTCTGGAGAGTGGCCAGAATTCAGGAAGAAAACAACAACTTAGAAAGATAACAGGTGTTGCACATCGATAAGACAAGCTGCAGTCCATTCATATATTGGGCAGGATGAATTATAGGGAAGATTTATACTAGACAGGACACATCCATTAATGCATTCTCTTTTCTAATGTCTACAACAACGGACACAGTGGGATACACAGAAACAGAAACACTCGCCGTGTCAAATGACTTACTAGAAACTGTCCACTCCAAACCAAACAAAACGCCTTTCCTATCTATTCTCAGAACATGAGACAAAACAACAAACCCACACCCACTCCCACAAAGGCACCTCCTGCCCCCAAGTAGGTCTTTGACTATTCGAAGTATCCTCTGACTGGTGGGCCATACTATGTTCCCTCGACATGGCCTGTCTTCTCTCAGATCATGTTTCCTTGACCAACTCTGTGAAGATGTCAGGAAAAAGTGGTTAGCCACTACCTGTTTTCTCAGGAAAGGTCCATATTCATAGCTCTCCTTGCATTTGGCGATCCTCACATCATTAGGTACCAAGAAAACTGACTCTGTCCTTGGTAAATCCAAACAAGTGAGCCCACTGGGCCTGGGACTGGGACTGCCTCTGCGTGCCTGGCTTCTTGGATACCAAGTTCAGAGAGTTCCATCACCAAGGAAATGAGGTATGTCACATTCTTTGGAACTGAATGAGGTCACTGCCTTGGCAACCACTTTGTCCTAACAGTTGCTTCCAAGGGTTACATAAGATGGAGGTTTCCCCTACTTCCTGTGGCACTTTCATAAGGTAGAATGTATATCAACCATTGGCACCCTGGAACAGCTCTCCACTCAGGCCTGGATTGTTCCACCTTGTCTACAGTAAGAAGAGAGAGGCAGATTCAGACACATCCCTTCATCCTGACCAGGTTGTTTGCCATGGAAGATGACTTTTGCTCTCTCAAGTGCTTCATACCTGCCTACAACTTCTCCAGGTATCATTTGTGCACGGACATTTGAGGTTCTCATCTGGTGGAAGATCCCCAACTTTCCTGTATTGTAAGAACCCCTCTGTCCCTGCTCTTCTGTAAAATGATTGAGGGAACAGTGTATACTTGGGGTTAAAAACAGGTTTGATTTGGTGACGAATGATTCTGTGCGATGAATAATGGCATTGGGAACCTGCAATATTTACAAGAATATAGAGGTGAAATATAAGTATGAAAACAGAAATCTAGGTATGCTTTGAAGCCCAGAAGGGTTTTGCCCTTGATTGGGATACTTAGCTTTGAATTATGTTCTGCAAAGTTGTCTCAGATAATTCGAATTACAATGGCATAGGACGTTGTACATTGGATGATAGAATTTAGAAGAGAACATCAGGTCAAAAAGGGATATTCAGTAGGATTAGGAAGATAGTCGGTAGGTTTAGGAAGAAGAGTGAGTACAGGATTTGGACCAAAAGTTCTTTAGCAATAGACTTTTGGTTATAGAGTGAATGTAAATGTCAGCACATATGAAGAGTCAGTCACTATGTTGAACTGGGGAAAATATGTAGAAAAGCAGATATCAATAGAAACATTACGAAATCAGGCAAAGTATAAAGTGAGGGATAGAATTAGACATTTTCAACAGTGTTGAGTTTGAATATATAAATAGGAAAAAACAAATATGTAGTCACCAATAGGATTGACAATTGACAGCATTAGGCAACCTGGATATGGATGTTTTTAGAAATCCATGTTCACTTTCCATTTAGGCTTTGGTACAATCATAAGTGTGACCTTTCCATTTTTTGTCCAGAATATTACTGTGATAATGAGGTGACATGAGTATTTCTTTCACCATTTCTGGGAGCAATATATTGAAGATGTAATATTAGAATCGGGGTACAAAGAGGTGTACCCTGTTTCTATGAACATAGAAAAAAAGCATGAATAGACCATACTGTGAATAAATAATATAATTTTTTCAACTTTAAATAATGAATTGAACTGATATCTGAAAAATTAAAGGAAATCGTATATTGATATACAATCATTCATTCCAACCAGTTATATATCTATTGGAAATATTAGTGTTTTGGTTTATCATGAAGAGTGTGTGAGTTTTGCTTCAAAATGATTATGGAAATTCAAAATTATGTGTTTGGAAAGAAGTCTGATGAAAGGACCAGTCAAGAAACCCTGACAATACATGTGTTCTGAAGCAAGAAGTCATTAAAGTTGAAACAAATGCCTATTAATTTGTGAACTTGTGGATGCAATGTATATTCTATGATGTGCAAAAACTGAAGAAACAATAATGTACCAGTGTCGAATACAAATGAATGACAAATTACATATCATGTCCCATAGGAGTCTTCTTGCATTGATGTTAGACTGGGTCAGTTACTGTAGAGTAATTAGGATTTGTATGCACCATTCACTGAAGTTAGGTTTCAGTACTATGAAACAAATATGTATTTCAGGTGGATGAATATTTCTGATTATAATCTTGTGAAAAGTTGATTATAAATCCACATACATGTACATGAATGAATTTAGAGAGTATATATTAGACACATTTTTTCATATTTTGAAAAATTTGGAGAGTATATATATATCTATGTCTATACACACACACAGACATACACACACAGAGACACACACACACACACAGACACACACACACACACACAACATTCACAGACATTAAAAAGTACCAATATAAATGCCAATCGAAATTCATCAGTAAATATATATCATCCACAGATGCCAAAATATTTATTTTACTGAACATGAGTTTATGCATAATTTTGTTCTACTAGGACGTTCTCCTATAGGTTGAATTTTCATTTCCAACAGCATTTAGGAGGAGTGAACACTTCTCACAATTTGTATCTGCCAAGACAGCCACCTCACAAAAATGTATGTGTGATACCTGGTAGGATTCTATATATGCATATAAATATACATGTGTGAATAGGCTACAGAAAAGGGAAATAAGAATTCATATATTTGTTAAGCTTAAAAACACATGGAGAATATTTCAATTAAAATTTGACGAGATTTATAACTCCTACCTTATATAATGCAAATGTCAAGTCCAACTATACAACATGTCTCCTCTGAAGTGCTTGTATTTCTATTGTGTTGTGTTAAATTTCCCCATTATATTAGCATGAATAGTCTGAGTCTACTAGGTAAGTTTTAGTGTCCGGGATTCAGTACTTCTAATGGAAAATTGGAAAATGAATCCAATGTGTATGTAAATATATGCTGCACAAATATCCTCACGCTCTCATCCAGAACAATGCCTTGACATTACCTTCAACCAAGTAAGACACAATTAGAGGAGAAGAGTTACAAATTCATTGAATACATATCTGGAATGGAAAATGCTCAGGAGTTCACAACCTTGGAGGTGGTAGAGGAGTTTCCAAAAGTAAGGGACAGGGTAAACACTCCACAAACATGAAGCTCTGCTGCCCTAAAAACTTTTTGAGAAACTGCCTCTGAGCTTCCGCACTTGAAATATATGTTGTTTTCATGAGATTTGGCTTCCTTTGTAGTGAGACCATCAAAGCTGGGTCTGCATCTATGTGACCTGGAGGACATGGTTTCTTATTTTCCAATGAACAAGATGAAGCAGTGCTGAATCCTCTCTTTTTAGGTAAATTAAGGTCACTAGAGTCTAAGTGTCTCCCCGTCTCCCCGCGTGGACTGTGAAGCCATTTGGTCCTCCTCCACTTTTTGTGGTGTTTAGGCTGCTGCACTGTGAGTTTGGTATTTGTTTCACGAAATACTAGCAGCTAAACTGGGACACAGTGCTGGAGGGAGTTCTGTCACGTGTGGTGGGTCAGGGTCTGCAAGAGAATGCACCAACTAGGCTTCTATCTCTCACAGCTTTCCCCATTGCCCCCTTGTCCATATCAACCTGATTCTTCATTTTCCTCTTAAAACTCTCCATATAACAAGATGCCTTTACATATAAGTGTCTGCTGGCAGCACCATGTCAGTTACAAGCCATTTGGAATCCAATGGTAGATCCACATGGCCCTACCACGGATGTTTTATCAAACACCTCCCCACCACTGCTCTAGACCCACTACTCAGCAGGCTCCAACTTACTGGCATCTCTGTTCTACACCATTTTCATGAAACTCAGTAAATCAAGGCACTGTCTGGAATACTCATGATCAGCAATAGGACATCCAATGTTTCTCCAGTGCCACCTGGTCATAGGAATTTCAAAAATTTCATGGTATTTATCTAGCCATTTTTCAAGAATGAAGTTGGAGGCACTGTGGGTTTCAATTCATTCAGCAAACATTAAATGGTGAGGAAGCTCATTTCAATGAAATCTCTGGAGAAATCTCACAGGCAAGGCTTCCCAAAGAATGGACAAAAGGTCACATTAGGCCAGGCCCATTGAGGTCTACAATGTGAGGTGCATGTGTGTTTTGACTCTCAACTATGGATGCCATTTCTTTAAGAAAAAATCATGTGATGTCCTTGCTGAGATTCCCAGGCCTCTGTGGAAATCTACCCGGGGCCTAGGTCTCAGTTTCCAAGAGCGACTTTCATGCGTGGCCTCTTAAAATCCCAACAAAATTCATAGCAATGCTTCTCTGAGTTCAGTTCCAAAACCCAGTGTTTAAGGGGAATCACACCAGAGTTCAAGCCCACGTGGAACCAGTCATTTTTTCCAATGCCACACAAATGACCAACATTAAAACCAAAACACTCCCACATGGCCCTCACCTTATTCCATATAGTCAATCATCTTAACATCTGGCTGGAGGTTTCCATGAGGGGTGCAGCCCAAGACAGTGTCCAAAATCAGCTCGTTTGCCCCTCATTTGCCTAAAGTCAGGGTAGCCTGGACACCGTTGCTGTGAACCAGGAGTGAACAAATAAGCCTGCCGTTAATACTTCTATGTTTCTCCAATTTGAGGGCTACTGATTTTAGGTATCGATTCTTTAGGTGATTTAGAGTCATGCGAAAACACAAGCACCTCTGCAGGGCTTTGAAGAACTCATTTGACTCAGAGAAACCCTATTCTCATTTGTTGGAGTGCAGGAACCTAACTTAGGAAGGCAAGAGTCTTCATCCACAATGAATGATATTTTTTGCCATTTTGGTTTTGGAAGCTCACATGGGATCATTCTTAAGATCCATCAGGTGCTGAGAATCTAAGTCACAGCCACACACAGACCAAGAGGCTGATAAAGACACATCCCTTTCCAAAGCAATTAAGCAAAGAACCACAGGTGAGGCCCATTAATTTCCATTTGAAAACTGTTTTCTTCAGGCTTCACAAAGGGGTTGCCTGAGGCAAAGACCTTCCTGACATTCAGTGCAACACAACAATAAGTAAGCAAATAGCCCAAAGCAGTGTTTCTGCACTAAGACTTTCATGGTCACACTGATATCTGAGTTTTCTGAGATGCTCCCCATTCTCTTCAACTATCCTTTACATGGCCATGTCACAGAGCTTGGAGGTGGTACATATTTTGGACACAAATCCCTGAGCCCATTCTGGAGAGTGGCCAGAATTCAGGAAGAAAACAACAACTTAGAAAGATAGCAGGTGTTGCACATCGATAAGACAAGCTGCAGTCCATTCATATATTGGGCAGGATGAATTATAGGGAAGATTTATACTAGACAGGACACATCCATTAATGCATTCTCTTTTCTAATGTCTACAACAACGGACACAGTGGGATACACATAAACAGAAACACTCGCCTTGTCAAATGACTTACTAGAAACTGTCTGCTCCAAACCAAACAAACCGCCTTTTCGATCTATTCTCAGAACATGAGACAAAACAACAAACCCACACCCACTCCCACAAAGGCACCTCCTTCCCCCAAGTAGGTCTGTGACTATCCGGAGTGTCCTCTGACTGGTGGGCCATACTATGTTCCCCCGAAATGGCCTGTCTTCTCTCAGATCTTGTTTCCTTGACCAACTCTGTGAAGATGTCAGGAAAAAGTGGTTAGCCACTACCTGTTTTCTCAGGAAAGGTCCATCTTCAGAGCTCTCCTGGCATTTGGCCATCCTCACATCATTAGGTACCAAGAAAACTGACTATGTCCTTGGTAAATCCAAACAAGTGAGCCCACTGGGCCTGGGACTGGGACTGCCTCTGGGTGCCTGGCTTCTTGGATACCAAGTTCAGAGAGTTCCATCACCAAGGAAATGTGGTATGTCACATTCTTTGGAACTGAATGAGGTCACTGCCTTGGCAACCACTTTGTCCTAACAGTTGCTTCCAAGGGTTACATAAGATGGAGGTTTCCCCTACTTCCTGTGACACTTTCATAAGGTAGAATGTATATCAACCATTGGCACCCGGGAACAGCTCTCCACTCAGGCCTGGATTGTTCCACCTTGTCTACAATAAGAAGAGAGAGGCAGATTCAGACACATCCCTTCATCCTGACCAGGTTGTTTGCCATGGAAGATGGCTTTTGCTCTCTCAGGAGCTTCATACCTGCCTACAACTTCTCCAGGTATCATTTGTGCATGGACATTTGAGGTTCTCATCTGGTGGAAGATCCCCAACTTTCCTGTATTGTAAGAACCCCTCTGTCCCTGCTCTTCTGTAAAATGATTGAGGGAACAGTGTATACTTGGGGTTAAAAACAGGTTTGATTTGGTGACGAATGATTCTGTGCGATGAATAATGGCATTGGGAACCTGCAATATTTACAAGAATATAGAGGTGAAATATAAGTATGAAAACAGAAATCTAGGTATGCTTTGAAGCCCAGAAGGGTTTTGCCCTTGATTGGGATACTTAGCTTTGAATTATGTTCTGCAAAGATGTCTCAGATAATTTGATATACAATGGCATAGGACTTTGTACATTGGATGATTGAATTTAGAAGAGAACATCCAGTCAAAAAGGGATATTCAGTAGGATTAGGAAGATAGTCGGTAGGATTAGGAAGACGAGTGAGTATAGGATTTGGACCAAAAGTTCTTTAGCAATAGACTTTTGGTTATAGAGTGAATGTAAATGTCAGCACATATGAAGAGTCAGAAACTATGTTGAACTGGGGAAAATATGTAGAAAAGCAGATATCAATGGAAACATTACGAAAGCAGGCAAAGTATAAAGTGAGGGATAGAATTAGACATTTTCAACAGGGTTGAGTTTCAATATATAAATTAGGAAAAAACAAATATGTAGTCACCAATAGGAGTGACAATTGACAGCATTAGGAAACCTGGACATGGATGTTTTTAGAAATCCATGTTCACTTTCCATTTAGGCTTTGGTACAATCATAAGTGTGACCTTTCCATTTTTTGTCCAGAATATTACTGTGATAATGAGGTGACATGAGTATTTCTTTCACCATTTCTGGGAGCAATATATTGAAGATGTAAAATTAGAATTGGGGGTACAAATAGGTGTACCCTGTTTCTATGAAAATAGAGAAAAACCACGAATAGACCATACTGTGAATAAATAATATAACTTTCTTGAACTTTAAATAATGAATTGAACTGATATCTGAAAAATAAAAGGAAATTGTATATTGATATACAATCATTCATTCCAACCAGTTATATATCTAATGGAAATATTAGTGTTTTGGTTTATCATGAAGAGTGTGTGAGTTTTGCTTCAAAATGATTATGGAAATTCAAAATTATGTGTTTGGAAAGAAGTCTGATGAAAAGACCAGTCAAGAAACCCTGACAATACATGTGTTCTGAAGCAAGAAGTGATTAATGTTGAAACAAATGCCTATTAATTTGTGAACTTGTGGATGAAATGTATATCCTATGATATGCAAAAACTGAAGAAACAATAATGTACCAATGTCGAATACAAATGAATGACAAATTACATATCATGTCCCATAGGAGTCTTCTTGCATTGATGTTAGACTGGGTCAGTTACTGTAGAGTAATTAGGATTTGTATGCACCATTCACTGAAGTTAGGTTTCAGTACTATGAAACAAATATGTATTTCAGGTGGATGAATATTTCTGATTATAATCTTGTGAAAAGTTGATTATAAATCCACATACATGTACATGAATGAATTTAGAGAGTATATATTAGACACATTTTTTCATATTTTGAAAAATTTGGAGAGTATATATATCTATGTCTATACACACACACAGACACACACACACACAGACACACACACACACACACAGACACACACACACACACAAAATTCACAGACATAAAAAGTACCAATATAAATGCCAATCGAAATTCATCAGTAAATATATATCATCCACAGATGCAAAAATATTTATTTTACTGAACATGAGTTTATGCATAATTTTGTTCTACTAGGACGTTCTCCTATAGGTTGAATTTTCATTTCCAACAGCATTTATGAGGAGTGAACCCTTCTCACAATTTGTATCTGCCAAGACAGCCACCTCACAAAAATGTATGTGTGATACCTGGTAGGATTCTATATATGCATATAAATATACATGTGTGAATAGGCTACAGAAAAAGGAAACAAGAATTCACATATTTGTTAAGTTTAAAAAGAGATGGAGAATATTTCAATTAAAATTTGACAAGATTTATAACTCCTACCTTATATAATGCAAATGTCAAGTCCAACTATACAACATGTCTCCTCTGAAGTGCTTGTATTTCTATTGTGTTGGGTTAAATTTCCCCATTATATTAGGATGAATAGTCTGAGTCTACTAGGTAAGTTTTAGTGTCCGGGATTCAGTACTTCAAATGGAAAATTGGAAAATGAATCCAATGTGTATGTAAATATATGCTGCACAAATATCCTCGCACTCTTATCCAGAACAATGCCTTGACATTACCTTCACCCCAAGTAAGACACAATTAGAGGAGAAGAGTTACAAAATCAGTGAATACATATCTGGAATGGAAAATGCTCAGGAGTTCACAACCTTGGAGGTGGTAGAGGAGTTTCCAAAAGTAAGGGACAGGGTAAACACTCCACAAACATGGAGCTCTGCTAGCCTAAAAACTTTTTGAGAAACTGCCTCTGAGCTTCCGCACTTGAAATATATGTTGTTTTCATGAGATTTGGCTTCCTTTGTAGTGAGACCATCAAAGCTGGGTCTGCATCTATGTGACCTGGAGGATATGGTTTCTTATTTTCCAATGAACAAGATGAAGCAGTGCTGAATCCTCTATTTTTAGGTAAATTAAGGTCACTAGAGACTAAGTGTCTCCCCGTCTCCCCGTGTGGACTGTGAAGCCATTTGGTTCTCCTCCACTTTTTGTGGTGTTTAGGCTGCTGCACTGTGAGTTTGGTATTTGTTTCACGAAATACTAGCAGCTAAACTGGGACACAGTGCTGGAGGGAGTTCTGTCACGTGTGGTGGGTCAGGGTCTGCAAGAGAATGCACCAACTACGCTTCTATCTCCCAGAGCTTGCCCCATTGCCCCCTTGTCCATATCAACCTGATTCTTAATTTTCCTCTTAAAACTCTCCATATAACAAGATGCCTTTACATATAAGGGTCTGCTGGCAGCACCATGTCAGTAACAAGCCATTTGGAATCCAATGGTAGATCCACATGGCCCTACCACGGATGTTTTATCAAACACCTCCCCACCACTGCTCTAGACCCACTACTCAGCGGGCTCCAACTTACTGGCATCTCTGTTCTACACCATTTTCATGAAACTCAGTAAATCAAGGCACTGTCTGGTATAATCATGATCAGCAATAGGACATCCAATGTTTCTCCAGTGCCACCTGGTCATAGGAATTTCAAAAATTTCATGGTATTTATCTAGCCATTTTTCAAGCATGAAGTTGGAGGCACTGTGGGTTTCAATTCATTCAGCAAAGATTAAATGGTGAGGAAGCTCATTTCAATGAAATCTCTGGAGAAATCTCACAGGCAAGGCTTCCCAAAGAATGGACAAAAGGTCACATTAGGCCAGGCCCATTGAGGTCTACAATGTGAGGTGCATGTGTGTTTTGACTCTCAAGTATGGCTGCCATTTCTTTAAGAATAAAATCATGTGATATCCTTGCTGAGATTCCCAGGCCTCTGTGGAAATCTACCCGGGGCCTAGGTCTCAGTTTCCAAGAGCGACTTTCATGCGTGGCCTCTTAAAATCCCAACAAAATTCATAGCAATGCTTCTCTGAGTTCAGTTCCAAAACCCAGTGTTTAAGGGGAATCACACCAGAGTTCAAGCCCACGTGGAACCAGTCATTTTTTCCAATGCCACACAAATGACCAACATTAAAACCCAAACACTCCCACATGGCCCTCACCTTATTCCATATAGTCAATCATCTTAACATCTGGCTGGAGGTTTCCATGAGGGGTGCAGCCCAAGACAGTGTCCAAAATCAGCTCGTTTGCCCCTCATTTGCCTAAAGTCAGGGTAGCCTGGACACCGTTGCTGTGAACCAGGAGTGAACAAATAAGCCTGCCGTTAATACTTCTATGTTTCTCCAATTTGAGGGCTACTGATTTTAGGTATCGATTCTTTAGGTGATTTAGAGTCATGGGAAAACTCAAGCACCTCTGCAGGACTTTGAAGAACTCATTTGACTCAGAGAAACCCTATTCATATTTGTTGGAGTGCAGGAACCTAACAGAGGAAGGCAAGAGTCTTCATCCACAATGAATGATATTTTTTTTCATTCTGGTTTTGGAAGCTCACATGGGATCATTCTTAAGATCCATCAGGTGCTGAGAATCTAAGTCACAGCCACACACAGGACCAAGAGGCTGATAAAGACACATCCCTTTCCAAAGCAATTAAGCAAAGAACCACAGGTGAGGCCCATTCATTTCCATTTGAAAACTGTTTTCTTCAGGCTTCACAAAGGGGTGGCCTGAGGCAAAGACCTTCCTGACATTCAGTGCAACACAACAATAAGTAAGCAAAAAGCCCAAAGCAGTGTTTCTGCACTGAGACTTTACTGGTCACACTGATATCTGAGTTTTCTGAGATGCTCGCCATTCTCTTCAACTATTCTTTACATGGCCATGTCACAGAGCTTGGAGGTGATACATATTTTGGACACAAATCCCTGAGCCCATTCTGGAGAGTGGCCAGAATTCAGGAAGAAAACAACAACTTAGAAAGATAGCAGGTGTTGCACATCGATAAGACAAGCTGCAGTCCTTTCATATATTGGGCAGGATGAATTATAGGGATGATTTATACTAGACAGGACACATCCATTAATGCATTCTCTTTTCTAATGTCTACAACAAAGGACACAGTGGGATACACATAAACAGAAACACTCGCCTTGTCAAATGACTTACTAGAAACTGTCTGCTCCAAACCAAACAAACCGCCTTTTCGATCTATTCTCAGAACATGAGACAATACAACAAACCCACACCCACTCCCACAAAGGCACCTCCTTCCCCCAAGTAGGTCTGTTACTGTCCGGAGTGTCCTCTGACTGGTGGGCCATACTATGTTCCCCCGAAATGGCCTGTCTTCTCTCAGATCTTGTTTCCTTGACCAACTCTGTGAAGATGTCAGGAAAAAGTGGTTAGCCACTACCTGTTTTCTCAGGAAAGGTCCATCTTCAGAGCTCTCCTGGCATTTGGCCATCCTCACATCATTAGGTACCAAGAAAACTGACTATGTCCTTGGTAAATCCAAACAAGAGAGCCCACTGGGCCTGGGACTGGGACTGCCTCTGGGTGCCTGGCTTCTTGGATACCAAGTTCAGAGAGTTCCATCACCAAGGAAATGAGGTATGTCACATTCTTTGGAACTGAATGAGGTCACTGCCTTGGCAACCACTTTGTCCTAACAGTTGCTTCCAAGGGTTACATAAGATGGAGGTTTCCCCTACTTCCTGTGACACTTTCATAAGGTAGAATGTATATCAACCATTGGCACCCGGGAACAGCTCTCCACTCAGGCCTGGATTGTTCCACCTTGTCTACAATAAGAAGTGAGAGGCAGATTCAGACACATCCCTTCATCCTGACCAGGTTGTTTGCCATGGAAGTTGACTTTTGCTCTCTCAGGTGCTTCATACCTGCCTACAACTTCTCCAGGTATCATTTGTGCATGGACATTTGAGGTTCTCATCTGGTGGAAGATCCCCAACTTTCCTGTATTGTAAGAACCCCTCTGTCCCTGCTCTTCTGTAAAATGATTGAGGGAACAGTGTATACTTGGGGTTAAAAACAGGTTTGATTTGGTGACGAAAGATTCTGTGCGATGAATAATGGGATTGGGAACCTGCAATATTTACAAAAATATAGAGGTGAAATATAAGTATGAAAAAAGAAATCTAGGTATGCTTTGAAGCCCAGAAGGGTTTTGCCCTTGATTGGGATACTTAGCTTTGAATTATGTTCTGCAAAGATGTCTCAGATAATTTGATATACAATGGCATAGGACCTTGTACATTGGATGATTGAATTTAGAAGAGAACATTCAGTCAAAAAGGGATATTCAGTAGGATTAGGAAGATAGTCGGTAGGTTTAGGAAGACGAGTGAGTATAGGATTTGGACCAAAAGTTCTTTAGCAATAGACTTTTGGTTATAGAGTGAATGTAAATGTCAGCACATATGAAGAGTCAGACACTATGTTGAACTGGGGAAAATATGTAGAAAAGCAGATATCAATGGAAACATTACGAAATCAGGCAAAGTATAAAGTGAGGGATAGAATTAGACATTTTCAACAGGGTTGAGTTTCAATATATAAATTAGGAAAAAACAAATATGTAGTCACCAATAGGAGTGACAATTGACAGCATTAGGCAACCTGGACATGGATGTTTTTAGAAATCCATGTTCACTTCCCATTTAGGCTTTGGTACAATCATAAGTGTGACCTTTCCATTTTTTGTCCAGAATATTGCTGTGATAATGAGGTGACATGAGTATTTCTTTCACCATTTCTGGGAGCAATATATTGAAGATGTAAAATTAGAATCGGGGTTGCAAAGAGGTGTACCCTGTTTCTATGAACATAGAGAAAAACCACAAATAGACCATACTGTGAATAAATAATATAACTTTTTTGAACTTTAAATAATGAATTGAACTGATATCTGAAAAATAAAAGGAAATTGTATATTGATATACAATCATTCATTCCAACCAGTTATATATCTAATGGAAATATTAGTGTTTTGGTTTATCATGAAGAGTGTGTGAGTTTTGCTTCAAAATGATTATGGAAATTCAAAATAATGTGTTTGGAAAGAAGTCTCATGAAAAGACCAGTCAAGAAACCCTGACAATACATGTGTTCTGAAGCAAGAAGTGATTAATGTTGAAACAAATGCCTATTAATTTGTGAACTTGTGGATGAAATGTATATCCTATGATGTGCAAAAACTGAAGAAACAATAATGTACCAGTGTCGAATACAAATGAATGACAAATTACATATCATGTCCCATAGGAGTCTACTTGCATTGATGTTAGACTGGGTCAGATACTGTAGAATAATTAGGATTTGTATGCACCCTTCACTGAAGTTAGTAGTCAGTACTAGGAAACAAATATGTATTTCAGGTGGATGAATATTTCTGATTATAATCTTGTGAAAAGTTGATTATAAATCAACATACATGAACATGAATGAATTTAGAGAGTGTATACTAGACACATATATTTCATATTTGGAAAACTTTGGAGAGTATATCTATATCTATATCTATACACACACACACACACACACACACAACACTCACAGACATTAAAAAGTACCAATATAAATGCCAATCGAAATTCATCAGTAAATATATATCATCCACAGATGCAAAAATATTTATGTTACTGAACATGAGTTTATGTATAATGTTGTTCTTCTAAGACGCTCTCTTATAGGTTGAATTTTCATTTCCAACAGCATTTAGGAGGAGTGAACACTTCTCACAATTTGTATCTGCCAAGACATCCACCTTACAAAAATGTACGTGTGATACCTGGTAGGATTCTATATACGCATATAAATATACATGTGTGAATAAGCTACAGAAATTGGAAACAAGTATTCACATATTTGTTAAGTTTAAAAACACATGGAGAATATTTCAATTAAAATTTGACTAGATGTATAACTCCTACCTTATATAATGCAAATGTCAAGTCCAACTATAGAACATGTCTCCTCTGAAGTGCTTGTATTTCTATTGTGTTGGGTTAATTTTCCCCATTATATTAGGATGAATAGTCTGAGTCTACTAGGTATGGGTTAGTGTCAGGGATTCAGTACTTCGAATGAAAAATTGGAAAATGAATCCAATGTGTATGTAAATATATGCTGCACAAATATCCTCCCGCTCTCATCCAAAACAATGCCTTGACATTACCTTCACCCCAAGTAAGACACAATTAGAGGAGAAGAGTTACACAATCAGTGAATACATATCTGGAATGGAAAATGCTCAGGAGTTCACAACCTTGGAGGTGGTTTGGGAGTTTCCAAAAGTAAGGGACATGGTAAACACTCCACAAACATGTAACTCTGCTGGCCTAAAAACTTTTTGAGAAACTGCCTCTGAGCTTCCACAATTGAAATATATGTTGTTTTCATGAGATTTGGCTTCTTTTGTAGTGAGACCATCAAAGCTGGGTCTGCATCTATGTGACCTGGAGGACATGGTTTCTTATTTTCCAATGAACAAGATGAAGCAGTGCTGAATCCTCTCTTTATAGGTAAACTGAGGCCACTGGGGACGAAGTGTCTCCCCGTCTCCCCGTGTGGACTGTGAAGCCATTTGGTCCTCCTCCACTTTTTTTGGTTTTTAGGCTGCTGCACTGTGAGTTTGGTATTTGTTTCACGAAATACTAGCAGCTAAACTGGGACACAGTGCTGGAGGGAGTTCTGTCACGTGTGGTGGGTCAGGGTGTGCAAGAGAATGCACCAAGTAGGCTTCTATCTCTCACAGCTTGCCCCATTGCCCCCTTGTCCATATCAACCTGATTCTTAATTGCCTCTTAAAACTCTCCATATAACAAGATGCCTTTACATATAAGGGTCTGCTGGCAGCACCATGTCAGTTACAAGCCATTTGGAATCCAATGGTAGATGCACATGGTCCTACCACGGATGTTTTATCAAACGCCTCCCCACCACTGCTCTAGTCCCACTACTCAGCAGGCTCCAAATTACTGGCATCTCTGTTCTACACCATTTTCATGAAACTCAGTAAATCAAGGCACTGTCTGGTATACTCATGATCAGCAACAGGACATCCAATGTTTCTCCAGTGCCACCTGGTCATAGGAATTTCAAAAATTTTATGGTATTTATCTAGCCATTTTTCAAGCATGAAGTTGGAGGCACTGTGGGTATCAATTCATTAGGCAAACATTAAATGGTGAGGACGCTCATTTCAATGAAATATCTGGAGAACTGTCACAGGCAAGGCTTCCCAAAGAATGGACAAAACGTCACATTAGGCCAGGCCCATTGAGGTTAACAATGTGAGGTCCATGTGTGTTTTGACACTCAATTATGGCTGCCATTTCTTTAAGAATAAAATCATGTGATATCCTTGCTGAGATTCCCAGGCCTCAGTGGAAATCTACCCGGGGCCTAGGTCTCAGTTTTCAAGAGCGACTTTCATGCGTGGCCTCTTAAAATCCCAACAAAATTCATGGCAATGCTTCTCTGAGTTCAGTTCCAAAACCCAGTGTCTAAGGGGAATCACACCAGAGTTCAAGCCCACGTGGACCCAGTCATTTTTTCCAATGCCACACAAATGACCAACATTAAAACCAAAACACTCCCACATGGCCCTCACATTTTTCCATATAGTCAATCATCTTAACCTCTGGCTGGAGGTTTCCATGAGGGGTGCAGCCCAAGACAGTGTCCAAAATCAGCTCGTTTGCCCCTCATTTGCCTAAAGTCAGGGTAGCCTGGACACCGTTGCTGTGAACCAGGAGTGAACAAATAAGCCTGCCATTAATACTTCTATGTTTCTCCAATTTGATCGCTACTGATTTTAGGTATCGATTCTTTAGGTGATTTAGAGTCATGCGAAAACACAAGCACCTCTGCAGGGCTTTGAAGAACTCATTTGACTCACAGAATCCCTATTCATATTTGTTGGAGTGCAGGAACCTAACAGAGGAAGGCAAGAGTCTTCATCCACAATGAATGATATTTTTTGCCATTTAGTTTTGGAAGCTCACATGGGATCATTCTTAAGATCCATCAGGTGCTGAGAATCTAAGTCACAGCCACACACAGGTCCAAGAGGCTGATAAAGACACATCCCTTTCCAAAGCAATTAAGCAAAGAGCCACAGGTGAGGCCCATTCATTTCAATTTGAAAACTGTTTTCTTCAGGCTTCACAAAGGGGTGGCCTGATGCAAAGACCTTCCTGACATTCAGTGCAACACAACAATAAGTAAGCAAAAAGCCCAAGGCAGTGTTTCTGCACTGAGACTTTACTGGTCACACTGATATCTGAGTTTTCTGAGATGCTCGCCATTCTCTTCAACTATCCTTTACATGGCCATGTCACAGAGCTTGGAGGTGGTACATATTTTGGACACAAATCCCTGAGCCCATTCTGGAGAGTGGCCAGAATTCAGGAAGAAAACAACAACTTAGAAAGATAGCAGTTGTTGCACATCGATAAGACAAGCTGCAGTCCATTCATATATTGGGCAGGATGAATTATAGGGAAGATTTATACTAGACAGGACACATCCATTAATGCATTCTCTTTTCTAATGTCTACAACAACGGACACAGTGGGATACACATAAACAGAAACACTCGCCTTGTCAAATGACTTACTAGAAACTGTCTGCTCCAAACCAAACAAACCGCCTTTTCGGTCTATTCTCAGAACATGAGACAAAACAACAAACCCACACCCACTCCCACAAAGGCACCTCCTTCCCCCAAGTAGGTCTGTGACTATCCGGAGTGTCCTCTGACTGGTGGGCCATACTATGTTCCCCCAAAATGGCCTGTCTTCTCTCAGATCTTGTTTCCTTGACCAACTCTGTGAAGAAGTCAGGAAAAAGTGGTTAGCCACTACCTGTTTTCTCAGGAAAGGTCCATCTTCAGAGCTCTCCTGGCATTTGGCCATCCTCACATCATTAGGTACCAAGAAAACTGACTCTGTCCTTGGTAAATCCAAACAAGTGAGCCCACTGGGCCTAGGACTGGGACTGCCTCTGCGTGCCTGGCTTCTTGGATACCAAGTTCAGAGAGTTCCATCACCAAGGAAATGAGGTATGTCACATTCTTTGGAACTGAATGAGGTCACTGCCTTGGCAACCACTTTGTCCTAACAGTTGCTTCCAAGGGTTACATAAGATGGAGGTTTCCCCTACTTCCTGTGGCACTTTCATAAGGTAGAATGTATATCAACCATTGGCACCCTGGAACAGCTCTCCACTCAGGCCTGGATTGTTCCACCTTGTCTACAGTAAGAAGAGAGAGGCAGATTCAGACACATCCCTTCATCCTGACCAGGTTGTTTGCCATGGAAGATGACTTTTGCTCTCTCAAGTGCTTCATACCTGCCTACAACTTCTCCAGGTATCATTTGTGCATGGACATTTGAGGTTCTCATCTGGTGGAAGATCCCCAACTTTCCTGTATTGTAAGAACCCCTCTGTCCCTGCTCTTCTGTAAAATGATTGAGGGAACAGTGTATACTTGGGGTTAAAAACAGGTTTGATTTGGTGACGAATGATTCTGTGCGATGAATAATGGCATTGGGAACCTGCAATATTTACAAGAATATACAGGTGAAATATAAGTATGAAAACAGAAATCTAGGTATGCTTTGAAGCCCAGAAGGGTTTTGCCCTTGATTGGGATACTTAGCTTTGAATTATGTTATGCAAAGATGTCTCAGATAATTCGAATTACAATGGCATAGGACGTTGTACATTGGATGATAGAATTTAGAAGAGAACATCAGGTCAAAAAGGGATATTCAGTAGGATTAGGAAGATAGTCGGTAGGTTTAGGAAGAAGAGTGAGTACAGGATTTGGACCAAAAGTTCTTTAGCAATAGACTTTTGGTTATAGAGTGAATGTAAATGTCAGCACATATGAAGAGTCAGTCACTATGTTGAACTGGGGAAAATATGTAGAAAAGCAGATATCAATAGAAACATTACGAAATCAGGCAAAGTATAAAGTGAGGGATAGAATTAGACATTTTCAACAGTGTTGAGTTTGAATATATAAATAGGAAAAAACAAATATGTAGTCACCAATAGGATTGACAATTGACAGCATTAGGCAACCTGGATATGGATGTTTTTAGAAATCCATGTTCACTTTCCATTTAGGCTTTGGTACAATCATAAGTGTGACCTTTCCATTTTTTGTCCAGAATATTACTGTGATAATGAGGTGACATGAGTATTTCTTTCACCATTTCTGGGAGCAATATATTGAAGATGTAATATTAGAATCGGGGTACAAAGAGGTGTACCCTGTTTCTATGAACATAGAAAAAAAGCATGAATAGACCATACTGTGAATAAATAATATAATTTTTTCAACTTTAAATAATGAATTGAACTGATATCTGAAAAATTAAAGGAAATCGTATATTGATATACAATCATTCATTCCAACCAGTTATATATCTATTGGAAATATTAGTGTTTTGGTTTATCATGAAGAGTGTGTGAGTTTTGCTTCAAAATGATTATGGAAATTCAAAATTATGTGTTTGGAAAGAAGTCTGATGAAAGGACCAGTCAAGAAACCCTGACAATACATGTGTTCTAAAGCAAGAAGTCATTAAAGTTGAAACAAATGCCTATTAATTTGTGAACTTGTGGATGCAATGTATATTCTATGATGTGCAAAAACTGAAGAAACAATAATGTACCAGTGTCGAATACAAATGAATGACAAATTACATATCATGTCCCATAGGAGTCTTCTTGCATTGATGTTAGACTGGGTCAGTTACTGTAGAGTAATTAGGATTTGTATGCACCATTCACTGAAGTTAGGTTTCAGTACTATGAAACAAATATGTATTTCAGGTGGATGAATATTTCTGATTATAATCTTGTGAAAAGTTGATTATAAATCCACATACATGTACATGAATGAATTTAGAGAGTATATAATAGACACATTTTTTCATATTTTGAAAAATTTGGAGAGTATATATATATCTATGTCTATACACACACACAGACATACACACACAGAGACACACACACACACACACAGACACACACACACACACCACATTCACAGACATTAAAAAGTACCAATATAAATGCCAATCGAAATTCATCAGTAAATATATATCATCCACAGATGCAAAAATATTTATGTTACTGAACATGAGTTTATGCATAATTTTGTTCTACTAGGACGTTCTCCTATAGGTTGAATTTTCATTTCCAACAGCATTTAGGAGGAGTGAACACTTGTCACAATTTGTATCTGCCAAGACAGCCACCTCACAAAAATGTATGTGTGATACCTGGTAGGATTCTATATATGCATATAAATATACATGTGTGAATAGGCTACAGAAAAGGGAAATAAGAATTCATATATTTGTTAAGCTTAAAAACACATGGAGAATATTTCAATTAAAATTTGACGAGATTTATAACTCCTATCTTATATAATGCAAATGTCAAGTCCAACTATACAACATGTCTCCTCTGAAGTGCTTGTATTTCTATTGTGTTGGGTTAAATTTCCCCATTATATTAGGATGAATAGTCTGAGTCTACTAGGTAAGTTTTAGTGTCCGGGATTCAGTACTTCTAATGGAAAATTGGAAAATGAATCCAATGTGTATGTAAATATATGCTGCACAAATATCCTCACGCTCTCATCCAGAACAATGCCTTGACATTACCTTCACCCCAAGTAAGACACAATTAGAGGAGAAGAGTTACAAAATCAGTGAATACATATCTGGAATGGAAAATGCTCAGGAGTTCACAACCTTGGAGGTGGTAGAGGAGTTTCCAAAAGTAAGGGACAGGGTAAACACTCCACAAACATGAAGCTCTGCTGCCCTAAAAACTTTTTGAGAAACTGCCTCTGAGCTTCCGCACTTGAAATATATGTTGTTTTCATGAGATTTGGCTTCCTTTGTAGTGAGACCATCAAAGCTGGGTCTGCATCTATGTGACCTGGAGGACATGGTTTCTTATTTTCCAATGAACAAGATGAAGCAGTGCTGAATCCTCTCTTTTTAGGTAAATTAAGGTCACTAGAGACTAAGTGTCTCCCCGTCTCCCCGTGTGGACTGTGAAGCCATTTGGTCCTCCTCCACTTTTTGTGGTGTTTAGGCTGCTGCACTGTGAGTTTGGTATTTGTTTCATGAAATACTAGCAGCTAAACTGGGACACAGTGCTGGAGGGAGTTCTGTCACGTGTGGTGGGTCAGGGTCTGCAAGAGAATGCACCAACTAGGCTTCTATCTCTCACAGCTTGCCCCATTGCCCCCTTGTCCATATCAACCTGATTCTTCATTTTCCTCTTAAAACTCTCCATATAACAAGATGCCTTTACATATAAGTGTCTGCTGGCAGCACCATGTCAGTTACAAGCCATTTGGAATCCAATGGTAGATCCACATGGCCCTACCACGGATGTTTTATCAAACACCTCCCCACCACTGCTCTAGACCCACTACTCAGCAGGCTCCAACTTACTGGCATCTCTGTTCTACACCATTTTCATGAAACTCAGTAAATCAAGGCACTGTCTGGAATACTCATGATCAGCAATAGGACATCCAATGTTTCTCCAGTGCCACCTGGTCATAGGAATTTCAAAAATTTCATGGTATTTATCTAGCCATTTTTCAAGCATGAAGTTGGAGGCACTGTGGGCTTCAATTCATTCAGCAAACATTAAATGGTGAGGAAGCTCATTTCAATGAAATCTCTGGAGAAATCTCACAGGCAAGGCTTCCCAAAGAATGGACAAAAGGTCACATTAGGCCAGGCCCATTGAGGTCTACAATGTGAGGTGCATGTGTGTTTTGACTCTCAACTATGGATGCCATTTCTTTAAGAAAAAATCATGTGATGTCCTTGCTGAGATTCCCAGGCCTCTGTGGAAATCTACCCGGGGCCTAGGTCTCAGTTTCCAAGAGCGACTTTCATGCGTGGCCTCTTAAAATCCCAACAAAATTCATAGCAATGCTTCTCTGAGTTCAGTTCCAAAACCCAGTGTTTAAGGGGAATCACACCAGAGTTCAAGCCCACGTGGAACCAGTCATTTTTTCCAATGCCACACAAATGACCAACATTAAAACCCAAACACTCCCACATGGCCCTCACCTTATTCCATATAGTCAATCATCTTAACATCTGGCTGGAGGTTTCCATGAGGGGTGCAGCCCAAGACAGTGTCCAAAATCAGCTCGTTTGCCCCTCATTTGCCTAAAGTCAGGGTAGCCTGGACACCGTTGCTGTGAACCAGGAGTGAACAAATAAGCCTGCCGTTAATACTTCTATGTTTCTCCAATTTGAGGGCTACTGATTTTAGGTATCGATTCTTTAGGTGATTTAGAGTCATGCGAAAACACAAGCACCTCTGCAGGGCTTTGAAGAACTCATTTGACTCACAGAATCCCTATTCTCATTTGTTGGAGTGCAGGAACCTAACAGAGGAAGGCAAGAGTCTTCATCCACAATGAATGATATTTTTTGCCATTTTGGTTTTGGAAGCTCACATGGGATCATTCTTAAGATCCATCAGGTGCTGAGAATCTAAGTCACAGCCACACACAGACAAGGAGGCTGATAAAGACACATCCCTTTCCAAAGCAATTAAGCAAAGAACCACAGGTGAGGCCCATTCATTTCAATTTGAAAACTGTTTTCTTCAGGCTTCACAAAGGGGTTGCCTGAGGCAAAGACCTTCCTGACATTCAGTGCAACACAACAATAAGTAAGCAAATAGCCCAAAGCAGTGTTTCTGCACTAAGACTTTCCTGGTCACACTGATATCTGAGTTTTCTGAGATGCTCGCCATTCTCTTCAACTATCCTTTACATGGCCATGTCACAGAGCTTGGAGGTGGTACATATTTTGGACACAAATCCCTGAGCCCATTCTGGAGAGTGGCCAGAATTCAGGAAGAAAACAACAACTTAGAAAGATAGCAGATGTTGCACATCGATAAGACAAGCTGCAGTCCATTCATATATTGGGCAGGATGAATTATAGGGAAGATTTATACTAGACAGGACACATCCATTAATGCATTCTCTTTTCTAATGTCTACAACAAAGGACACAGTGGGATACACATAAACAGAAACACTCGCCTTGTCAAATGACTTACTAGAAACTGTCTGCTCCAAACCAAACAAACCGCCTTTTCGATCTATTCTCAGAACATGAGACAAAACAACAAACCCACACCCACTCCCACAAAGGCACCTCCTTCCCCCAAGTAGGTCTGTGACTATCCGGAGTGTCCTCTTACTGGTGGGCCATACTATGTTCCCCCGAAATGGCCTGTCTTCTCTCAGATCTTGTTTCCTTGACCAACTCTGTGAAGATGTCAGGAAAAAGTGCTTAGCCACTACCTGTTTTCTCAGGAAAGGTCCATCTTCAGAGCTCTCCTGGCATTTGGCCCTCCTCACATCATTAGGTACCAAGAAAACTGACTCTGTCCTTGGTAAATCCAAACAAGTGAGCCCACTGGGCCTGGGACTGGGACTGCCTCTGCGTGCCTGGCTTCTTGGATACCAAGTTCAGAGAGTTCCATCACCAAGGAAATGAGGTATGTCACATTCTTTGGAACTGAATGAGGTCACTGCCTTGGCAACCACTTTGTCCTAACAGTTGCTTCCAAGGGTTACATAAGATGGAGGTTTCCCCTACTTCCTGTGACACTTTCATAAGGTAGAATGTATATCAACCATTGGCACCCGGGAACAGCTCTCCACTCAGGCCTGGATTGTTCCACCTTGTCTACAATAAGAAGAGATAGGCAGATTCAGACACATCCCTTCATCCTGACCAGGTTGTTTGCCATGGAAGATGGCTTTTGCTCTCTCAGGAGCTTCATACCTGCCTACAACTTCTCCAGGTATCATTTGTGCATGGACATTTGAGGTTCTCATCTGTTGGAAGATCCCCAACTTTCCTGTATTGTAAGAACCCCTCTGTCCCTGCTCTTCTGTAAAATGATTGAGGGAACAGTGTATACTTGGGGTTAAAAACAGGTTTGATTTGGTGACGAAAGATTCTGTGCGATGAATAATGGGATTGGGAACCTGCAATATTTACAAGAATATAGAGGTGAAATATAAGTATGAAAAAAGAAATCTAGGTATGCTTTGAAGCCCAGAAGGGTTTTGCCCTTGATTGGGATACTTAGCTTTGAATTATGTTCTGCAAAGATGTCTCAGATAATTTGATATACAATGGCATAGGAACTTGTACATTGGATGATTGAATTTAGAAGAGAACATCCAGTCAAAAAGGGATATTCAGTAGGATTAGGAAGATAGTCGGTAGGTTTAGGAAGACGAGTGAGTATAGGATTTGGACCAAAAGTACTTTAGCAATAGACTTTTGGTTATAGAGTGAATGTAAATGTCAGCACATATGAAGAGTCAGACACTTTGTTGAACTGGGGAAAATATGTAGAAAAGCAGATATCAATGGAAACATTACGAAATCAGGCAAAGTATAAAGTGAGGGATAGAATTAGACATTTTCAACAGGGTTGAGTTTCAATATATAAATTAGGAAAAAACAAATATGTAGTCACAAATAGGAGTGACAATTGACAGCATTAGGCAACCTGTACATGGATGTTTTTAGAAATCCATGTTCACTTTCCATTTAGGCTTTGGTACAATCATAAGTGTGACCTTTCCATTTTTTGTCCAGAATATTACTGTGATAATGAGGTGACATGAGTATTTCTTTCACCATTTCTGGGAGCAATATATTGAAGATGTCAAATGAGAATCGGGGGTACAAATAGGTGTACCCTGTTTCTATGAACATAGAGAAAAACCACGAATAGACCATACTTGAATAAATAATATAACTTTTTTGAACTTTAAATAATGAATTGAACTGATATCTGAAAAATAAAAGGAAATTGTATATTGATATACAATCATTCATTCCAACCAGTTATATATCTAATGGAAATATTAGTGTTTTGGTTTATCATGAAGAGTGTGTGAGTTTTGCTTCAAAATGATTATGGAAATTCAAAATAATGTGTTTGGAAAGAAGTCTCATGAAAAGACCAGTCAAGAAACCCTGACAATACATGTGTTCTGAAGCAAGAAGTGATTAATGTTGAAACAAATGCCTATTAATTTGTGAACTTGTGGATGAAATGTATATCCTATGATGTGCAAAAACTGAAGAAACCATAATGCACCAGTGTCGAATACAAATGAATGACAAATTACATATCATGTCCCATAGGAGTCTACTTGCATTGATGTTAGACTGGGTCAGATACTGTAGAATAATTAGGATTTGTATGCACCCTTCACTGAAGTTAGTAGTCAGTACTAGGAAACAAATATGTATTTCAGGTGGATGAATATTTCTGATTATAATCTTGTGAAAAGTTGATTATAAATCAACATACATGAACATGAATGAATTTAGAGAGTGTATACTAGACACATATATTTCATATTTGGAAAACTTTGGAGAGTATATCTATATCTATATCTATACACACACACACACACACACACACACAACTCTCACAGACATTAAAAAGTACCAATATAAATGCCAGTCGAAATTCATCAGTAAATATATATCATCCACAGATGCAAAAATATTTATGTTACTGAACATGAGTTTATGTATAATGTTGTTCTTCTAGGACGCTCTCTTATAGGTTGAATTTTCATTTCCAACAGCATTTAGGAGGAGTGAACACTTCTCACAATTTGTATCTGCCAAGACATCCACCTTACAAAAATGTACGTGTGATACCTGGTAGGATTCTATATATGCATATAAATATACATGTGTGAATAGGCTACAGAAATTGGAAACAAGTATTCACATATTTGTTAAGTTTAAAAACACATGGAGAATATTTCAATTAAAATTTGACTAGATGTATAACTCCTACCTTATATAATGCAAATGTCAAGTCCAACTATAGAACATGTCTCCTCTGAAGTGCTTGTATTTCTATTGTGTTGGGTTAATTTTCCCCATTATATTAGGATGAATAGTCTGAGTCTACTAGGTATGGGTTAGTGTCAGGGATTCAGTACTTCGAATGAAAAATTGGAAAATGAATCCAATGTGTATGTAAATATATGCTGCACACATATCCTCCCGCTCTCATCCAAAACAATGCCTTGACATTACCTTCACCCCAAGTAAGACACAATTAGAGGAGAAGAGTTACACAATCAGTGAATACATATCTGGAATGGAAAATGCTCAGGAGTTCACAACCTTGGAGGTGGTTTAGGAGTTTCCTAAAGTAAGGGACATGGTAAACACTCCACAAACATGTAACTCTGCTGGCCTAAAAACTGTTTGAGAAACTGCCTCTGAGCTTCCGCACTTGAAATATATGTTGTTTTCATGAGATTTGGCTTCCTTTGTAGTGAGACCATCAAAGCTGGGTCTGCATCTATGTGACCTGGAGGACATGGTTTCTTATTTTCCAATGAACAAGATGAAGCAGTGCTGAATCCTCTCTTTATAGGTAAACTGAGGCCACTGGGGACTAAGTGTCTCCCCGTCTCCCCGCGTGGACTGTGAAGCCATTTGGTCCTCCTCCACTTTTTGTGGTTTTTAGGCTGCTGCACTGTGAGTTTGGTATTTGTTTCACGAAATACTAGCAGCTAAACTGGGACACAGTGCTGGAGGGAGTTCTGTCACGTGTGGTGGGTCAGGGTCTGCAAGAGAATGCACCAACTAGGCTTCTATCTCTCACAGCTTGCCCCATTGCCCCCTTGTCCATATCAACCTGGATTCTTAATTTTCCTCTTAAAACTCTCCATATAACAAGATGCCTTTACATATAAGGGTCTCCTGGCAGCACCATGTCAGTTACAAGCCATTTGGAATCCAATGGTAGATCCACATGGCCCTACCACGGATGTTTTATCAAACACCTCCCCAGCACTGCTCTAGACCCACTACTCAGCAGGCTCCAACTTACTGGCATCTCTGTTCTACACCATTTTCATGAACCTCAGTAAATCAAGGCACTGTCTGGTATACTCATGATCAGCAATAGGACATCCAATGTTTCTCCAGTGCCACCTGGTCATAGGAATTTCAAAAATTTCATGGTATTTATCTAGCCATTTTTCAAGATTGAAGTTGGAGGCACTGTGGGTTTCAATTCATTCAGCAAACATTAAATAGTGAGGAGGCTCATTTCAATGAAATCTCTGGAGAAATCTCACAGGCAAGGCTTCCCAAAGAATGGACAAAAGGTCATATTAGGCCAGGCCCATTGAGGTCTACAATTTGAGGAGCATGTGTGTTTTGACTCTCAACTATGGCTGCCATTTCTTTAAGAATAAAATCATGTGATATCCTTGCTGAGATTCCCAGGCCTCTGTGGAAATCTACCCGGGGCCTAGGTCTCAGTTACCAAGAGCGACTTTCATGCGTGACCTCTTAAAATCCCAACAAAATTCATAGCAATGCTTCCTTGACTTTCAGTTCCAAAACCCAGTGTTTAAGGGGAATCACACCAGAGTTCAAGCCCACGTGGAACCAGTCATTTTTTCCAATGCCACACAAATGACCAACATTAAAACCAAAACACTCCCACATGGCCCTCACCTTATTCCATATAGTCAATCATCTTAAACTCTGGCTGGAGGTTTCCAAGAGGGGTGCAGCCAAAGACAGTGTCCAAAATCAGCTCGTTTGCCCTCATTTGCCTAAAGTCAGGGTAGCCTGGACACCGTTGCTGTGAACCAGGAGTGAACAAATAAGCCTGCCGTTAATACTTCTGTGTTTCTCCAATTTGAGGCCTACTGATTGTAGGTATGGATTCTTTAGGTGATTTAGAGTCATGCAAAAACACAAGCACCTCTGCAGGGCTTTAAGAACTCATTTGATCCAAAGAATCCCTATTCTCATTTGTTGGAGTGCAGGAACCTAACAGAGGAAGGCAAGAGACTTCATCCACAATGAATGATATTTTTTTTGCCATTTTGGTTTTGAAAGCTAACATGGGATCATTCTTAAGATCCATCAGGTGCTGAGAATCTAAGTCACAGCCACACACAGGTCCAAGAGGCTGATAAAGACACATCCCTTTCCAAAGCAATTAAACAAAGAGCCACAGGTGAGGCCCATTCATTTCCATTTGAAAACTGTTTTTTCAAGCTTCACAAAGGGGTGGCCTGAGTCAAAGACCTTCCTGACATTCAGTGCAACACAACAATAAGTAAGCAAAAGGCCCAAAGCAGGGTTTCTGCACTGAGACTTTCCTTGTCACACTGATATCTGAGTTTTCTGAGATGCTCGCCATTCTCTTCAGCTATCCAGTACATGGCCATGTCACAGAGCTTGGAGGTGGTACATATTTTGGACACAAATCCCTGAGCCTATTCTGGAGAGTGGCCAGAATTCAGGAAGAAAACAACAACTTAGAAAGATAGCAGGTGTTGCACATCGATAAGACAAGGTGCAGTCCATTCATATGTTGGGCAGGATAAATTATGGGAAGATTTATACTAGACAGGACACATCCATTAATGCATTCTCTTTTCTAATATCTACAACAACGGATACAGTGGGATACACATAAACAGAAACACTCGCCTTGTCAAATGACTTACTAGAAACTGTCTGCTCCAAACCAAACAAACCGCCTTTTTGATCTATTCTCAGAACATGAGACAAAACAACAAACACACACCCACTCCCACAAAGGCACCTCCTTCCCCCAAGTAGGTCTGTGACTATCCGGAGTGTCCTCTGACTGGTGGGCCATACTATGTTCCCCCGAAATGGCCTGTCTTCTCTCAGATCTTGTTTCCTTCACCAACTCTGTGAAGATGTCAGGAAAAAGTGGTTAGCCACTACCTGTTTTCTCAGGAAAGGTCCATCTTCAGAGCTCTCCTGGCATTTGGCCATCCTCACATCATTAGGTACCAAGAAAACTGACTCTGTCCTTGGTAAATCCAAACAAGTGAGCCCACTGGGACTGGGACTGGGACTGCCTCTGGGTGCCTGGCTTCTTGGATACCAAGTTCAGAGAGTTCCATCACCAAGGAAATGAGGTATGTCACATTCTTTGGAACTGAATGAGGTCACTGCCTTGGCAACCACTTTGTCCTAACAGTTGCTTCCAAGGGTTACATAAGATGGAGGTTTCCCCTACTTCCTGTGACACTTTCATAAGGTAGAATGTATATCAACCATTGGCACCCGGGAACAGCTCTCCACTCAGGCCTGGATTGTTCCACCTTGTCTACAATAAGAAGAGAGAGGCAGATTCAGACACATCCCTTCATCCTGACCAGGTTGTTTGCCATGGAAGATGACTTTTGCTCTCTCAGGAGCTTCATACCTGCCTACAACTTCTCCATGTATCATTTGTGCATGGACATTTGAGGTTCTCATCTGGTGGAAGATCCCCAACTTTCCTGTATTGTAAGAACCCCTCTGTTTCTGCTCTTCTGTAAAATGTTTGAGGGAACAGTGTATATTGGGGTTAAAAACAGGTTTGATTTGGTGATGAATGATTCTGTGCGATGAATAATGGGATTGGGAACCTACAACATTTACAAGAATATAGAGGTGAAATATAAGTTTGAAAAAAGAAATCTAGGTATGCTTTGAAGCCCAGAGGGTTTTGCCCTTGATTGGGATACTTAGCTTTGAATTATGTTCTGCAAAGATGTCTCAGATAATTTGATATACAATGGCATAGGACCTTGTACATTGGATGATTGAATTTAGAAGAGAACATCCAGTCAAAAAGGGATATTCAGTAGGATTAGGAAGATAGTCGGTAGGTTTAGGAAGACGAGTGAGTATAGGATTTGGACCAAAAGTTCTTTAGCAATAGACTTTTGGTTATAGAGTGAATGTAAATGTCAGCACATATGAAGAGTCAGACACTATGTTGAACTGGGGAAAATATGTAGAAAAGCAGATATCAATGGAAACATTACGAAATCAGGCAAAGTATAAAGTGAGGGATAGAATTAGACATTTTCAACAGGGTTGAGTTTCAATATATAAATTAGGAAAAAACAAATATGTAGTCACCAATAGGAGTGACAATTGACAGCATTAGGCAACCTGGACATGGATGTTTTTAGAAATCCATGTTCACTTCCCATTTAGGCTTTGGTACAATCATAAGTGTGACCTTTCCATTTTTTGTCCAGAATATTGCTGTGATAATGAGGTGACATGAGTATTTCTTTCACCATTTCTGGGAGCAATATATTGAAGATGTAAAATTAGAATCGGGGTTGCAAAGAGGTGTACCCTGTTTCTATGAACATAGAGAAAAACCACAAATAGACCATACTGTGAATAAATAATATAACTTTTTTGAACTTTAAATAATGAATTGAACTGATATCTGAAAAATAAAAGGAAATTGTATATTGATATACAATCATTCATTCCAACCAGTTATATATCTAATGGAAATATTAGTGTTTTGGTTTATCATGAAGAGTGTGTGAGTTTTGCTTCAAAATGATTATGGAAATTCAAAATAATGTGTTTGGAAAGAAGTCTCATGAAAAGACCAGTCAAGAAACCCTGACAATACATGTGTTCTGAAGCAAGAAGTGATTAATGTTGAAACAAATGCCTATTAATTTGTGAACTTGTGGATGAAATGTATATCCTATGATGTGCAAAAACTGAAGAAACAATAATGTACCAGTGTCGAATACAAATGAATGACAAATTACATATCATGTCCCATAGGAGTCTACTTGCATTGATGTTAGACTGGGTCAGATACTGTAGAATAATTAGGATTTGTATGCACCCTTCACTGAAGTTAGTAGTCAGTACTAGGAAACAAATATGTATTTCAGGTGGATGAATATTTCTGATTATAATCTTGTGAAAAGTTGATTATAAATCAACATACATGAACATGAATGAATTTAGAGAGTGTATACTAGACACATATATTTCATATTTGGAAAACTTTGGAGAGTATATCTATATCTATATCTATACACACACACACACACACACACACACAACACTCACAGACATTAAAAAGTACCAATATAAATGCCAATCGAAATTCATCAGTAAATATATATCATCCACAGATGCAAAAATATTTATGTTACTGAACATGAGTTTATGTATAATGTTGTTCTTCTAAGACGCTCTCTTATAGGTTGAATTTTCATTTCCAACAGCATTTAGGAGGAGTGAACACTTCTCACAATTTGTATCTGCCAAGACATCCACCTTACAAAAATGTACGTGTGATACCTGGTAGGATTCTATATACGCATATAAATATACATGTGTGAATAAGCTACAGAAATTGGAAACAAGTATTCACATATTTGTTAAGTTTAAAAACACATGGAGAATATTTCAATTAAAATTTGACTAGATGTATAACTCCTACCTTATATAATGCAAATGTCAAGTCCAACTATAGAACATGTCTCCTCTGAAGTGCTTGTATTTCTATTGTGTTGGGTTAATTTTCCCCATTATATTAGGATGAATAGTCTGAGTCTACTAGGTATGGGTTAGTGTCAGGGATTCAGTACTTCGAATGAAAAATTGGAAAATGAATCCAATGTGTATGTAAATATATGCTGCACAAATATCCTCCCGCTCTCATCCAAAACAATGCCTTGACATTACCTTCACCCCAAGTAAGACACAATTAGAGGAGAAGAGTTACACAATCAGTGAATACATATCTGGAATGGAAAATGCTCAGGAGTTCACAACCTTGGAGGTGGTTTGGGAGTTTCCAAAAGTAAGGGACATGGTAAACACTCCACAAACATGTAACTCTGCTGGCCTAAAAACTTTTTGAGAAACTGCCTCTGAGCTTCCACAATTGAAATATATGTTGTTTTCATGAGATTTGGCTTCTTTTGTAGTGAGACCATCAAAGCTGGGTCTGCATCTATGTGACCTGGAGGACATGGTTTCTTATTTTCCAATGAACAAGATGAAGCAGTGCTGAATCCTCTCTTTATAGGTAAACTGAGGCCACTGGGGACGAAGTGTCTCCCCGTCTCCCCGTGTGGACTGTGAAGCCATTTGGTCCTCCTCCACTTTTTTTGGTTTTTAGGCTGCTGCACTGTGAGTTTGGTATTTGTTTCACGAAATACTAGCAGCTAAACTGGGACACAGTGCTGGAGGGAGTTCTGTCACGTGTGGTGGGTCAGGGTGTGCAAGAGAATGCACCAAGTAGGCTTCTATCTCTCACAGCTTGCCCCATTGCCCCCTTGTCCATATCAACCTGATTCTTAATTGCCTCTTAAAACTCTCCATATAACAAGATGCCTTTACATATAAGGGTCTGCTGGCAGCACCATGTCAGTTACAAGCCATTTGGAATCCAATGGTAGATGCACATGGTCCTACCACGGATGTTTTATCAAACGCCTCCCCACCACTGCTCTAGTCCCACTACTCAGCAGGCTCCAAATTACTGGCATCTCTGTTCTACACCATTTTCATGAAACTCAGTAAATCAAGGCACTGTCTGGTATACTCATGATCAGCAACAGGACATCCAAGGTTTCTCCAGTGCCACCTGGTCATAGGAATTTCAAAAATTTTATGGTATTTATCTAGCCATTTTTCAAGCATGAAGTTGGAGGCACTGTGGGTATCAATTCATTAGGCAAACATTAAATGGTGAGGACGCTCATTTCAATGAAATATCTGGAGAACTGTCACAGGCAAGGCTTCCCAAAGAATGGACAAAACGTCACATTAGGCCAGGCCCATTGAGGTTAACAATGTGAGGTCCATGTGTGTTTTGACTCTCAATTATGGCTGCCATTTCTTTAAGAATAAAATCATGTGATATCCTTGCTGAGATTCCCAGGCCTCAGTGGAAATCTACCCGGGGCCTAGGTCTCAGTTTTCAAGAGCGACTTTCATGCGTGGCCTCTTAAAATCCCAACAAAATTCATGGCAATGCTTCTCTGAGTTCAGTTCCAAAACCCAGTGTCTAAGGGGAATCACACCAGAGTTCAAGCCCACGTGGACCCAGTCATTTTTTCCAATGCCACACAAATGACCAACATTAAAACCAAAACACTCCCACATGGCCCTCACATTTTTCCATATAGTCAATCATCTTAACCTCTGGCTGGAGGTTTCCATGAGGGGTGCAGCCCAAGACAGTGTCCAAAATCAGCTCGTTTGCCCCTCATTTGCCTAAAGTCAGGGTAGCCTGGACACCGTTGCTGTGAACCAGGATTGAACAAATAAGCCTGCCATTAATACTTCTATGTTTCTCCAATTTGATCGCTACTGATTTTAGGTATCGATTCTTTAGGTGATTTAGAGTCATGCGAAAACACAAGCACCTCTGCAGGGCTTTGAAGAACTCATTTGACTCACAGAATCCCTATTCATATTTGTTGGAGTGCAGGAACCTAACAGAGGAAGGCAAGAGTCTTCATCCACAATGAATGATATTTTTTGCCATTTAGTTTTGGAAGCTCACATGGGATCATTCTTAAGATCCATCAGGTGCTGAGAATCTAAGTCACAGCCACACACAGGTCCAAGAGGCTGATAAAGACACATCCCTTTCCAAAGCAATTAAGCAAAGAGCCACAGGTGAGGCCCATTCATTTCCATTTGAAAACTGTTTTCTTCAGGCTTCACAAAGGGGTGGCCTGATGCAAAGACCTTCCTGACATTCAGTGCAACACAACAATAAGTAAGCAAAAAGCCCAAGGCAGTGTTTCTGCACTGAGACTTTACTGGTCACACTGATATCTGAGTTTTCTGAGATGCTCGCCATTCTCTTCAACTATCCTTTACATGGCCATGTCACAGAGCTTGGAGGTGGTACATATTTTGGACACAAATCCCTGAGCCCATTCTGGAGAGTGGCCAGAATTCAGGAAGAAAACAACAACTTAGAAAGATAGCAGTTGTTGCACATCGATAAGACAAGCTGCAGTCCATTCATATATTGGGCAGGATGAATTATAGGGAAGATTTATACTAGACAGGACACATCCATTAATGCATTCTCTTTTCTAATGTCTACAACAACGGACACAGTGGGATACACATAAACAGAAACACTCGCCTTGTCAAATGACTTACTAGAAACTGTCTGCTCCAAACCAAACAAACCGCCTTTTCGGTCTATTCTCAGAACATGAGACAAAACAACAAACCCACACCCACTCCCACAAAGGCACCTCCTTCCCCCAAGTAGGTCTGTGACTATCCGGAGTGTCCTCTGACTGGTGGGCCATACTATGTTCCCCCAAAATGGCCTGTCTTCTCTCAGATCTTGTTTCCTTGACCAACTCTGTGAAGAAGTCAGGAAAAAGTGGTTAGCCACTACCTGTTTTCTCAGGAAAGGTCCATCTTCAGAGCTCTCCTGGCATTTGGCCATCCTCACATCATTAGGTACCAAGAAAACTGACTCTGCCCTTGGTAAATCCAAACAAGTGAGCCCACTGGGCCTGGGACTGGGACTGCCTCTGCGTGCCTGGCTTCTTGGATACCAAGTTCAGAGAGTTCCATCACCAAGGAAATGAGGTATGTCACATTCTTTGGAACTGAATGAGGTCACTGCCTTGGCAACCACTTTGTCCTAACAGTTGCTTCCAAGGGTTACATAAGATGGAGGTTTCCCCTACTTCCTGTGGCACTTTCATAAGGTAGAATGTATATCAACCATTGGCACCCTGGAACAGCTCTCCACTCAGGCCTGGATTGTTCCACCTTGTCTACAGTAAGAAGAGAGAGGCAGATTCAGACACATCCCTTCATCCTGACCAGGTTGTTTGCCATGGAAGATGACTTTTGCTCTCTCAAGTGCTTCATACCTGCCTACAACTTCTCCAGGTATCATTTGTGCATGGACATTTGAGGTTCTCATCTGGTGGAAGATCCCCAACTTTCCTGTATTGTAAGAACCCCTCTGTCCCTGCTCTTCTGTAAAATGATTGAGGGAACAGTGTATACCTGGGGTTAAAAACAGGTTTGATTTGGTGACGAATGATTCTGTGCGATGAATAATGGCATTGGGAACCTGCAATATTTACAAGAATATACAGGTGAAATATAAGTAGGAAAACAGAAATCTAGGTATGATTTGAAGCCCAGAGGGTTTTGCCCTTGATTGGGATACTTAGCTTTGAATTATGTTCCGCAAAGATGTCTCAGATAATTTGATATACAATGGCATAGGACCTTGTACATTGGATGATTGAATTTAGAAGAGAACATCCAGTCAAAAAGGGATATTCAGTAGGATTAGGAAGATATTCGGTAGGTTTAGGAAGACGAGTGAGTATAGGATTTGGACCAAAAGTTCTTTAGCAATAGACTTTTGGTTATAGAGTGAATGTAAATGTCAGCACATATGAAGAGTCAGACACTATGTTGAACTGGGGAAAATATGTAGAAAAGCAGATATCAATGGAAACATTACGAAAGCAGGCAAAGTATAAAGTGAGGGATAGAATTAGACATTTTCAACAGGGTTGAGTTTCAATATATAAATTAGGAAAAAACAAATATGTAGTCACCAATAGGATTGACAATTGACAGCATTAGCCAACATGGACATGGATGTTTTTGAAATCCATGTTCACTTTCCATTTAGGCTTTGGTACAATCATAAGTGTGACCTTTCCATTTTTTGTCCAGAATATTGCTGTGATAATGAGGTGACATGAGTATTTCTTTCACCATTTCTGGGAGCAATGTATTGAAGATGTAAAATTAGAATCGGGGGTACAAATAGGTGTACCCTGTTTCTATGAACATAGAGAAAAACCACGAATAGACCATACTGTGAATAAATAATATAACTTTTTTGAACTTTAAATAATGAATTGAACTGATATCTGAAAAATAAAAGGAAATTGTATATTGATATACAATCATTCATTCCAACCAGTTATATATCTAATGGAAATATTAGTGTTTTGGTTTATCATGAAGAGTGTGTGAGTTTTGCTTTAAAATGATTATGGAAATTCAAAATAATGTGTTTGGAAAGAAGTCTCATGAAAAGACCAGTCAAGAAACCCTGACAATATATGTGTTCTGATGCAAGAAGTGATTAATGTTGAAACAAATGCCTATTAATTTGTGAACTTGTGGATGAAATGTATATCCTATGATGTGCAAAAACTGAAGAAACAATAATGTACCAGTGTCGAATACAAATGAATGACAAATTACATATCATGTCCCATAGGAGTCTACTTGCATTGATGTTAGACTGGGTCAGATACTGTAGAATAATTAGGATTTGTATGCACCCTTCACTGAAGTTAGTAGTCAGTACTAGGAAACAAATATGTATTTCAGGTGGATGAATATTTCTGATTATAATCTTGTGAAAAGTTGATTATAAATCCACATACATGAACCTGAATGAATTTAGAGAGTGTATACTAGACACATATATTTCATATTTGGAAAACTTTGGAGAGTATATCTATATCTATATCTATACACACACACACACACACACACACACACACACAACACTCACAGACATTAAAAAGTACCAATATAAATGCCAATCGAAATTCATCAGTAAATATATATCATCCACAGATGCTTCTTCCAGACCCAGTCTCCTCTCCAAACACTCCTCCCTTAACACCTGTTAGTCTAGTCTATTATAATACCCCAGAGGAAAAAGGGACTCTTGCCGCAAAATGGGAAGGCCCCTATCCTGTCATTCTCTTTACCCTTACCTCCGCCAAACTCTCCTTACCAGACAACTGTCTCACTCCCTGGATTCACATGTCTAGGTTGAAGCCACATCACCAGGAGGCCCCACCTGCTGAAGACAGGGCCACCCCAGAGGAACTCCAAGAATCACCTACTGAACCTCCCCTTTACTCCTGCTCTCCACACCCATCTCACCCATTTTAGTTGTGGCTCACACGGTTTTCCTTGCAGCCCAATTCCTCTTAAAGAAGGCACAATGAGCTCTCCCAACACCCTAGTCTTCTCTAACTGCTTGTTTTTTGTGCTCTGCTTATTTTCTGTGCTCTGTCAGGACTGGTCTTTACCCTCCTCACCTACCATGCATTTATTCACTTTTCGGGAACGATACTCAGAACATGGCATGCAGAAGGTCTGCGCAGTGGATGCAACTACTTGCTTCATCCACAACTGCACCTCTATTTCCCTAAAATTGTCACCTTCAAGGACCTTCGTCCCTGGTAGCTGGAACTGGCCTTTCATTTGCTTCCTTTTTGATCAAACAAAAGACTATTGTCATTGGTGGCCTGAGATATATAATGGGTGCCCCTATTGGTCATGCATGTTCCTTGATGAACGTGGTAGCTATTCTTACCACTCATTTGGTTACCCTGAAGGGTGGACTTCTAGTTACATAAAGTGGCATAAAGGCTCTTCATCCAGTAACAATGGATGGTATACTTTAGATAAACCTGACCCCAAGGCCAAACGATGGGGCTATGTTGAGTTTGCTGTCTATGCTCGGACAACCTCAGTCAGACCCACAGGGTGGATGACTATTGGCCGCACCCTGATTACGCAACCTAAGGCAACCATCCAGGTAGTCGAACACATTAAGGACTCAGAATCAAAACTTTGAGATCATATCCATAGCTCATCCAAAGAGGATTCAGAGCCTTCAACCCTCTCAGGTCCCCCTCCCAAATGGCTCAATTTGCTACACCAAACTTTTTGATTATTAAACTCCACCCCTCTTTCTGTGCCTACTTCTCAGTGCTTTCTCTGTGCTTCACTTAGTCGTCCACTTCTAGCAGCAGTCCCATTAGCGGCAGGAAATATTCCAGCAAAACCCCACAATTTCTCTAAAAAGGACAACCCCTACATGTGACACGTATCCCACTGTGGGAAAGTTATTCCACCAATACTTTATTTCCTTTCATCTGTTTCCACCTGCCAATAATGAATCCTTTACCCATTTGTTCCTTGACCTACAGCACCCCATAGAGCCCTGTGTTTATGCAACCTGGACATTTCCTCTGGTGTAATGGTTCTTTAAGTACCTCAACCATCAATGTCTCTGGCGCCTGTTTCTTGGTTACTGTAGTTCCTCAGCTATCTTTGTATACTCCCACCGAATTCTGACAGTTGGCCCTACCTTCCCGCACCCGTAGGGTAGTCTTTCTGCCGGTTCTGGTAGGCCTCATTTTAACAACCTCAGTGACAGGTCTCGGACTCTCTGGTGGAGCTATAGGTCATGCTCTATGGGATCCAATGACCTTCAACAAAAACTGCAGGAAACACTCAATACCATGGCTGAGTCTCTGGGTTCCTTGCAGCGGCAGGTTACTTCATTGGCACAAGTGGCTTTACAGAACCAAAGGGCAATTGATCTTCTCACTGCAGAAAAAGGGGTTACATGCCTATTCCTCAGAGAGGAATTTTGCTATTATGTTAATGAATCTGGGCTAATAAAACAAATGTTGTTAAATTGCAGGAATTATCGACCCAATTGCTCAAACCTACCTCCTCCAATCCCATAACGGGGTTCTTCCAATCCTATCTTGCCATGTACTTACTACATATCTTGGATCCCCTTATTTGGATGCTCCTTTTTTGTGCTCTCTTGCCCTGCATAATGAAGTGCCTTCAAACCCAACTGCATAAAATTCCTAATCAAACTTTCAACCAGCTTTTGCTTAGTCACTACCAGCCTCTGATGACCGATGAATCCCCAACATCTCCAAGAGAACAGTTCACTCAGTGATGAAGCTCACTACCAGGCACGATGGAATGCAACGGGTATTAGACAGCGGGAGACAACGAGCTCGGAGAACCTCTTAATCTGCCATCCTGGATTCATAGTCTTTACCACCTTCTAAGCTTTCTCATGGTTCTTGGCCTCTTCTATGTCAGTCCCCCCACATGGAACTTCTGCCAAAAATTGACATTTGCTTTAATTTTTATCTTCATTCTGTTTTTATTCGCTCTGATCTTCTTCAGGTGCTGGCGACACCATGTCCAGGCAACGCTTCCAGTATTTCCTTGAGTCTCTGTTACAGGACCAGTGGCTGATACCAACAATCTCTTCCATCCAGGACTGGTTCCATGCCATCGACATCTTTGGCTTCAGGGAACATTCATTGACTTCACCCCTATGAAAATAGCTGTCTATAGCCACTGGGTTTTATTTCTGGCTGCCATGATATCCCCATACCTGCCCCCTGAGCATTCCTCCACTTCTCTTTCTAGGCCCCACACCACCCCCACACAGCAGGAAGCAGCCAGATCTGACAAACGACACCCCACTTCCTAAGAAAACAAAAAGGGTGGAATGTTGGGAAAAGAATAAATGGCAGCCATACCCCAGAGAAAAACCCCAACATGGCACCTAACGACTTCTTCTTCCTACCTTCTTCATTTCTGCAGTGGCGCAAAAAGTTCCCGCCCTTGTGAACTCTCCCGCCAGCGCCAATTTCAAATCTCGCTTGTGGGGAACCTTAGCCCCAATGAGAACTAATTCCTGGGCTCTGGAGCTGATATTTGAAAGAACTTGTCAATAAACGGGTTGCTGCCATTTATGTAAGCCATACCATCTCCCCCTTAGTTCTATATAAGCACACAGCTTTTAGCAATAAATTTGGAATTCTCCCGGTGAAGTGTCATTGCGTGGGGAATTATTTCACTCATGTTCAGCAACAGGATATCCAAAGGTTCTCCAGTGCCACCTGGTAATGGGAATTTCAGAAATTTGATAGTATTTATTTAACCATTTTTGAAGGATGAAGTTGGAGTCACTGTGCGTTTCAATTAATGCAGGAACCATTATGTGGTGAGGAAGCTCATTTAAATGAAATCTCTGGAGAAATCTCACAGGCAAGGCTTCCCAAAAAGTGGCCAAAAGGTCACATGAAGCCAGGATCATTGAGGTCTACAATATGAGTTCCATTTGTGTTTAGACTCTCAATTATGGCTGCCAAGTCTTTCAAAATAAAATCATGTGATATCCTGGCTGAGATTCTCACTGCACTGTGGAAAGACACCCTGGCCCTCGATCTCAGTTTTCAAGGGCGCATCTCATGCGTGGCCTCCTAAAATCCCAACACATTTCATGGCAATACTTCTTTGAGGTAAATTCCAGAACTCAGTCTCTAAGAGGAATCATGCCAGAATTCAAGCCCAGGTGGATCCAGTTATCTCTTCCAACCGCCAAACAAATGACCACAATTAAAACCAAACACTCCCACATGGCCCTCATCTTCTTCCATATAGACACTTATCATAACCTCTGGCTGGAGTTTTTCATGAGGGGTGCAGCCCAAGACAGTGTCAAAAATAAGCTCCCTTGCCCCTCATTTGCCTAAAGTCAAGGTGGCCTGGACACCCATCCGGTGAACCAGGAGTGATCAGATAGGCCAGCTGTTAATACTGCTCTGCATCTCCAATTTGAGGCCTACTGACTGTCAGGTATAGATTCTTTATATGATTTGGAGCCATGAGAAAACCCAAAAACCTATGGGTTAGCCTCTGCAGGGCTGTGCATAACTCATTTGAACCAAAGGATCCGTATTCTCACTTGATGGTGGTCAGGAACCTTACAAATGAATGCGAGAGACTTCATTCACAATAATTGCTCTTTTGGCCATTTTGGTTTTGGATGCACACATGGGATCTCTCTTTACATCCATCAGGTGCTGAGAATCTAAGCCACAACCTCACACAGGGCCAAGAGGCTGATTCAGACACATCCCTTTCCAAAGCAATTAAGCAAAGAGCCACAGGTGATGCCTATTCATTTCCATTTGAAAACTGTTTTCTTCAGGCTTCACAAAGGGGTGGCCTGAGGCAAAGACCTTCCTGACATTCAGGAAAACAGAACAATTGATAAGCAAAAGGCCGAAAGCATGGTTTCTCCACTGAGACATTCTTGGTCACACTGATATCTGAGTTTTCTGAGATGCTTGCCATTCCCTTCAGCTATCCAGGACATGGCAATGTCACAGAGCTTGGAGGTGGTACATATTTTGGACACAAAACCATGAGACTATTCTGGAGAGTGGTGAGAATTCTGGAAGAAACAGGAACTTAGGAAGGTAGCAGGTGTTGCCCATGGATAAGGCAAGCTGCAGTCCATTCATAAATTGGGCAGGATGAATGCCGGGAATCTTTCTACTATACAGGACATATGAATTGTTGCATTTTATTTTCTAATGTCTACAACCATGGACACAGTGGGATACACAGAAATAGAAACACTTGCCTTGTCCAACGACTTACTAGAAGAAGACCACTCCAAATCAAACAAACCGTCTTTCCTACCTATTCTCAGATCATGAGACAAAACCACAAAATCACACCCACCCCACAAAGACACCTCCTTCCCCCATGTAACTCTGTGACTATCCGGAGTTTCCTCTGAGTGGTGGGCCATACTATGTTCCCCCAAAATGGCCTGTCCTATCTCAGATCTGGTCTCCTTGGCCAACTCTGTGAAGTTGTCAGGAGCCTGCGGTGAACCACTACCTACTTTCTCAGGAAAGGCCCCTATTCAGAGCTCTCCTGGTATTTGGCCATCCTCACATATGTTGGTACCAAGAAAGACTGACACTCTCCTTGGTAAATTCAAACAAGTGAGCCTACTGGGTCTGGGACTGGACTGGCTCCGGGTGCCTGGCTTCCTGGATCCCAAGTTAAGAGAGTTCCATCACCAAGGAAGTGAGGTAGATCACTTCTTCAGGAACTGAATGAGGTCATTGCCTTGACAACCACTTTGTCCTAACAGTTGCTTTCAAGAGTCCCATGAGATGGAGGCTGCCCCTACTTCCTGTGACACTTTCACAAGTTAGAATGGTATATAAACCATGGGCACCCGGGAACAGCTCTCCACCTAGGACTGGTTTGGTCCATCTTCTCTACATTAAAAAGAGAGAGGCTGATTCATACACATCCCTTCATGCTGACAAGGTTGTTTGCCATAGAAGATGACTTTTCTCTCTCAGGTCTTTCGTAGCTGCCTACATCTTCTAAAAGGGATCATTTCTGCATGGACCTTTGATGTTCTCAACAGGTGGAACATGCCCTACATTCCTGTATTTTAAGAGCAACCCTGTCCCTGCTGTTCTGTAAAGTTCGATTGAGAGAACAGTGTATGGTTTGGGTTAGTAACATGTTCAATTTGGGGTTAGGAATCCTTCTGCATGACGAATAATGGTATTGGGAAACTATGATATTTACAAGAATATATAGGTGAAATATAAGTATAAAAACAGAAATCTAGGGAAGATATGAAGTCCAGAAGGGCATTGGGCCCTTAATTGGTACACTTAGCTTTGAATTATTTTCTGCAAAAATGTCTCAGATAAATCTATATACAATGGCATAGGAGCTTGTACCTTGGATGATTGAATGTCGAATAGAACACCCACTCAAAAAGGGATTGTCGGTAGGATTAGAAAGATAGTCAGTAGGTTTACAAAGAAGAGTGAGAATAGGATTTAGACCAAAAGTTCTTAAGCAATAGGGTTTCAGGTAGACAGTGAATGTAAATGTCAGCACAAGTGAAGAGTCAGTCACAATGATGAACAGGGGAAAATATGTAGGAAAATAGATATAAATAGAGACATTACTAAATCAGGCAAAGTATAAAGTGAGTGATAGGATTAGACATGTTCAACAGGCTTGAGGTTGAATATATAATCTTAGGAAGAAACAAAAATGTAGTCACCAATAAGATTGACATTTGAGAGCATTAGGCCACCTGGACATGGAAGGTTTTAGTAATCCATGCTCACTTTCCATTTAGGCTTTGGTACAACCTTAAGGGTGACCTTTGATTTTTTTGTCCAGAATATTACTGTGATAAAATGTATATATAGATCAGGTGACATGAGTATTTCTTCCACCATTTTTTGAGGAATATTTTGAAAACGTATAAATTAGTATTGAGGGTAAAAATAGGTGTACCCTGTGACTATGAATATAGAGATAATGCATGAATAGACAATACAGTTAATAAATAATATAACTGGTTCCACTTTAAATAATGTATTGAATTGATATCTGAAAATACATAAGAAATCATATATTGATATATAATCATTCATAACAACTAGTTATACGTCTAATTGTAATCCTAGGGTTATGGTTTATCATGAAGAGTGTGTGAGTTTTGCTTCAAAAGTGATTATGGAAATCAAAAATAATGTGTTTGGAAAGAAGTCTCATGAAAAGACCAGTTTGAAACATGGCGGAACACGTGTTTTCTGAAGCAGAAAGTGAATGAAAGTGAAATAAATGCCTATAAATTTGTGAACTTGTGGATGAAATATATATCCAATAATGTGCATAAACTGAAGAAATAGTAATGTACTAGTTTTGAATAAAAATGAACTTCAAAATACTTATCATGTCCCATAGGAATCTACTTGCATTGATGTGAAAATGGATCAGTTACTGTAGAAATATTAGGATTTATATGGACCATTCACTGAAGTTAGTTTTCAATACTAGGAAAAAAATACGTATATCAGGTGAATGAATATTTCTGAGAATAATCTTGTGAAAAGTTGATTATAAATCCATATACATAATCATGAATGAATTTAGGGAGTGTATAATAAGACACATATATTAAATATTTTGAAATATCTGGAGAGAATATATATATATATATATATATATATATATATATATATATATATATCCACACACAGATTTTAAAAATTAGCAATATATATGCCAATCGAATTACACCGTGAAATATGTATCATCCACAGATCCAAAAATATTCATTTTACTGGTTATGGATTTATGTATAACTTTTTTCAACTAGGAAGCTCACCCATAGGTTGAATTTTCAGGTCAAACAGCGTTTAAGAGGAGTGATCTCTTCTCACACTTTGTATCTACCAAGTCATGTAACTCAAAAGAATGTACGTGTGATACCAGGTAGGATTCTATATGTGCATATAAAAATACATGTGCTGAATAGAATACAGAGAAAGGGAGACAGGAATTCACATATTTGTTAACTTTAAAAGCACATGGAAAACTATTTCAACAAAAAATTGACTAGATTTATAACTCCTACCCTATATAATGCAAAAGGCAAGTCCAAGTATACAACATGCCTCCTCTGAACTGCTTGTATTTCTATTCTGTTTCCGTTATTTTTCTCCATCATATTAGGATTAGTATTCAGAATCTAGCAGAGCATGTGTTAGTGTCAGGGATTCAGTATTTCAAATGTAAAATAGAAAAATGAATCCAATGTGTATGCAAATATGTGCTAAACAAAATCTTCCCACTCTCATCCAGAACAATTCCTTGATATTTTTTTCGCCCAAAGTAAGACACAATTAGAGGAGAAGAGTAATAAAATCTGTGAATAATATGCTCAGGAGTTTACAACCTTGGAAGTGGTAGAGGAGTTTCCCTAGTATGGGACAGGGTAAACACTCCATAAACATGGAGCTCTGCTGGCCTAAATACTTCTTGAGAAACTGCCTCTGAGTTTGGGCACTTGAAATATATGTTGTTGTCAGGAGCTTTAGCTTCTTTTTAGTGAGACTATCAAAGCTGTGTCTGCATCTATGTGACCTGGAGGACATGGTTTCTTATTTTCCAATGAACATGAGGCAGCAGTGCTGAATTCTCTCTTTGTAAGTAAACTGTGGCCACTGGGGGCTAAGGGTATTCCCATGTGGACTGGGAAGCCATTTGGTCATCCTCCACTTTTCGTGGTGTTTCTTGCTGCTGCACTGGGACTTTGGCATTTGCTTCATGAAATAAAAGAAGTTCAACTGGGACACAGTTCTGGAGGCAATTCTTTCATGTGTGGTTGGTCAGGGTCTGCAGGAGAATGCACCAACCAGGTTTCTATCCCACATAGCTTGGCCCCATGTCCATAGTAACCTGATTCTAAACATTGCCCGGAAACATCTCCATATAACCAGAAGCCTTTACATGGAAGGGTTTGCTGGCTTCACCATGTAAGTCACAAGCCATTTGGGATCCAATGGCAGATCCACATGGCCCCACCACAAATTTTTTATCACACACCTGCCTACCACTGCTCTAGGCCCACTACTCAGCAGGTTCCAACATATTGGCATCTCTGTTCTACACCATTTTCATGAAACCCACTCAATCAAGGCACTGTCTTGCATATTTACGATCAGCAACAGGACATCCAAAGTTTCTCCAGTGCCACCTGGTCATGGGAATTTCAAAAATTTCATGGTATTTATCTAGGCATTTTTCAAGGATGACGTTGCAGGCACTGTGGGTTTCAATTCATTCAGGAACCTTTAAATGGTGAGGAAGCTCATTTCAATGAATGCTCTGTAGAACTCTCACAGGCAAGGCTTCCCAAAGAGTGGCCAAAATGTCACATGAAGCCAGGCCTCTTGAGGTCTACAATGTGACGTCCATGGGTGTTGTGACTCTCAACAATGGCTGGCAAGTCTTTCAGAATTAAATCATGTGATCTTCTGGCTGAGATACCCAGGGCTCTGTGGAAAGCCACCCTGGGCCTAGATCTCAGTTTCCAAGGGTGATTCTCATGGGTGGACTCCTAAAATCCCAACAAAATTCATGGCAATACTTCTCTGAATTCAGTCTCTAAGGGGAATCACACCAGAGTTCAAGCCCTGGTGGTCCCAGTCATGTCTTCCAACCGGACACAAATGACCAAAATTAAAACCAAAACCCTCCCATATGGCCCTCATCTTCTTCCATATAGACACTAATCACAACCTCTGGCTGAAGGTTTCCATGAGTGGCGGAGTCCAAGAGAGTGTCCAAAATAACTCCCTTGCCCCTCATTGGCGTAAATTCAGGGTGGTCTGGACACCCTTCATGTGAAACAGGAGTGATCAAATATGCTAGACGTTAATACTTCTATGCTTCTCCAATTTGTGGAAAACTGAGTGTCAGGTATATATTTTTACGTGATTTGCAGTCATGAGAAAACACAAGCTCCTCTGCAGGTCTTTGAAGAACCCATTTGACCCAAAGGATCCCTATTCTCACTTGATGGAGTTCAAGAACTTTAAAGAGGAAGGGGACAGACTTCATCCACAAGGACTGCTTTTTGGCCATTTTGGTTTTGGATGCACACATGGGATCTCTCTTTACATCCACCACGTGCTGAGTATCTAAGCCACAACCTCACACAGGGCCAAGAGGCTGATTCAGACACATCCCTTTTCAAAGCAATTAAGCAAAGAGCCACAGGTGATGCCTATTCATTTCCATTTGAAAACTGTTTTCTTCAGGCTTCACAAAGGGGTGGCATGAGGCAAAGACCTTCCTGACATTCAGGGCAACAGAACATTAGGTTAGCAAACGGCCCAAAGCAGTGTTTCTCCACTGAGACTTTCCTGGTCACACTGATATCTGAATTTTCTGAGACGCTCGCCATTCCCTTCAGCTATCCAGTACATGGCCATGTCACAGAGCTTGGAGGTGGTACATAACTTGGTCACAAAATCATGAGCCTATTCTGGAGAGTGGCCAGAATTCAGGAAGAAAACAGGAACTTAGGAAGATAGCAGGTGTTACCCATCCATAAGGCAAGCCGCATTCCTTTCATACATTGGGCAGAAAGAATTCTGGTAAGCTTTCTACTAGCCTGGACACATCCTTTGATGCATTCTCTTTTCTAATGTCTACAACCATGGACACAGTGGGATACACAGACATAAAAACACTCGCCTTGTCAAATCACTTGTTAGAAATCGTCCACTCCAAACCAAACAAACTGCCTTTCCTACCTATTCTCAGAACATGAGACAAAATCACAAACACACACTCACACCCACAAATTCACCTCCTTTCCCAAAGTAGGTCTCTGACTATCGGGTGTGACCTCTGACTGGTGGGCCGTACTATGTTCCCATCAAATGGCCTGTTCTGTCTCAGATCTGGTTTCCTTGGCCAACTCTGTGAAGTTGTCAGGAGACAACGGTGAGCCACTTCCTGCTTACTCAGGAAAGGCCACTCTTCAGAGCTTTCCTTTCATTTGGCCATCCTCACATCAGTAGATACCAAGAAAGACTGACTCTGTCTTTGGTAAATCAAAAGAAGTGAGACCACTGGGACTGGGCCTGGGACTAGATTTGTGTGCCTGGATGCCTGGATCCCACGTTCAGAGAGTTCCATCACCAAGAATGTGAGGTGAGGTCACTTCCTTCAGGAACTGAATGAGGTCAATGCCTTGGCAAGCACGTTGTCCTAACATTTGCTTCCAAAGGTCCCATGAAATGGAGGCTGTCCCTAATTCCTTTGACACTTTCACAAGTTAGAATGGTATATCAAACATTGGTAACCAGGAACAGCTCTCCACAGAGGCCTCGTTTGGTCCTTCTTCTCTACATAAAGAAGAGAGAGGCTGATTCAGACACATCCCTTCATGCTGACCAGGTTGTTTGCAATGAAAGATGACTTTTGCTCTCTCAGTTCCTTCATAGGTGCCTACAACTTCTCTAGGGATCATTTGCGCATAGACCTTTGAGTTTCTCAGCAGTTGGAAGATCCCCTACATTCCTGTATTTTAAGACCAACTCTGTCCTTGCTCTTCTCTAAAGTTAGATTGAGGGAACAGTGTATGGTTACGGTTAATAACAGGTTTGATTTGGAATAGAAATCATTCTGCTGGATGAATAATGGTATTGGGAACCTGCGATATTTTCAAGAATATATAGGTAAAATATATGAATCTGAAAACAAAAATCTAGGTAAGATTTGAAGCCCAGAAGGGCATTGGGCTTTTGATTGGGTATTAAGCATAGGACCTTGTAACTTGGATGATTGATTTTCAAAGAGAAGTTCCAGTCAAAATGGATAGTCAGTAGTATTAGGAAGATAGTCGGTATGTTTATAAAGGCGAGTGAGTATAGGATTTGGACCAAAAGTTCTTTAGCTATAGGGTTTCGGGTATTGAGTGAATGTAAATGTCAGCACATGTGAAGAATTAATCACAATGATGAACTGGGGAAAATATGTAGGAATGCAGATATCAATAGAGACTTTAGGAAATCTGGCAAAGTATAGTCGGTAGTGAAATGTTAATAAAATAGATTCTTGTCACTTCCTGTTTTACTGTATGCTTAATAAAACACTGTTGAAATCTTGAGAAGTGATTTCTAATCTTTTTCCCAGAATGTGCTGTCCCCAACTGCCAAACTTCAGAATGTACTCCCTCACCCAGTTGCACGCAAACTGCTCACCCGCCCAGGCCCATCAATAAATTTTCCTCCCTGCCCTCTTCAAGGAAAGTATATAAGCTCTGCTTAAGCTGTTCTCAGGGTTCTCTGCTCTATTCAAATGAGCTCTGAGCCCCAGCATGCTGGACCCCCAATAAACCCTTTGTTTTTGCATGAGAGAGTCTCTTGGTGGTCTCTTCCCCCAATGCTCTTCCGATATTTATATATGGAGGTTCCACCGAAATCCAGCAGTGGTGAACGAGAGACCCCAATGGGCTACTTTCAGGGTAAGTAAGGCACCTCTTTCTGGTTTCAGGTTTCAGGTTAGGGCTTGGCAAAATGGCTGTCGATGAAGTGTGTGAGCTCTCTTTGATGGTGGCTGGCAGACGTGTCACAGAGCCACAAGCCAAGTCCCTGGGGGACGCCACAGAGGACTCGGGAATCAAGGAATAATAGTCTCCTCGACTCAGTGATACTTTGTTTCAGATTCGGTATTGCCAGCCCATCGGGTTTTGCCACCTGCTCAGTCTTGGTCTCAGTGTTGGACGTCCATTGCCTGTCTTTATTGTTTTCTCTTGTCTGTGTCCTGTGTCGTTGCTTTTACTGTTTGTGTATCTTTCATTATGGGACAGATCACTTCAATGCCTCTGTCCCTGACCCTTGATCTATGGACCAAAGTCCGCTTAAGGGCTCAGAATGTTTCTTTTTTAGTAAAACGCTGGACCTGGCAGACTCTGTGTGCCACAGAATGGCCCACCTTTGGATTCGGATGGCCCCTAGAAGGATCTTTCTACTTCCCACTAATTTAAAAAGACAGAGATATTGTCTTACAGCCAGGGCCACATAGCCATACTGATAAACAGGAATATACCTTAACTTGGCAGGACCTCTGCAAATCTCCTCCTCCGTGGGTGAAGCCTTTCCTTGCTGTGTCCCCGTTCCTACTCCTTCCCCCACGATCTCTCAACCCCTCTGCTCCTCCTCCTCCTCCACCCTCTGTTCTCCCTGAGTCACAAGATTTGACTCTACTGGACTCTCGTCCCCCTCCTTATCTTCTACCCTTGTCCCACAACCCCCAACACCCTCTAAGTGATTCTCCAGCTGCTGACTCAGCCTCTCCGCAATTGGAGGACGCTAAGCCAGCCCAGGGCCCTCCAGATAACTCCCCTGCGTCACACACAGCCCCTCCTCCCCTGGAGGAAGCTGGAGTTGCTAAAGGAACTCGCCGGTGGCAAATGATTGAAAACCCTGGAACTCCCGTGTTGCTTCCCTCCATCCCTAAGGACCAATGATTGACGATGGCCATAGGGAAAAAATGCAAGCCTACCAGTATTGGCCTTCTCCTCTTCAGACCTATATAAATGGAAAAATAACAATCCCCCTTTTACCGAGGACCCAACCTGGCTCTCAGGTCTGGTGAAGTCATTGATGTTTTCACACCAACCTACTTGAGATGACTGCCAACAACTCCTAGGGACTCTCTTCTTGACAGAGGAACAAAAGAGAATCCTCCTGGATGCTAGAAAAAAGTATCCTCGGACCAAATGCGTGACCGACAAAACTTCCCAATATATTCAAAGCCGGCTTTCTCTTGAAACGTCCCAACTGGGACCCCAACACCTTTGAAGGTAGGGAGCATCTGTCCACTTATCGCCGGGCTCTAATAGTGGGTATCTTAGTGGCCGCTAGGTGACCAACTAATTTGGCCAAGGTAAGAGAGATTATTTAAGGGCCTGATGAATCTCCCTCTATGTTCTTAGAGATAATTATGTAGGCATATAAGAGACATACTCCTTTCGATCCTCAGGCAGAGGATCAAAAGGCATCTGTCACAATGGCCTTTATTGGGAAAGCTGCCCTGGATATTAAAAGAAAGTTACAATGCTTAGATGGATTACAAGATATGACTTTGAGGGATTTATTCAGAGAACCCGAGAAGGTATACTTTAAGAGAGAAACTGAGGAAGAGAAGGGAGCTGAGTGAGGATAAAAGAAACAAAAGACAGACTAAGGCATTGACTAAGGTCCTGGTCACAACAACAAATAGGCCAGAAATTAAGAAACAGAGAGACAGGAAGGGATACCTGGGCACACACTAGAGGCCACCCCTGGCCTGAGATCAATGTGCCTACTCTAAAGAAAAAGGACACTGGGCCAAAGAGTGCCCTAGAAAGAGACAGCCATGCCAGCCAGATATTCTGACTCTGGAGGAATACTAAGAAAGTCCGGGCTCAGATCCTCTCCCTGACCTCAAGGTAACTTTTGAAGTGGAGGGGAACACAATAAACTTTGAAGTAGATGCAGGGTGAATATACTCAGCCCGTAAGGCCCATTGGGCCCTCTACCGAATAAAAGGTCTCTAATTCAAGAGTCTAACAGAAGTAAATATCGGGCTTTGACAACTACGAGGACCATGGACCAGGGAAAAGGAAAAATCCATCACTCCTTCCTAGTAATCCCAGAATGCCTGGCCCCATTGATGGGCAGATTTCTGCTCACCAAGCTCTGGGCCAAAATAACTTTTAACCCTGAAGGCCCTCAAGTGGAATTTTTTAATTCTTCAGTAACTACTCCTATAATCATGGCTCTAACTATGTCAGTAGCAAATGTTCATCAACTCACTCACCTTTGTTCAAAGAAACTGCATTCATTCGTGAAGGATCAAGAACACAGTTTTCCACTAACCTACTCACAGCAAAAGGAAATAACTGAATGGGTAACAAAAGCCTGTCAGGTCCATTAATTGGTTAAAGCTTACACTTCCAAGCTTCCTGCAGGAAAGCACCTATGAGGAACCAGACGAGGACAATTCTGGGAAGTGGACTTTACTGAAATTAAGCCAGTAAGGTATGGACTTAAATAACTCCTAGTCTTTGAACATACATTTTCAGGATGTATTTATTTATTCTCCCCTTGACGACCAGTAGTCTTAACCCTAATCAGCCCCTTAAGCTGCGATGGCTGATCACAAATCCTACTGGACACGAAGTATGGCCTATCTCGAATACAGCCCCCTTACGAACCTGGTGGCCATCTCTCCACCCAGTCATTTGTCAGCTGGCTATATGTCTTTCCTATTGGGATATCCCTGATTAACAGGATCCCACTAAAATTCCATTAAATCCCTTCCGTACCATAGATAATGGAAACAAACATTATAGATGTAGGGACACGTGAGCCAGATGCAGGTTGGCTAGCCTAGATTACTATGTTTGCCCGGCAGACTATCAAAGCCACAAACAGTCACGGCTGTGGGGGGGGGAGAGCAGACTTCTATTGTAAGTCATGGGGATGTGAGCATACAGGGACTGTCAGATGGAACCCAAACTCCTCATCAAATTCTGTACACAGCATTGGCCATATTACGAATTAGATAACCAAAACCGATGGCCCCCAGAGGGGTCTCTAGATCCTCAAATTCTGTGTGACCTTTTTAACTTCTGCAAGTGCTCAAAAGGGTGAAAGGAGATTCCGCTATGTGGAGGCCTTCTCTCTCCTTTGCTCACATCCTGAACTATGCTTCTCCAATAGATGCTCACCCTCAGCCTTGTGCTCCAGACTCTCCGCTGTCACTCCCACCTCAGCAACTTGATTTCTCCCCTCCAATATCTAGATCAAAAACCCAAATCTCGACTGGTTCTCAGACCATTGCTCCCTTGCTGAGGTCGCAGGTACTGAGGTACCACTCCATTCACTCACTCCTCTCCTCTCCTGTCAGTGCCTGCACCGGGTCCCACCCAGTCCTCTTACCACCTAATGCAAAGCTCAAACCCGCTGAGAAGAATCCTCAGACCCTAATACAAGATGTAATGAAAATGGCCTTTAATGTTGCTTTGTCATCACTGAAAACAGGTTACTAAGAATTTAAAGTCCCTCACAGGCTTTTTGGAATCTCACTCCCGTCTCCCCCTCTGTTCTATCTGTTCTACTGCTCAAGTTTTTGTTGCTATTAAGATCCCAAAGCCCTCTCCCAATATTCTTTTCATCTCTCCTTCCTCATTCTCAGATCCACAGAGCTGCTCTTATCCCTGCCTTCCAAATTGTCCCCCTCTGTACCAGGCCCACAGAAAAGTCTTAACTGACCTTCTCCAGAAGTCTTCACCATGGCTGATTTAGGACTTTCAGCAAAAGAGTCCCTATAAAAGAGTTCACTGTAAATAAACTTCCTATTTTTGTGTTTCCCTGGTCTCCTTGGCAACTGGCTAAAAAATTCAGCACTCCTGATCTAGACACACCCTTACTAGTTTTTCACAAACTGGGCTGTATGGAAACAGCTGGAAGGGGGAAAAAAAGAAAGGGAAGACACCCCCACCCAGGTGTCCTTGAAAAGTTAACTTGCCCAAACTGAGGAAAAAACAAAAACAAAAACTGCTTTTTGTGAACTTCTGCAGACTGTGAACTTCTGAGCCCCTTCCCTTACGTGTTGGGTACAAAATTCTGAAACTACGTAACTTGGGTTTCAGGGGATTAATTGATTACAACAGAAGCAATTCCCTCTGAATCTGGTTGAAACCAAAAAAGACTGTTTCCGTGTCTTTGGTGCTATCTTAGGTGCCTTGCCTTGTCTGTCCCTACAACAGTATAATTCTATATACTAAAACATTGTTTATGTTTTCATGAAATGGTCAACAGATGTGATTAATTGTGAAATGGTGCAGATGTTTCCCAGAGTGCTCTAATATGACGCAGGTTCATTTGAAGATCAAAGAGGGGGACATACAACGCGGTTCCGCTGGGAACATATATCCCTCACCTTAGCCATTCTATTACGAATAGGAGTTGCTGCAGGGTTGGGCACAAGAACCACTGCTCTGGTCCATGGGACACAACAAGTGACCCAATTAGAAGCAGCAATAGATCAAAACTTAAAGATTTTAGAAACCTCCATCACAGCTTTGCAGGAATCTTTAACCTCTCTCTCTGAAGTTGTTTTACAGAAAAGGCGAGGGTTGGACCTCCTTTTCATGACAGAAGGGGGCCTTTGTGCTTCATTGAGGGAAGAATGTTGTTTTTATGTCGACAATACTGGAGTTGTAAAAAAATCTATGAGTAAATTAAAAAGATGCCTTGAAGAGCAACAACGAGAGAGAGAGGCACAAAAAGGGTAGTTTGAGTCTTTTTTTACACAGTCCCCCTGGTTAATTACGTTTTTATCAACCCTGGCCGGTCCAATAATAATCCTCATAGTATTACTAAGTATAAAACCCTGTTTCCTCAATCATGTAATTTCTTTTCTCCAAGCTCAAATTTGGACAAATTAAAATTATGGTAATACCCCACTAGCAGACATAGAATGTGACACCCCACAACAATCACTTTTATGATTAAAAGTAGCCAGAAAAAGAAGTGGGGAATGAAAGGTTAATAAAATATGTACTTGTCACTTCCTGTTTTTCTGTACACTTAACGAAACACTGTTGAAATCTTGAGAACTCTTTGCTAATCTTGTTCCCAGAATGTGCTGTCCCCAATTGCCAAACTGCAGAATCTACCCCCTCACCCGGTTGAATAGAAACCTGAACTGTACTTGGATCATTGAATGTAGAAGAGAACATCCATTCAAAAAGTTATAGTCAGTTGGATTAGAAAGATAGTCGGTAAGTTTAGGAAGAAAAGTGAGTATAGGATTTGGAACAAAAGTTCTTTAGCAATAGGGTTTTGGTTAGAGAGTCAATGTAAATGTCAACACAAGTGAAGAGTCAGTCACAATGATGCACAGGGCAAAATATGTAGGAAAGCAGATATCAATTTTTATTGTAGGTAGTTCAAAACATTACATAGTTCTTGATATATCATATTTCACACTTTGAATCAAGTGGGATATGAGCTCCCATTTTTACCCCATATACAGATTGCAGAATCACATCAGTTGCAGAACCATTGATTTACATATTGCCATTCTGGTGTCTGTTGTATTCTGCTGCCTTTTCTATCCTCTACTATCCCCCTTCCCCCCTCCCCTCCCCTCTTCTCTCTCTACCCCCTCTACTGTAGTTTATTTCTCCCCCTTATATTTTCCTCCTTTCCCCTCACATCCTCTTGTATGTAATTTTGTATACCCCTAAGGGTCTCCTTCCATTTACATGCAATTTCCCTTCTCTCTCCCTTTCCCTCCCACCTCTCATACCTGTTTAATGTTAATCTTCTTCTCATGCTCTTTGTCCCTACTCTGTTCTTAGTTACTCTCCTTATATCAAAGAAGACATTTGGCATTTGTTTTTAAGGGATTGGATAGCTTCACTTAGCATAATCTGCTCTAATGCCATCCATTTCCCTCCAAATTCTATGATTTTGTCATTTCTTAATGCAGAGTAATACTCCATTGTGTATAAATGCCACATTTTTTTTTTATCCATTCGTCTATTGAAGGACATCTAGGTTGGTTCCACAGTCTTGCTATTGTGAATTGTGCTGCTATGAACATGGATGTAGCAGTGTCCCTATAGTGTGCTCTTTTTAGGTCTTTAGGGAATAGACCGAGTAGGGGAATAGCTGGATCAAATGGTGGTTCCATTCCTATCTTTCCAAGAAATCTCCATACTGCTTTCCAAATTGGCCGCACCAATTTGCCATCCCACCAGCAATGTACAAGAGTACTTTTTTCCCCACATCGTCGCCAGCACTTGATGCTGTTTGACTTCCTAATGGCTGCCAATCTTACTGGAGTGAGATGGTATCTTAGGGTGGTTTTGATTTGCATTTCTCTGACTGCTAGAGATGGTGAGCATTTTTTCATATACTTGTTGATTGATTGTATGTCCTCCTCTGAGAAATTTCTGTTCAGGTCCTAGGCCCATTTGTTGATTGGGTTATTCGTTATCTCATTGTCTAATTTTTTTAGTTCTTTGTATATTCTGGATATTATGGCTCTGTCTGAAGTGTGAGGAGTAAAGATTTGTTCCCAGGACGTAGGCTCCCTATTTACCTCTCTTATTGTTTCTTTTGCTGAGAAAAAACTTTTTAGTTTGAGTAAGTCCCATTTGTTGATTCTAGTTATTAACTGTTGTGCTATGGGTGTCCTATTGAGGAATTTGGAGCCCGACCCCACAGTATGTAGATCATAGCCAACTTTTTCTTCTATCAAATGCCATGTCTCTGATTTGATATCAAGTTCCTTGATCCACTTTGAGTTAAATTTTGTGCATGGCGAGAGAAAGGGATTCAGTTTCATTTTGTTGCAAATGGATTTCCAGTTTTCCCAACACCATTTGTTGAAGATGCTATCCTTCTTCCATTGCATGCTTTTAGCCCCTTTATCGAATATAAGATAGTTGTAGTTTTGTGGATTGGCTTCTGTGTCCTCTATTCTGTACCATTGGTCCACCCACCGGTTTTGTTACCAGTACCATGGTGTTTTTGTTACTATTGCTCTGTAGTATAGTTTGAAGTCTGGTATAGCTATCCCGCCTGATTCACACTTCCTGCTTAGCATTGTTTTTGCTATTCTGGGTCTTTTATTTTTCCATATGAATTTCATGATTGCTTTCTCTATTTCTACAAGAAATGCCGTTGGGATTTTGATTGGCATTGGATTAAACCTATAGAGAACTTTTGGTAATATCGCCATTTTGATGTTGTTACTTCTACCTATCCATGAACAAGGTATATTTTTCCATCTTCTAAGATCTTCTTCTATTTCTTTCTTTAGGGTTCTGTAGTTTTCATTGTATAAGTCTTTCACCTCTTTTGTTAGGTTGATTCCCAAGTATTTTACTTTTATTGAGGATATTGTGAATGGGGTGGTTGTCCTCATTTCCATTTCAGAGGATTTGTCGCTGATATACAGGAATGCCTTTGATTTATGCGTGTTGATTTTATAGCATGCCACTTTGCTGAATTCATTTATTAGCTCTAATAGTTTCTTTGTAGACCCTTTTGGGTCTGCTAGGTATCGAATCATGTCATCTGCAAATAGTGATAATTTGAGTTCTTCTTTTCTATTTTTATGCCTTTATTTTCTTTCGTCTGTCTAATTGTTCTGGCCAGTGATTCGAGAACTATGTTGAACAGAAGTGGTGAGAGAGGGCATCCCTGTCTTGTTCCAGATTTTAGAGGGAATGCCTTCAGTTTTTCTCCATTCAGAATGATGCTAGCCTGAGGCTTAGCATAGATTGCTTTTACAATATTGAGGTATGTTCCTGTTATCCCTAGTTTTTCTAGAGTTTTGAATATAAAGGGATGCTCTACTTTGTCGAATGCTTTTTCCGCATCTATCGAGATGATCATATGGTTCTTATTTTTAAGCCTATTGATGTGGTGAATAACATTTATTGATTTCCGTATATTGAACCAACCTTGCATCCCAGGGATAAATCCTACCAGATCATGTTGCACAATTTTTTTGATATGTTTTTGTATCCGGTTCGCCAGAAGTTTATTGAGGATTTTTGCATCTAGGTTCATTAGAGATATTTTTCTGTAGTTTTCTTTCTTTGAAGTGTCTTTGTCTGATTTAGGAATCAGGGTGATGTTGGCCTCATAGAATGAATTTGGAAGTTCTCCCTCTTTTTCTATTTCCTGAAATAGCTTGAAAAGTATTGGTATTAGTTCCTCTTTAAAGGTTTTGTAAAACTCTGCTGTATACCCATCCGGTCCTGGGCTTTTCTTAGTTGGTAGTCTTTTGATGGTATCTTCTATTTCCTCAATTGATATTGGTCTGTTTAGGTTGTCAATATCCTCCTGACTCAATCTGGGCAAATCATATAACTTAAGAAATTTATCGATGCCTTCACTATCTTCTATTTTGTTGGAGTATAAGGATTCAAAATAATTTCTGATAATCTTCTGTATTTCTGAAGTGTCTGTTGTGATATTGCCTTTTTATCCCGTATGCTGGTAATATGAGTTCTCTCTCTTCTTCTCTTCGTTAGCGTGGCTAAGGGTCTGTTGATATTTTTTATTTTTTCAAAGAACCAACTTTTAGTTTTGTCAATTTTTTCTATCGTTTCTTTCGTTTCGATTTCATTAATTTCAGCTCTGATTTTAATTATTTCTTGTCTTCTACTTCTTTTGCTGTTGTTTTTCTCTTCTTTTTCTAGGATTTTGAGTTGAAGTATTAGATCATTTATTTGTTGGTTTTTTCTTTTTTTAAGGAATGAACTCCAAGCAATAAATTTTCCTCTTAGAACTGCTTTCAATGTGTCCCATAGATTCCAATATGTTGTGTCTGTGTTTTCATTTATCTTTAAGAATTTTTTAATTTCCTCCTTGATGTCTTCTATAACCCATTGATCATTCAGTAACCTATTGTTCATTCTCCAAGTGATGCATGATTTTTCCTTACTTCTTTTATCGTTAATTTTCAATTTCATTCCATTATGATCAGATAAGATGCATAGTATTATCTCTACTCCTTTATATTGTCTAAGAGTTGCCCTGTGACATAATATATGATCTATTTTTGAGAAGGATCCATGTGCTGCTGAGAAAAAAAGTGTAACTGCTTGATGTTGGGTGGTATATTCTATATATGTCAATTAATTCTAGGATATTAATTGTGTTATTGAGCTCTATAGTTTCCTTATTCAACTTTTGTTTGGAAGATGTGTCCAGTGGTGAGAGAGGTGTGTTGAAGTCTCCCATGATTATTGTATGGTGGTCTATTAGACTCTTGAACTTGAGAAGTGTTTGTTTGATGAACATAGCTGCACCATTGTTTGGGGCATATATATTTATGATTGTTATGTCTTGTTGGTGTATGGTTCCCTTGAGAAGTATGTAGTGTCCATCTTCATCCCTTTTGATTAACTTTGGCTTGAAATCAATTTTATTTGATATGAATATGGACACTCCTGCTTGTTTCCGAAGTCCATATGAGTGATATGATTTTTCCCAACCTTTCACCTTCAGTCTAAGTATGTCTTTTCCTATCAAATGCGTCTCCTGAAGGCAGCATATTGTTGGGTCTTGTTTTGTGATCCATTCTACTAGCCTGTGTCTCTTAATTGGTGAGTTTAAGCCATTAACATTTAGGGTTATTATTGAGATATGGGTGTTCTTCCAGCCATATTGGTTTATTTATGTTACTAAACATGGTTTGTTTTCCTCTTTGATTATTCCCCCCCCTTTACTGTACTACCTCCCGCTGTTGGTTTTCATTGACATTTTCCATTTCCTCTTCCTGTAATATTTTGCCAAGGATGTTTTGAAGAGATGGTTTTCTAGCTGCAAATTCTTTTAACTTTTGTTTATCATGGAAGGTTTTAATTTCATCTTCCATCCTGAAGCTTAATTTCACGGGATACACAATTCTTGGTTGGAACCCATTTTCTTTTAGAGTATGAAATATGTTATTCCAGGATCTTCTAGCTTTCAGAGTCTGTGTTAAAAGATCAGCTGTTATCCTGATTGGTTTACCCCTAAATGTAATCTGCTTTCTTTCTCTTGTAGCTTTTAAAATTCTCTCCTTATTCTGTATGTTGGGCATCTTCATTATAATGTGTCTAGGTGTGGATCTCTTATGATTTTGCACATTCGGCGTCCTCTAGGCTTCTAGGATTTGGGATTCTGTCTCATTCTTCAAGTCTGGGAAGTTTTCTCGTATTATTTCATTGAATAGATTGCTCATTCCTTTGGTTTGGACCTCAATACCTTCCTGTATCCCAATGACTCTTAAGTTTGGTCTCTTTATGTTATCCCATATTTCTTGAATGTTCTGCTCATGGTTTCTTAACAGCTTTGCTGAGCTGTCTATGTTCTTCTCCAGTTGAAATACTTTGTCTTCATTGTCTGATGTTCTATCTTCTAAGTGTTCTACTCTGCTGGTAGTATTCTCAATTGAGTTTTTAAGTTGGTTTATTGTTTCCTGCATTTCCAGGATTTCTGTTTGTTTGTTTTTTATAACCTCTATCTCCCTGAATAATTGATCTTTTGCTTCTTGGATTTGTTTATGTAATTCATTGTCGAAGTGGTTGAAGTGGTCTTTCATTGTCTGATTTTGCTGTCTAATGTCTTCCTTCAGACTCCAGATCATCTGAAGCATGTATATCCTGAATTCTTTATCTGACATTCCATCTGCTGCAGATATTACCTCTTCTAAAGTTGAATTGACCTGCATTGCTTGTGGTCCTTTTTTTCCTTGTCTTTTCATACTGCTCGCGTTTCTTTCTGCTTGGTGAAACTGTTGTGTTATTGATTTTTCCCCCTATATATTTATATTGCTTTTGTATAGCTGCATCGTCTCCCTTGCAGGCTTTGGCGGTGGTTCTGCCCCTCCTTCAATTGAGGCAATGTGCCTACCACGCCAGGAGGCCGCTGTGCCTGTACTTTCGATGGGCCTGTTCTTTCGGTGGTCACAGGTCCGCCTACCTTGCAGGAGTGAGCAGCGGTTTTGCGCCTCCGCTGGCCACTAGGCCTGTTCTGTCTGTCGGTGCAGGTCTGTCTCCCTAAAAGGCGCTGGTGGCGGCTCTGCCCCTCCCCCAACCGGGGTGATGTATCTGGCGGGCCACTGGGCCTGTTTTGTCGGTGGTCACGGTTCCGCCTACATTGCACGCGCGTGGAGCAGCTGTGTCCCTCTGAGAGTTGCTGAGCCTGACCTGCCGGTGGATGGCAAGTGTGCCTACCTTGCAGGCGCAGGGGTGGCTCTGTCGCTTCGCAGGTCACTGGGCCTGATCTGCTGGTGAGTTGCAGGTCTGTCTAACTTGCAGGTGCCCGGCGGCTCTGCTCCTCCCCCAACCGGGGCGGGGCGATGTGTCTGGCCGGCTGCTGGGCCTGTTCCGTTGGTGGTCACGGTTCAGCCTACCTAGCAGGCACATGGGGCAGCTGTGTCCCTCCGCAGGTTTTTGGGCCTGACCTGCCGGTGGGTCGCAGGTCTGCCTACCTTGTAGGCTCGGGGGGTGACTCTGCCGCTCTGTGGATTGCTGTGCCTGTTCTGCTGGTGGATCGCGGGTCCGCCTACTTTGCAGGCACCCGGCGGCTCTGCCCCTCCCCCAACCGGAGCTATGTGTCTGGCGGTCCACTGGGCCTTTTTTGTCGGTGGTCACGGTTCCGCCTACCCTGCACGCGCGTGGAGCAGCTGTGTCTCTCTGAGAGTTTCTGGGCCTGACCTGTCGGTGGGTGGCAAGTGCGCCTACCTTGCAGGCCCGGGGGTGGCTCTGCCGCTCCGCGGGTTGCTGGGCCTGATATGCTGGTGAGATGCAGGTCTGCCTAACTTGCAGGCGCCCGGCGGCTCTGCCCCTCCCCCAACCGGGGTGGGGCAATGTGTCTGGCCGGCCTCTGAGCCTGTTCTGTTGGTGGTCAGATTTCTGCCTACCTAGCAGGCTCGTGGGGCAGCTGTGCCCCTCTGCAGTTTCTTGGGCCTGACCTGCCGGTGGGTGGCAAGTGCGCCTATCTTGCAGGCCCGGGGGTGGCTCTGCCGCTCCGCAGTTGCTGGGCCTGATCTGCTGGTGAGTCGCAGGTCTGCCTACCTTGCAGGCGCCCGGCTGCTCTGCCCCTCCCCCAACCGGGGCGGGGCGATGTATCTGTCCGGCCTCTGGGCCTGTTCTGTCGGTGGTCAGGGTTCTGCCTACCTAGGAGGCTCGTGGGGCAGCTGTGCCCCTCCGCAGTTTGTTGGGCCTGACCTGCCGGTGGGTGGCAAGTGTGCCTACCTTGCAGGCCCGGGGTTGGCTCTGCCGCTCCGCGGTTGCTGGGCGTGATCTGCTGGTGATTCGCAGGTATGCCTAACTCGCAGGCGCCCGGCGGCTCTGCCCCTCCCCCAACCTGGGCGGGGCGATGTGTCTGTCCGGCCGCTGGGCCTGTTCTGTTGGTGGTCACGGTTCAGCCTACCTAGCAGGCACATGGGGCAGCTGTGTCCCTCCGCAGGTTTTTGGGCCTGACCTGCCGGTGGGTCGCAGGTCTGCCTACCTTGTAGGCTCGGGGGGTGACTCTGCCGCTCTGTGGATTGCTGTGCCTGTTCTGCTGGTGGATCGCGGGTCCGCCTACTTTGCAGGCGCCCGGCGGCTCTGCCCCTCCCCCAACCGGAGGGATGTGTCTGGCGGTTCACTGGGCCTGTTTTGTCGGTGTTCACAGTTCCGCCTACCTTGCACACGCGTGGAGCAGCTGTTTCATTAGTGCCTGGGCACACTCTTCTTGTTGGCCTCCCTCAGGCCCTAAGTTTGTAGAGCTTGGGGCTGAGAACCCCCAGCCAATTTGCTTACCTTCTGGTAGCCACGCCCCCGTATCTGGTGCAAGAGACCTAAGTTGTCAGCACTGGTGGGAGCGGTAGCCGTGAGTCCCACGCCGAGGCGAGTCGGTGCAAGAGACCTCAGTTGTCAGCCCTGGTGGGAGTGGTAGCTGGGAGTCCCGCGCCGCGCAGCTCCCGCCGGCTCCTGTGCCAGCGCTGCCTCCGGGTTTTCTTGACTACCACGCCGGCAGGTCGCTGGACCTGTTCCGGGCCCGGGCGGCGGCTCTGTTCGGCCCCTCTGGCCTCCACAGTATTCAGCAGGACCCGGACCGAGAAACAGTTTCCGCGGGTTCTTTATCACCGGGCCAAAACAGTTCCCGGAGCCAGAATTCGGCCTCTCCGGACTTGGTGCATGCTCCGACAGGAGCAGGCTCCAATAAGCAGTTTCCGCGGGTTCTATAGCCCTGGGCCAGAGCAGCTCCGGGAGCCGGAACTCCGACACTCCGGGCTCGGTGCGTGTTCTGATAGGAGCAGGCTCCAAGAAGCAGTTTCCATGGGTTATTTAGCACTAAGTCTGAGCAATTTGTCTGCGAGATGCAGACAATTGTCAGCCTGAAATTACCTGTTCTATAGCTGAAAGAGCTGCAAACAGTCGAAAACAAGGATGGTGACATCAGCTCTCCAAGATGGTGGCCGCTGGCTTCCTCCGTGGTCTGACCGGTGTGGAGAACCAAACTGGACCGTTTCCTTTCCCCGTCTCCAACCCAGAATTCAGCTCCGAGCTCAGCAAATGCCTAGCTGGCAGGAGCCCACAGAATCAGGATCGCTGTATCTCTGCGCCACCAGCCTGTCGTTTCCCAGCGCGCGCCGCAGACTCCAGCCATGGGGTGATCTGCCGAACACCTTTCAAGGTAGGGAGCATCAGTCCACTTATTGCCGGGCTCTAATAGTGGGTATCTTAGTGGCCGCTAGGTGACCTACTAATTTGGCCAAGGTAAGAGAGATTATTTAAGGGCCTGATGAATCTCCCTCTATGTTCCTAGAGATAATTATGTAGGCATATAAGAGACATACTCCTTTCGATCCTCAGGCAGAGGATCAAAAGGCATCTGTCACAATGGCCTTTATTGGGAAAGCTGCCCTGGATATTAAAAGAAAGTTACAATGCTTAGATGGATTACAAGATATGACTTTGAGGGATTTAGTCAGAGAACCCGAGAAAGTATACTTTAAGAGAGAAACTGAGGAAGAGAAGGGAGCTGAGTGAGGATAAAAGAAACAAAAGACAGACTAAGGCATTGACTAAGGTCCTGGTCACAACAACAAATAGGCCAGAAATTAAGAAACAGAGAGACAGGAAGGGATACCTGGGCACACACTAGAGGCCACCCCTGGCCTCAGATCAATGTGCCTACTCTAAAGAAAAAAGACACTGGGCCAAAGAGTGCCCTAGAAGGAGACAGCCATGCCAGCCAGATATTCTGACTCTGGAGGAATACTAAGAAAGTCCGGGCTCAGATCCTCTCCCTGACCTCAAGGTAATTTTTGAAGTGGAGGGGAACACAATAAACTTTTAAGTAGATACAGGGGGAATATACTCAGCCCGTAAGGCCCATTGGGCCCTCTACCGAATAAAAGGTCTCTAATTCAAGAGTCTAACAGAAGTAAATATCGGGCTTTGACAACTACGAGGACCATGGACCAGGGAAAAGGAAAAATCCATCACTCCTTCCTAGTAATCCCAGAATGCCTGGCCCCATTGATGGGCAGAGTTCTGCTCACCAAGCTCTGGGCCAAAATAACTTTTAACCCTGAAGGCCCCCAAGTGGAATTTTTTAATCCTTCAGTAACTACTCCTATAATCATGGCTCTAACTATGTCAGTAGCAAATGTTCATCAACTCACTCACCTTTGTTCAAAGAAACTGCATTCATTCGTGAAGGATCAAGAACACAGTTTTCCACTAACCTACTCACAGCAAAAAGAAATAACTGAATGGGTAACAAAAGCCTGTCAGGTCCATTAATTGGTTAAAGCTTACACTTCCAAGCTTCCTGCAGGAAAGCACCTATGAGGAACCAGACGAGGACAATTCTGGGAAGTTGACTTTACTGAAATTAAGCCAGTAAGGTATGGACTTTAATAACTCCTAGTCTTTGAACATACATTTTCAGGATGTATTGAAGCCTTCCCCACACACACACAAAAAAAAAAAGAAATAAAAAAGAAGAAAAAGGAAACATCGCAAATGGTTGTAAAGAAGATCCTGGAAGATATTTATTCTCCCCTTGACGACCAGTAGTCTTAACCCTCATCAGCCCCTTAAGCTGCGATGGCTGATCACAAATCCTACTGGACACAAAGTATGGCCTATCTCGAATACAGCCCCCTTACGAACCTGGTGGCCATCTCTCCACCCAGTCATTTGTCAGCTGGCTATAGGTCTTTCCTATTGGGATATCCCTGATTAACAGGATCCCACTAAAATTCCATTAAATCCCTTCCGTACCATAGATAATGGAAACAAACATTATAGATGTAGGGACACGTGAGCCAGATGCAGGTTGGCTAGCCTAGATTACTATGTTTGCCCGGCAGACTATCAAAGCCACAAACAGTCACGGCTGTGGGGGGGGAGAGCAGACTTCTATTGTAAGTCATGGGGATGTGAGCATACAGGGACAGTCAGATGGAACCCAAACTCCTCATCAAATTCTGTACACAGCATTGGCCATATTATGAATTAGATAACCAAAACTGATGGCCCCCAGAGGGGTCTCTAGATCCTCAAATTCTGTGTGACCTTTTTAACTTCTGCAAGTGCTCAAAAGGGTGAAAGGAGATTCCGCTATGTGGAGGCCTTCTCTCTCCTTTGCTCACATCCTGAACTATGCTTCTCCAATAGATGCTCACCCTCAGCCTTGTGCTCCAGACTCTCCGCTGTCACTCCCACCTCAGCAACTTGATTTCTCCCCTCCAATATCTAGATCAAAAACCCAAATCTCGACTGGTTCTCAGACCATTGCTCCCTTGCTGAGGTCGCAGGTACTGAGGTACCACTCCATTCACTCACTCCTCTCCTCTCCTGTCAGTGCCCGCACCGGGTCCCACCCAGTCCTCTTACCACCTAATGCAAAGCTCAAACCCGCTGAGAAGAATCCTCAGACCCTAATACATGATGTAATGAAAATGGCCTTTAATGTTGCTTTGTCATCACTAAAAACAGGTTACTAAGAATTTAAAGTCCCTCACAGGCTTTTTGGAATCTCACTCCCGTCTCCCCCTCTGTTCTATCTGTTCTACTGCTCAAGTTTTTGTTGCTATTAAGATCCCAAAGCCCTCTCCCAATATTCTTTTACATCTCTCCTTCCTCATTCTCAGATCCACAGAGCTGCTCTTATCCCTGCCTTCCAAATTGTCCCCCTCTGTACCAGGCCCACAGAAAAGTCTTAACTGACCTTCTCCAGAAGTCTTCACCATGGCTGATTTAGGACTTTCAGCAAAAGAATCCCGATAAAAGAGTTCACTGTAGATAAACTTCCTATTTTTGTGTTGCCCTGGTCTCCTTGGCAACTGGCTAAAAAATTCAGCACTCCTGATCTAGACACACCCTTACTAGTTTTTCACAAAATACTTGAAAAAAAGGCCTCTGGCCTTGAGCTGGGGCTTCACAGAGATGGCTACATTTCTAAGATAAAGAAGTTACAAACTGGGCTGTATGGAAACAGCTGGAAGGGGGAAAAAAAGAAAGGGAAGACACCCCCACCCAGGTGTCCTTGAAAAGTTAACTTGCCCAAACTGAGGAAAAAACAGAAACAAAAACTGCTTTTTGTGAACTTCTGCAGACTGTGAACTTCTGAGCCCCTTCCCTTACGTGTTGGGTACAAAATTCTGAAACTACGTAACTTGGGTTTCAGGGGATTAATTGATTACAACAGAAGCAATGCCCTCTGAATCTGGTTGAAACCAAAAAAGACTGTTTCCGTGTCTTTGGTGCTATCTTAGGTGCCTTGCCTTGTCCGTCCCTACAACAGTATAATTCTATATACTTAAACATTGTTTATGTTTTCATGAAATGGTCAACAGATGTGATTAATTGTGAAATGGTGCAGATGTTTCCCAGAGTGCTCTATCATGACGCAGGTTCATCTGAAGATCAAAGAGGGGGACATACAACCCGGTTCCGCTGGGAACATATGTCCCTCACCTTAGCCATTCTATTACGAATAGGAGTTGCTGCAGGGTTGGGCACAAGAACCACTGCTCTGGTCCATGGGACACAACAAGTGACCCAATTAGAAGCAGCAATAGATCAAAACTTAAAGATTTTAGAAACCTCCATCACAGCTTTGCAGGAATCTTTAACCTCTCTCTCTGAAGTTGTTTTACAGAACAGTCGAGGGTTGGACCTCCTTTTCATGACAGAGGGGGGCCTTTGTGCTTCATTGAGGGAAGAATGTTGTTTTTATGTCGACAATACTGGAGTTGTAAAAAAATCTATGAGTAAATTAAAAAGATGCCTTGAAGAGCAACAACGAGAGAGAGAGAGGCACAGAAAGGGTAGTTTGAGTCTTCTTTTACACAGTCCCCCTGGTTAATTACGTTTTTATCAACCCTGGCCGGTCCAATAATAATCCTCATATTATTACTAACTATAAAACCCTGTTTCCTCAACCATGTAATTTCTTTTCTCCAAGCTCAAATTGGACAAATTAAAATTATGGTAATACCCCACTAGCAGACATAGAATGTGACACCCCACAAAGATCACTTTTATGATTAAAAGTAGCCAGAAAAAGAAGTGGGGAATGAAAGGTTAATAAAATATGTACTTGTCACTTCCTGTTTTTCTGTACACTTAACGAAACACTGTTGAAATCTTGAGAACTCTTTGCTAATCTTGTTGCCAGAATGTGCTGTCCCCAATTGCCAAACTGCAGAATCTACTCCCTCACCCGGTTGAATAGAAACCTGAACTGTACTTGGATCATTGAATGTAGAAGAGAACATCCATTCAAAAAGTTATAGTCAGTTGGATTAGAAAGATAGTCGGTAAGTTTAGGAAGAAAAGTGAGTATAGGATTTGGAACAAAAGTTCTTTAGCAATAGGGTTTTGGTTAGAGAGTCAATGTAAACGTCAACACAAGTGAAGAGTCAGTCACAATGATGCACAGGGCAAAATATGTAGGAAAGCAGATATCAATAGAGACATTAGGAAATCAGGAAAAGAATAAAGTGAGTGATGGGATTAGATATTTTCAACAGGGTTGAGGATGAATATATGAGCTTAGGATAAAACAAATATGAAGTCAACAATAGGATTGACATTTGATAGCATTAGCGTAGCCCAAGACAGTGTCCAAAATAAGCTCTGTTGCCCCTCATTTGCCTAAATTCCCAGTGGCCTGTACACCCTTCCTGTGTACCAGGAGTGATCAAATAGGCCTGCCCTTAATACTGCTCTGCTTCTCCAATTTGAGTCCTACTGAGTGTCGGGTACAGATTCTTTATGTGAATTGGAAAGATGAGAAAACTCAAGCACCTATTGGATAGCCTCTGAATAGATTTGAAGAACTCATTTGACCCAAAAGATCCCTATTCTCACTTGATGGAATTCAGGAACCTTACAGAGGAAGGCAAAATACTTCATCAACAATGACTGCTCTTTATGCCATTTTGGATTTTATGCACGCATGGGATCTTTCTTTAGATCCATCAGGTACTGAGAATCTAAGTCAAAGAATCACACTGGGCCAAGAGGCTGATTCACACACATCTCTTTCCAAATCAATTAAGGAAAGAGCCAAAGGTAAAGCATATTCATTTCCATTTGAAAAATCTTTCCTTCAGGATTCACAAAGGTTTGGCCTGAGACAAAGACCTTCCTGACTCTCAGGGCAACAGAACAATAGGTAAGCAAATGGCCCAAAGCAGGGTTTCTGCACTGAGACTTTCCTGGTCACACTGATATCTGAGTTTTCTGAGATGCTCGCCATTCCATTCAGCTATCCAGTATATGGCCATGTCACAGAGCTTGGAGGTAGTACATATCTTGGACACAAAACCATGAGCCTATTCTGGAGATTGGCCATAATTCAGGAACAAAACAGCAACTTAGGAAGGTAGCAGGTATCGCCCATCAATAAGGCAAGCCGCATTCAATTCATAAATTGTGCTGGATGAATGCTGGGAAGCTTTCTATGAGACAGGACACATCCTTTGATGCATTCTCTTTTCTAATGTCTACAAGTACGGACACAGTGGGATACACAGACATAGAAACACTTGCATTGTCAAACGACTTACTAGAAACTGTACACTCCAAACCAAACAAACCGCCTTTTCTAACTATTCTCAGAACATGAGACAAAACCACAAACCCACACCCGCAATGGCACCTCCTTCCCCCAAATAGGTCTGTGACTCTCCGGAGTGTGCTCTGACTGATGGGCCATACTATGATGCTCCGAAATGGCCTGACCTGTCTCAGATCTGGTCTTCTTGGCCAACAATGTGAAGTTGTTAGAAGCCAGGAGTGAGCCACTATCTGCTTTCTCAGGAAGAGCCCCTCTTCCGAGCTTTCCTGGCATTTGGCCATCCTCACATCAGTAGGTATCAAGAAAGACTGACTCTGTCCTTTGTAAATCCAAAAAAGTGAGACCACTGGGACTAGAACTGAGACTGGCTCTGGGTGCCTGGCTTTCTGTATCCCAAGTTCAGAGAGTTCCATCACCATGGAAGTGAGATGAGATCACGTCCTTCAGGAACTGAATGAGATCACTGCCTTGGCAACCACTTTGTCATAACAATTGCTTCCAACGGTCCCATGAGATGAGGGCTGCCCCTACTTCCTGTGACACTTTCACAAGTTAGAATGGTATATCACCCGTAGGCAAAAGGGAACAGCTCTCCACACAGGCCGGGTTTGGTCCATCTTCTCTACATTAAGAAGAGATAGGCTCATTCTGACTCAACCCTTAATCCTGACCAGGTTGTTTGCCATGGAAGATGATTTTTGCTCTCTCAGGTCTTACATAGCTGCCTACATCTTCTCCAGAGATCATTTCTGCATGGAGCTTTGAGGTTCTCAACAGATGGAAGATCCACTGCATTCCTGTATTGTAAGACCAACACTGTCCCTGCTCTTCTGTAAACATAGATGTGAATTGGAGTCATGAGAAAACCCACGAACCTATGGGATAGCCTCTGCAGAACTTTAAAGAATTCACTTGACCCAAATGATCCCTATTCTCACTTAATGGAGGTCAGGAACCTTACAGAGGAAGGCGAGAGACTCTATCCACCATGACAGTTCTTTTGTCCATTTTGGTTTTGGATGCACACATGGGATTTTTCTTTAGACCCATCATGTGCTGTGAATCTAAGCCACAGCCTCACATAGGGCCAAGAGGCTGATTCAGACACATCCATTTCCAAAGCAATTAACCGAAGAGGCACAGGTGATGACCATTCAATTCTATTTGAAAACTATTTTCTTCAGGCTTCACAAAGTGTGGCCTGAGGCAAAGACCTTCCTGACATTCAGGGCAACAGAATAGGTAAGCAAAAGGCCCAAAGCAGGGTTTCTCCACTGAGACTTTCTGGGCATAGTGATATCTGAGTTTTCTGAGATACTCACCATTCCCATCAGCTATCCAGTACATGGCCATGTCACAGAGATTGAGGTGGTACATATCTTGGACACAAAATCATGAGTGTATTCTGGAGAGTGTCCAGAATTCAGGAAGAAAACAGGAATTTAGAAAGATAGCACGAGTTGCCCATCCATACGGCAACCTGCAGTCCATTCATAAATTGCACAGAATGAATGCTTTGAAGCTTTCTCGTAGACAGGACACATCCATTGATGCATTCTCATTTCTACTGTCTACAATCACGGACACAGTATGATATATAGACACAGAAACACTCACGTTGTCAAAGGACTTACTAGAAACAGTCCACTCCAAAACAAACAAACCAGCTTTCCTAACTATTCTCAGAACATGAGACAAAACCACAAACTCACACTCACACCCAAAAAGGCACCTCTTTCCCCCAAGTAGGTCTGTGTCTATCCGGAGTGTCCTCTGACTTGTGGGCCATACTATGTTCCCCAAAAATGGCGTGTCCTGTCTCCGATCTGGTCTCTTTAGCAAAATCTGTGAAGTTGTCAGGAGCCCGTGGTGAGAAACTATCTGCTTTCTCTGGAAAGGCCAGTCTTCATAGTTTCCAGGCATTTGGCTGTCCTCACATCAGTAGGTACCAAGAAAGAGTGACTCTGTCTTGTTAAATCCAAACAAGTGAGCCCACTGGGACATGGAGTGGGTTTGACTCTGTGTGCCTGGTTTCCTGGATCCCAAGATCACAGACTTTCATCACCAATAATGTAAGGTGAGGTCACTTCCTTCAAGAACTGAATGAAGTCACTGCCTTGAAAACCACTTTGTTTTAACAGTTGCTTTCAAGGTTCCCAAAAGATGGAGTCTGCCTCTACTTGCTGTGACTCATTCATAAGTTAGAATGGTATATCAACCATAGGCACCGGGGAACAGCTCTCCACACAGGCATGGTTTGGTCCATCTTCTCTACATTAGGAAGAGAGAGGCTAATTCAGACACATCCCTTCAACCTGACCAGGTTGTTTGCCATGGAAGATGACTTTTGCTCTCTCAGATCCTTCATACCTGCCTACACCTACTCAAGGGATTATTTCTGCAGGGACTTTTGAGGTTCTCAGCTGGTGGATGATACCCTACCTTCCTGGATTTTAAGACCAACTCTGTCCCTGCTCTTCTGTAAAGTGAGATTGAGGGAACAGTGTATGGTTAGTGTTAATAGCATGTTCGATTTGGGTTAGGAGTCATTCTGCTGGATGAATTACGGTATTGGGAACCTGTGATATTTATAAGAATATAAATGTGAAATATATGTATGAGTTCAGAGATCTGGGAAAGATTTGAAGCCCAGAAAGGCATTGGGCCCTTGATTGGTATACTTAGATTGAATTATGTTCTGCACCGAGGTCTCAGATAAATCGATATACAATGGCATAGGACCCTATACCTCGGATGATTGAAAGTAGAAGAGAACATCCAGTCAAAAAGGGATAGTCTGTAGGATTAGGAAGATAGTCAGTAGGTTTAGGAAGAAGAGTGAGTCTCGGAGTTGGACAAAAAGTTCTTTAGCAATTGGTTTTCAGTTAGAGGGTGAATGTAAATGTCAGCACATGTGAAGAGACAGTCACAATGATGAACTGGGAAAAATATGTATGAAAGCAGATATCAATAGGGGCATTAGGAAATCAGGAAAAGTATAAAGTGAGTGATAGGATTAGATATTTTCAACAGGCTTGAGGTTAAATATATAATCTTAGGAAGAAACAAATATGTAGTAACCAATAGGATTGACATTTGAGAGCAGTAGGCACCCTGGACATAGATGCTTTTAGTAATCCATGGTCACTTTCTATTTAGGCTTTGGTACAATCATATGTGTGACCTTTGCATTTTGTGTCCAGAATACTACTGTGGTAAAATGTATATGTAGATCAGGTGACATAAGTATTTCTTCCACCATAAAGGGGAGTAATATTCTGGAAACTTATAAATTAGTACTGGGGATACAAATAGGTGTACCTTGTGTTGATGATTATTGAGATGATGCATGAATAGACCATATTGTGAATAAAGTATGTAACTGGATCCAACATTAAATAATGGATTGAGTTTGCATCTGAAAATATATTGGAAATCTTATATTGATATATATACCATCATTCCAACGAGTTATATATGCAATGGTATTATTAGGGTTATGGTTTGTCGTGAAGAGTGAGTTTTGCTTCAAAAATGATTATGGAATCGAAAATAATGTGTTTAGAAAGAAGTCTAGTGAAAAGACCAGTAAAGAAACATGGAGGAATACATGTGTTCTGAAGTAGTAAGTAATTGAAAGTGAACCAAATGAAAAAAAAATTTGTGAAGTTCTGGATGAAAAAATACATCCTATGATGTCCATAAACTGAAGAAATAGTAATGTACCAGTGTTGAGTAAAAATGAACTTCAAATTACACATCATGTCCCATAGCAATCTACTTGCATTGATGTTAAACTGGGTCAGTTACTGTAGAAATATTAGGATTTTTAAGCACCATCCACTGAACTAAGTTTTCAGTAGGAGGAAACGAAAATATATTTCAGGTTTATGAATATTACTGAGAATAATCTTGTGAAAATTTGAATTTAAATGAACATAAATGAATATGAATGAATTTAGGGAGTGTATAATAAGACACATATTTTTCATATTTTTTTAAAATCCGTAGAATATACACACACACACACGCACACACACACACATTAATATTTAGCAATATATATGCCAATCGATATTCATCATGAAATATAATTCATTCACAAATCCAAAAATATTCATTTTACTGAACATGGATTTATGTATAGTGTTTTTCACTAGGAAGCTCACCCATAGGTGGAATTTTCAGTTCCATCATTATTTAGGGAGAGTCATCTCTTCTCACAATTTTTATATTCCAAAGTCAGTGATCTTACAAGAATGTACGTGTGATACCAGGTAGGATATTGTATATGCATAAAAAAATTACATGTGCTGAATAGGATACAGAGAAAGGGAGACAGGAATTTACATATGTGATAACTTTAAAAAATCATGGAGAAATATTAAAATGAAAAGTTTACTAAATTTAAAACACATACTCTTGATAAAGAGGAAGACAAATACAAATATACACCATGCTTCCTATAAAAGGACTGTACTTCTATTCAGTTAGGTTTTTTTTTCTCCATGATATTAGGATTAGTAGTCAGAGTCTAGTAGGGTATGGGTTAGTGTCAGGGATTCAGTATTTCAAATGGAAAATAGGAAAATGAATCTATTGTGTATGCAAACATGTGATACACAAAAATCTTCCCTCTCTTATCCAGAACAATACCTTGACATAACCATCGCTAAAAGTAAGACACAATTAGAGGAGAGGAGTTAGAAAACCTGTGAATACATATGTGGAATGAAAAATGCTCAGGAGTTCACAACACTGGAGGTGGTAAAACAGTTTACAAAAGTATGGGAGATGGTAAACACTTCAGAAACATGGAGCTGTGCTGACCTAAAGACTTATTGAGAAACTTCCTCTGAGGTTAGGCACAAGAAATATATGTATGGCAATATTTAAATCAATGGTTCTGCAACTGATGTGATTCTGCAATCTGGGTCTGCATCTATGTGACCTGGAGGACATGGTTCTTTATTTTGTAATGAACATGAGGCAGCAGGTCTGAAAACTCCCTTTGTAGGTAAACTGTTGCTACTGGGAGCTAAGTGTCTTCCCGTGTGGTCTGTGAAGCCATTTGGTCATCCTCCACTTTTCAGGGTGTTTCTTACTGCTGCACTGGGAATTTGGTATTTGCTTCATGAAATACAATATGTTCAACTGGGACACAATGCTGGAGGGAGTTCTGTCATGTGTGGTTGGTCAGGGTCGGCAAGAGAATGTACGAACCAGGCTTCTATCCCACATAGCTTTCCCCTTGACTATAGCAACCTGATTCTGAACATTGCCCTGAAACCTCTACATATAACAAGATGCCTTTACATATAAAGGTCTGCTGCCTGCACCATGTCAGTCGCAAGATTTGGAAGCCAATGGAAGATCCAGGTGGTCCTACCAAAAATATTTATTTACACACCTATAGTCCACTGCTCTACGCCCACTACCCAGCAGGCTCCAACTTACTGGCATCTCTGTTCTACACCATTTTCACGAAACTCAGTCAATCAAGGCACTGTTTGTTATACTCATGATCAGCAACAGGATATCTAAAGGTTATCCAGTGCCACCTGGTCATGGGGATTTCAAAAATTTCATGGTATTAATCTAGTCATTTTTCAAGGATGAAGTTGGAGGCACTGTGGGTTTCATTTAATTCAGGAACCATTAAATGGTGAGGAAGCTCATTTCAATGAAAGCTCTGGAGAACACTCACAGGCAAGCCTTCCCAAAGAGTGGCCAAAAGGACACATGAATCCAGGCCCATTGAGGTATACAATGTGAGGTCCATGTGTGTTTGGACTCTCAATTATGGCTACCAAGTCTTTAAGAATTAAAACATGTGATATCCTGGCTCAGAATCCCTGAGCTCTGTGGAAAGCCATCCTGGGCCTAGATCTCAGTTTCCAAAAGCGATTCTCATGCGTGGTCTCCTAAAATCCCAACACTATTCATGGCAATACTTCTCTGAGGTCAGTTCCAGAACTCAGTCTCTAAGGGGAATCACACCAGAGTTCAAGCCCTGGTGGACCCAGTCATCTCTTCCAACTACCACACAAATTACCACAATTAAAACAAGAACCCTCCCATATGGCCCTCATCTTCTTTCATATAGACACTCATCATAATCTGGCTGGAGGTTTCCATGAGGGGTGCAGACCAAGACAGTGTCCCAAATAAGCTCCTTTGCCCCTCATTTGCCTAAAGTCAAGGTGGCCTGGACACCCATCCGGTGAACCAAAAGTGATCAAATAGGCCTGCCGTTAATACCGCTCCAATTTGAGAACTACTGTCTGTGGGGTTTAGATTCTTTATGTGAATTTTAGTCATGAGAAAACCCAAGCACAATGGGCTAGCCTCTGCAGGTTTTGTAGAACTCTTTTGACCCAAAGGATCCCATTCTCACTTGATGGAAGTCAGGAACCTTACAGAGGAAGTCGAGAGACTTCCTACCAATAATTGCTCTTTTGGCGAATTTTCTTTTGGATGCACACATGGTAACTTTCTTTAGATCCATCAGGTGCTGAGAATCTAAGCCACAGCCACACACAGGGCCAAGGGCATGATTCAGACACATCCCTTTCCAAAGCAATTAAGGAAAGTGCCACAGGTATGCCCATTCATTTCCATTTGAAAACTGTTTTCTTCAGGCTTCACAAAGGGGTGGCCTGAGGCAAAGAACTTCCTGACATTCAGGGCAACAGAACAATAGGTAAGCAAAAGGCCGAAAGCAGGGTTTCTCCTCTGAGACTTTCCTGGTCACACTGATATCTGAGTTTTCTGAGATGCTCGCCATCCCCTACAGCTATCCAGTACATGGCCATGTCACAGAGCTTGTAGGTGGTACATATCTTGGACACAAAACCATGGGCCTATTCTTGAGATTGGCCGGAATTCAGGATGAAAATAGAAACTTAGGAAGGTAGCAGGTGTTGCTCATCGATAAGGCAAGCTACAGTCCATTCATAAATGGGGCAATATGAATGCTGAGAAGATTTCTACTAGACAGGACACATCCATTGATGGATTCTCTTTTCTAATGTCTACAACCACGGAAACAGTGGAATACACAGACATAGAAACACTCGCCCTGTGAAAAGACTTACTAGAAACAGTCCACTTCAAATGAAACAAACCGACTGTCCTACCTATTCTCAGAAAATGAGACAAAACCACAAACCCACAATCACACCCACAAAGGCACCTCCTTCCCCTAAGTAGGTTTGTGACTATCCAGAGTGTCCTCTGACTTGTGGGCCATAATATGTTCCCCCAAAATGGCCTTTCCTGTCTCAGATCTTGTCTCCTTGGCCAACTCTGTGAACTTCTTAGGAGCCAACGGTGAGCTACTACCTGCTTTCTCATGAAAAGCCCTGCATCCGAGCTTTCCTGGCATTTGGCCTTCCTCACATCTGTAGGTACCAAAAAATACTGACCCTGTCCTTGGTAAATACAAACAAGTGAGACCACTGGGACTGGGACTGGGACTGGCTCTGTGTGCCTGGCTTCCTGGATCCCACGTTCAGAGAGTTCCATCACCAAGAAAGTGAGGTGAGGTCACTTCCTTCCTGAACTGAATGAGGGCACTGTCTTGGCAGCCACTTTGTCCTAACTGTTGCTTCCAAGGGTCCCAAGAGATTGAGGCTGCCCCTACTTCCTGTGACATTTTCACAAGTTAGAATGGTATATCAACCAAAGGCACCCAGGAATAGATCTCCACACAGGCCTGGTTTGGTCCATGATCTCTACATTAAAAAAAAATCTGATTCAGACACAACCTTTTATCCTGACCGGGTTGTTTGCCATGGAAGATGACTTTTGGTCTCTCAGGTCCTTTATTGCTTCCTACATCTTCTCCAGGGATCATTTCTGCATGGACCTTTGAGGTTCTCAGCAGGTGGAAGTTTTTCTACATTTCTGTATTGTAATATCAACTCCTGCCCTGCTCTTCTGTAAAGTTACATTGAGGGAACAGTGTCCGGTTATGGTTAAAAACATGCTCGATTTGGGTTAGAAATCATCTTGCTGGATGAATGATCGTATTGGGAACTTGCTATGTGTAGAAGAATATATAGGTGAAATATATGTATGAAAAAAGAAATTTAAGTCTGATTTGAAGCCCAGAAGGGCATTGGGCCCTTGATAGGGATACGTGGTGTTGAATTACGTTCTGCAGAGTTGTCTCAGATAAATCGATATACAATGGCATAGCACCTTGTACGTTGCATGAATTAATGTAGAAGGAACATCAAGTCAAAAAGGCATAGTCGGTAGTGAAAGGTTAATAAAATTAATAAAATAGGTACTTGTCACTTCCTGTTTTTCTGTATGCTTAACAAAACACTGTTGAAATCTTGAGAAATGTTTGCTAATCTTGTTCTAGAATGTACTGTTCCCAACAGCCGAACTGCAGAATGTACTCCCTCACTCGGTGTCATGCAAACCGCCCACTCGCCCTTACCCATCACTGAACTTCCCTCTCTTCCCTCTCCAAGGAAAGTATATAAGCTCTGCTTAAGCTGTTCTCAGAGGTCTCTGCTCTATTTAATTTAGCTCTGAGCTCCAGCATGCTGGACCACAAATAAACCCTTTGCTGTTGCATGAGACAGTCTCTTGGTAGTATCTTCCTCTGACACTCGCCTGACCTTTACATATTGAGTTTCCACTGAGTTCCAGCAGTGGCGGACGAGAGAGAGACCCCAACGGGCTCCTCTCGGAGCAAGTAAGGCGCCTCTTTCTGGTTTCAGGTTTCTTGTTAGGGCTTGGCAAAATTGCTGGCGATGAAGAGCCTGGCCTCTCTCCGACGGTGGCTGAGAGACATGTCACAGAGACAAAGGGCACCTCTCTGGAGGACCCCGCAGAGAACTCGGGAAATCAAGGAACAATAGTCTTCTCGACTCAGTGATATTTTCTTTTAGATTCGTTATTGCCATACCATTGGGTTTTGCCGGCTACTCATTCCTGGTCTCAGTGTTGGACGTTCATTTCCTGTCTTTATGGTCTTGTCTTATCTGTGTCGTGTGTCCTTGCTTTTACTGTTTGTGGAACTTTCATTATGGAACAGAGCACGTCAATGCCTCTGTCCCTGACCCTTGATCACTGGACCAAAGTCCGCTTAAGGGCTCAGAATCTTTCTTTTTTTAGTAAAACGCTGGACCTGGCAGAATCTCTGTGCCTCAGAATGGCCCATCTTTGGAGTCGTATGGCCCCTAGAAGGATCTTTCTACTTCCCACTAATTTAAAAAGTCAGAGGTATTGTCTTTCAGCCAGCGCCACATAGCCATCCGGATCAAAGCCATATATCTTAACTTGGCAGGACCTCTGCAAATCTCCTCCTCCATGGGTGAAGCCTTTCTTTGCCCCTACCTCTGCTCCTACTCCTTCCCCCATGATCTCTCAAACCCTCTCAACCTCCTCCTCCTCCACCCTCTGTTCTCCCTGAGTCACAGATTTGACTCTACTGGACTCTTCTCCCCCTCCTTATCCCCTGCCCTTGTCCCCTAACACACAACACACTCTAAGTGATTCCACTGCTGCAGACTAAGCCTCTCTACCATTGGAGGAAGCTAAGCCGGTAATAGGATCTGACAATGGACCGATGTTCATGACCCAGGTAAGTCAGGGGTTAGCCAGGAACCTGGGGATTAATTGGAAGTTAAATTGTGCTTATAGACCACAGAGTTCAAGACAAGTAGAAAGAATGAATAGAACCATTAAAGAGACCTTAACGAAATTAAGCTTAGAGACCAGCATAAGATTGGACTATGCTCCTGCCTTATGCAATGTTTCATGCAAGAAAAAATCCCTTTGTTTCTTTGAGTAACCTTACCACATGTGAAATTCTTTATGGTGGCCCTCCTCCAGTAGGGGACCTAAGCCCAACTGTAAGACCTAAAGATCCTTTCCACACCCCCTTGCTTGACAGACTTAAAGATCTTGAAAGAACTCAGTAATACCTGTGAAAACAGCTGGCCACTGCCTACCCAACTGGGAACCAGGGGATTCCACATCCATATCAAGTAAGAGATTTCATCTATGTAAGATGATATCAGGTGTCATCCCTGGTACCCCGCTGAAAAGGACCATACCAGGTGCTATTATAACACCTACAGTGGTAAACGTAAACAGAATCACTTCCTGGATCCATACCTCTCATCTCAAGCCTGCTGCCTGTACAGAATCTTTCTGGAAACTGAAAAAGACTGGTAACAGTTTCAAATTGTGTATTCGCAATGTGAATAAGGTTATATACTCTCCCCTTGGCTACAAGTAGTCCTAACCCTCATCAGCCCATTAAGCAGTGATGGCTGATCACAAATCCTACTGGAAAAGAAGTATGGTCTATCTCGCATACAGCCCCCTTAGGGACCTGGTGGCCATCTCTCCACCCAGACATTTGTTAGCTGGCTATAGGTATTTCCTATTGTGATATCCCTGATGAAGAGGATCCCACTAAAATACCATTAAATCCCTTCTGTACCATAGATAATGGAAACAAACATTATGGATGTAGGGACACGCGAGCCAGATGCAGGTTGGCTAGTCTAGATTACTAAGTTTGCCTGGCAGACTGTCAAAGCCACAAAGAGTAATGGCTGTGTGGGGGAAAAGCCGACTTTTTCTGTATGTCATGGGAATGTGTGCATACAGGGGCTGCCTGATGGAACCCCAATTCTTCATCAAATTCAGTACACAGCATTGGCCACATTACCAATTAGACAACCAAAAACTATGGCACCCAGAGGGGTCTCTAGATCCTCAAATTTTGCATGACCTTTTTAACTTCTGCAAGTGCTCAAAAGAGTGAAAGGAAATTCCCCTATGTGGAAGCCTTTTCCCTCCCTCACTCACATCCTGAACTATGCTTCTCCAATAGATCATTATCCTCAGCTTTCTGCTCCAGACCCTCTGATGTCACTCCCATCTCAGCAACTTGATTTCTCCCCTCCAATAACTAGATCAGAAACCCAAAGCTCCACCAGTTCTCTGACCATCGCCCCCTTTCTGAGGTAGCAGGTACATAGGTACCGCTCCACCGACTCATTCCTCTCATCTCCTGTCAGTGCCCTCACCGGGTCCCACCAGGTCCTCTTACCAGCTAACCCAATGCTCAAACGAGCTGAGGAGAGCCCTGAGACCCTTATCCAAGATGTAATATAATTGGCCTTTAAAGTTGCTTTGTCATCACTGAAAACATGTTACTAAAATTTAAAGTCCCTCACAGGATTTTGGGATCCTCACTCCCGTCTTTCACTCTGCTCTACCTGATCTACTGCTCAAGTTTGCTGCTAGGAAATTCCTAATACCCTTTCGCATTATTCTATTACATCTCTCTTTTCCCTCATTCTCAGATCCTCGGAGGTGCTCTCAGCCCCACCTTCCCCGTCTTTCCCCCTCTGTACCAGGCCCACAGAAAAGTCTTAAATGACCTTCTTCAGAAGTCTTCACCATGGCTGAGTTTTGAACTTTCAGCAAAACAGTCCCAATAAAGACTTTAATGTAGATAAACTTTCTCTTTCGTATTGCCCTGTTCTACTTGGCCACTGGCTAAAAATCTCAGTACTTCTAAGCTAGACAACCCCTAACTAGTTTTTCACAAAATATGTGAACAAGTCCTCTGGCCTTCAGCTGGGGCTTCACAGAGATGGCTACATTTCTAAGATAAAGAAATTACCAACCGGGCTCCATGGTAACAGCTGGCAGGGGGAAAATAAGAAATGGAAGAAAAAGCTCTCCTCCTCCCAGGTGTCCTTGAAAAGTTAACTTGCCCAGAACAGAAGGAAAAACAGAAACAAATACTGCTTTTTTAAACTTCTGAAGACTGTGAACTTCTGAGCCCCATCCCTTATATGTTGGGTACAAAATTCTGAAACTACCTAAACTTGAGTTTCATGGGATTAATTGATTACAATATAAGCAATGCCCTCTGAATCCGGTTGCAACCAAATAGGACTGTTTCCCTCTCTTGAGTGCTATCTTAGGTGCCTTGCTTTGTCAGTGCCTACAACAGCATAATTCTATATACTTAAACATCGTTTATGTTTTCATGAAATGATCAGGATATGTGATAAATTGTGTAATGGTGCAGATGTTTCCCAGAGTGCTCTATCATGATGCAGGTTCATTTGAAGATCAAATAGGGGGGGCATACAACCGGTTCCACTGGGAACATATATCCCTCACTTTAGCCATCCTATTAGGAATAGGAGTTGCTGCACGGGTGGGCAGAGGAACCAGTGGCATTGTCCATGGGACACAAAAGATGACCCAATTAGAAGCAGCAATAGAGCAAAAGTAAGATATTAGAAACCTCCTTCAGGGCTTTGCATGAAACTTTAACCTCTCTCTCTGAAGTTGTTTTACAGAACAGTTGAGGGTTGGACCTCCTCTTCATTAGAGAAGGGGGGCTTTGTGCTGCATTGAGGGAAGAATGTTGTTTTTATGCTGACTATACTGGAGTCGTAATAAAATCTATGAGTAAATTTAAAAGACACCTTGAAGAGCATCAACAAATGAGAGAGGGCCCAAAAGGGTGGCTTGAGTCTTGGTTCACACAGTCCCCCTGGTTAACTACGTTTTTATCAAACCTGGCCGGTCCAATAATAATCCTCATATTATTGCTAACTATAAAACCCTGTTTGCTCAACCGTGTAATATCTTTTCTCCAGGCTCAAATTGGAGGAGTTAAACTTATGGTAATACCCCACTAGCAGACATTGAATGTGACACCCTCCAATGATCATTTGTATGATTAAAATTAGCCAGAAGAAGAAGTGGGGAATGAAATATTAATAAAATAGGTACTTGTCACATCTTGTTTTTCTGTATGCTTAACAGAACACTGTTGAAATCTTGAGAAATGTTTGCAAAATTTGTTCCCAGAATGTTCTATCCCAAGCTGCCAAATTGCAGAATGTACTCCCTCTCCCAGTTGCATGCAAACCGCCCACTCGCCCTGACCCATCAATACAATTCCCTCCCTTCTCTCTCCAGGGAAAGTATATAAGCTCTACTTCAGCTATTCTCAGGGCTATCTGCTCTATTCAGGTGAGCTCTGAACCCCAGCATTCTGGACACCCAATAAACCCTTTGATGTTGCATGAGATAGCCTGTTGGTAGTCTCCTCCTCTGAAGCTCGCACCACGTTTACTTGGATGATTGAATGTAGAAGAGAACATCCAGTCAAAAAGGGATAGTCTGTAGCATTAGGAAGATAGTCAGTAAGTTTAGGAAGAAGGGTGAGTATAAGATTTGGAACAAAAGTTTCTTAGCAATAGGATTTCGATTAGAGAGTGAATGTAAATGTCAGCACAAGTGAAGAGTCAGTCACAATGATGAAGTGGGGAAAATATGTAGGAAAGCATATATCAATAGAGACATTTCAAAATCAGGCAAAGTATAAAGTGTGTGATAGGATTAGACATTTTGAACAGGGTTGAGTTTAAATATATAATCTTAGGAAGAAACAAATATGTAGTCACAAATAGGATTGACATTTGAGAGCATTGGGCAAATTTCAGGTGGATGAATATTTTGAGAATAATCTTGTGAATAGTTGATTATAAATCCACATACATGAACATGAATGAATTTAGGGAGTGAATATAAGACACATATATTTCATATTTTAAAAAATCTGGAGAGTGTATATATATATATATATATATATACACACACATATATATATATATATATATACACATATATATACATATACATAAAACAAACACACAGACAAAAAAGTAGCAATATATATGTCAATCAAAATTCATTATAAAATATATACCATCCACAGATCTAAAAATATTCATTTTACTGAACATGGATTTATGTATAATGCTGTTCAACTAGCAAGCTCACCCATAGGTTGAATATTCAGTTCCAACAGGGTTTAGTAGGAGTGATCTCTTCTAACAATTTGTATCTGCCAAGTAAGCCACCTCACAAGAATGTACGTGTGGTACCAGATAGGAATCTATATGTGCATATAAGAATACAGAGAAAGGGAGACATCAATTCACATATTTGTTAACCTTAAAGATACAAGGACAACTATTTCAACAAACAATTGACTAGATTTATAACTCCAACTCTGTATCATGCAAAAGGCAAGTCCATCTATACACCATGCCTACTCTGAACTGCTTGTATTTCTATTCTTTATGGGTTATTTTTCTCCATCATATTAGGATTAGTAGTCAGAGTCTGGTAGGGTATGGGTTAGAGTCAGGTATTCAGTATTTTGAATTGAAAATAGGACACTGAATCCAATGTGTATGCAAATATATGCTACGGAAAAATCTTCCCACTCTCCTCCAGAACAATGCCTTGACATTACCTTCGCCCCAAGTAAGACCCAATTAGAGGAGAAGAGTTAGAAAATCTGTGAATACATATCTAGAATGGAAAATGCTCCAGATTTCACATCTTTGGAGGTGGTAGAGGAGTTTCCAAAAGTAAGAGACAGGGTAAACACTCCACAAACATGGAGCTCTGCTGGCCAAAAGACTTTTTGAGAATCTGCCTCTGAGGTTGGGCACTTGAAATATATGTTGTTGTCAGGAGCTTTAGCTTTATTTGTAGTGAAACCATCAAAGCTGGATCTGCATCTATGTGACCTGGAGGAAATGATTACTTATTTTCAAATAAAAATGAGGCAGCAGTGATGAATTCTCTTTTTGTAGGTAAACATTGGCCACTGAGGGCTAAGGGTCTTCCCGTGTGGACTGTGAAACCAATGGTCATCCTCCAATTTTCGTGGTGTTTCTTGCTGCTGCACTGGGAGTTTGGTATTTGCTTCATGAAATACAACGAGTTCAAATGGGACACAGTGCTGAAGGGAGTTCTGTCAGGTGTGGTTGGCAGGGTCTCCAGGAGAATGCACCAACCAGGGTTCTATCTCAAGTAGCTTGCCCCCTTGACAATAGCAACATGATACTGAACATTGCTCTGAAACCTCTCCATATAAAAATATGCCTTTACATATATGGGTGTGATGGTTGCACCATGTCAGTCACAGCCATTTGGAAGCCAATGGAAGATCCACATGGCCCCACCACAGATGTTTTATCACACATTTGCATAACACAGCTCTAGGCCCACTACTTACCAGGCCCCAACTTACTGGCATCTCTGTTCTACACCATTTTCATGAAACCCAGTCAATCAAGGCCCTGTCTGGTATACTCATGATCATCAACAGGACATCAAAGGTCCTCCAGTGCCAGCTGGTCATCGGAATTTCTAAAATTTCATGGTAATTATCTAGCATTTTTTCACAGATGCATTTGGAGGCAATGTTGGTTTCAATTCATTCAGGAACCATTAAATGGTGAGGAAGCTAGTTTCAGGGAAATCTCTGGAGCACTCTCACAGGCAAGTCTACCCAAAGAGTGGCCAAAAAGTCACATGAAGCCAGGCCCATTGAGGTCTACAAAGCGAGGTCCAAGTGTGTTTTGAATCTCAATTATGCCTGCCAAGTCTTTCAGAATAAAATCATGTAATATCCTGGCTGTGATTCCCAGTGTTCTGTGGAAAGCCACTCTGGGCCTTGATCCCAGGTTCCAATGGCAACTCTCATTCCTGGCCTCCTAAAATCCCAACACAATTCATGTCAATACTTCTCTGAGGTCAGTTCCAGAACTCAGTCTCTAAGGGGAATCACAGCAGAATTCAAGCCCAGGTTTACCCAGTCATCTCTTCCAACTGCCACACAAATTACCACAATTATAACCAAAACACTCCTACATGGCCCTCATCTTCTACCATAAAGATACTCATCATAACATCTGGATGGAGGTTTTCATGAGAGGCACATCCCAAGACAGTGTCCAAAATAAGCTCCCTTGCCCCTCATTTGCCGAATGTCAGGGTGGCTTGGACACCCTTCCTGTGAACCAGGAGTGATCAAATAGGCCTGCCCTTAATACTGCTTCGCTTCTCCAATTTGAGGCTCTCTGACTGTGGGGTCTAGATTCTTTTTGTGAATTGGAGTCATAAGAAAAGCCAAGCCCCTCTGCAGAGATTTGAAGAACTCATTTCACCCAAAGAATCCCTATTCTGACATGATGGATTTCAGAAACCTAACAAAGGAAGGCAATATAATTCATGCACATTGATTGAACGTTTTTCCATTTTGGTTTAGATGCACATATGGGATCTTTCTTTACATCCATCAGGTGCTGAGAATCTAAGTCACAGCCTAAAACATGGCAAAGGGCCTGAATCAGACACATCCTTTTCCAATGAAATTAAGCAAAGAGCCAGAGGTGATGCACATTCATTTCCATTTGAAAACTGTTTTCTTCAGGCTTAACAAAGGGGTTGCATGAGACAAAGACCTTCCTGATATTCAGGGCAACAGAACAATAGGTAAGCAAAAGGCCCAAAGCAGGGTATCTCCACTGAGACTTTCCTGGTCACACTGATATCTGAGTTTTCTGAGATGCTGGCCATTCCATTCAGGTATCCAGTACATGGCCATGTCAAAGACCTTGGATTTGGTACATATCTTGGACACATAACCATGAGCCTATTCTAGAGAGTGGCCAGAATTCAGGAAGAAAACAGGGACTTAGGAAGGTATTAGGTGTTGCCCGTGCATAAGGCAAGCCACACTCCATTCATAAATTGGGCAGGATGAATGCTGGGAAGCTTTATACTAGACATGACACATCCATTGCTGCATTCTCTTTTCTCATGTCTACTACCACAGGCACAGTGGGATACACAGACATGGAAACACTCACCTCTTCAAATGACTTAGCGGAAACAGTTCACTCCAAAACAAACAAACCGCCATTCCTACCTATTTTCAGAACATGAGACAAACCACAAACCCATACCCACTCCCAAAAAGGCACCTCCTTCCCCATAGGTGTATGACTAACCAGAGTGTCCTCTGACTGGTGGCCATACTCTGTTCTTCCGAAATGGCCTGTCCTCTCTCAGACCTGTTTTCCTTGGCCAACTCTGTAAAGTTGTAAGGAAAAAGTGGAGAGCCACTACCTGCTTTCTCAGGAAAGCTCCCTATTCAGAGCTCTCCAGGCATTTGGTAATCCCACTTCAGTAGGTACCAAGAATGACTGACTCTATCTTTGGTAAATCCAAACAAGTGAGCCCACTGGGACTGGGCCTGGGACTGCCTCTGGGTGCCTGGCTCCTTGGATACAAAGTTCAGAGAGTTCCATCACCAAGGAAATGAGGTATGTCACATTCTTTGGAACTGAATGAGGTCACTGCCTTGGCAAATGTATATCTTATGATGTTCAAAAACTGAAGAAATAATAATGTACCAGTGTCGAATACAAATGAATGACAAATTACATATCATGTCCCATAGGAGTCTACTTGCATTGATGTTAGACTGGGTCAGTTACTGTAGAATAATTAGGATTTGTATGCACCATTCACTGAAGTTAGTTTTCAGTACTAGGAAACAAATATGTATTTCAGGTGGATGAATATTTCTGATTATAATCTTGTGAAAAGTGGATTATAAATCCACATACATGAACATGAATGAATTTAGAGAGTGTATATTAGACACATATATTTCATATTTTGAAAAATTTGGAGAGTATATCTATATCTATATCTATATCTATATCCATATCTATATATATACACACACACACACATAAACACACACACACAACACTCACAGACATTAAAAAGTACCAATATAAATGCCAATCGAATTCATCAGTAAATATATATCATCCACAAATGCAAAAATATTTATTTTACTGAACATGAGTTAATGTATAATGTTGTTCTACTAGGACGCTCTCCTATAGGTTGCATTTTCATTTCCAACAGCATTTAGGAGGAGTGAACTCTTCTCACAATTTGTATCGGCCAAGGCAGCCACCTCACAAAAATGTATGTGTGATACCTGGTAGGATTCTATATATGCATATAAATATACATGTGTGAATAGGCTACAGAAAAGGGAAACAAGAATTCACATATTTGTTAAGTTTAAAAACACATGGAGAATATTTCAATTAAAATTTGACTAGATTTATAACTCCTACCTTATATAATGCAAATGTCAAGTCCAACAATACAACATGTCTCCTCTGAAGTGCTTGTATTTCTATTGTGTTGTGTTAATTTTCTCCATTATATTAGGATGAATAGTCTGAGTCTACTAGGTATGGGTTAGTGTCAGGGATTCAGTATTTCGAATGGAAAATTGGAAAATGAATCCAATGTGTATGTAAATATATGCTGCACAAATATCCTCCCGCTCTCATCCAGAACAATGCCTTGACATTACCTTCACCACAAGTAAGACACAATTAGAGGAGAAGAGTTACAAAATCAGTGAATACATATCTGGAATGGAAAATGCTCAGGAGTTCACAACCTTGGAGGTGGTAGAGCAGTTTCCAAAACTAAGGGACAGGGTAAACACTCCAAAAACATGGAGCTCTGCTGGCCTAAAAACTTTTTGAGAAACTGCCACTGAGTTTTGCACTTGAAATATATGTTGTTTTCAGGAGATTTGGCTTCCTTTGTAGTGAGACCATAAAAGCTGGGTCTGCATCTATGTGACCTGGAGGACATGGTTTCTTATTTCCAAAGAACTAGATAAAGCAGTGCTGAATCCTCTCTTTGAAGGTAAACTGAGGCCACTGTGGACTATGTGTCTCCCCGTGTGGACTGTGAAGCCATTTGGTCCTCTTCCACTTTTTGTGGAGTTTTTTGCTGCTGCACTGTGAGTTTGGTATTTGTTTCACGAAATACTAGGAGCTAAACTGGGACACAGTGCTGGAGGGAGTTCTGTCACGTGTGGTGGGTCAGGGTCTGCAAGAGAATGCACCAACTAGGCTCCTATCTCTCACAGCTTGCCCCATTGCCCCCTTGTCCATATCAACCTGATTCTTAATTTTCCTCTGAAAACTCTCCATATAACAATATGCCTTTACATATAAGGGTCTGCTGGCTGCACCATGTCAGTTACAAGCCATTTGGAATCCAATGGTATATCCACATGGCCCTACCACGGATGTTTTATCAAACACCTCCCCACCACTGCTCTAGACCCACTACTCAGCAGGCTCCAACTTACTGGCATCTCTGTTCTACACCATTTTCATGAAACTCAGTAAGTCAAGGCACTGTCTGGTATAATCATGATCAGCAACAGGACATCCAATGTTTCTCCAGTGCCACCTGGTCATAGGAATTTCAAAAATTTCATGGTATTTATCTAGCCATTTTTCAAGCATGAAGTTGGAGGCACTGTGGATTTCAGTTCATTCAGCAAACATTAAATGGTGAGGAAGCTCATTTCAATGAAATCTCTGGAGAATTCTCACAGGCACGGCTTCCCAAAGAGTGGACAAACGGTCACATTAGGCCAGGCCCATTGAGGTCTACAATGTGAGGTCCATGTGTGTTTTGACTCTCAACTATGGCTGCCATTTCTTTAAGAATAAAATCATGTGATATCCTTGCTGAGATTTCCAGTCCTCTGTTGAAATCCACCCGGGGCCTAGGTCTCAGTCTCCAAGAGCGACTTTCATGCGTGGCCTCTTAAAATCCCAACAAAATTCATGGCAATGCTTCTCTGAGTTCATTTCCAAAACCCAGTCTCTAAGGGGAATCACACCAGAGTTCAAGCCCACGTGTACCCAGTCATTTTTTCCAATGCCACACAAATGACCAAAATCAAAACCAAAACACTCCCACATGGCCCTCATCTTATTCCATATAGTCAATCATCTTAACCTCTGGCTGGAGGTTTCCATGAGGGGCGCAGCCCAAGACAGTGTCCAAAATCAGCTCTTTTGCCCCTTATTTGCCTAAAGTCAGGGTAGCCTGGACACCGTTTCTGTGAACCAGGAGTGAACAAATAAGCCTGCCTTTAATACTTCTTTGTTGCTCCAATTTCAGGGCTACTGATTTTAGGTATCAATTCTTTAGGTGATTTAGAGTCATGCGAAAACACAAGCACCTCTGCAGGGCTTTGAAGAACTCATTTGACCCAAAGAATCCCTATTGTCATTTGATGGAGTGCAGGAACCTAACAGAGGAAGGCAAGAGACTTCATCCACAATGAATGATATTTTTTGCCATTTTGGTTTTGGAAGCTCACATGGGATCATTCTTAAGATCCATCAGGTGCTGAGAATCTAAGTCACAGCCACACACAGGTCCAAAGGCTGATAAAGACACATCTCTTTCCAAAGCAATTAAGCAAAGAGCCACAGGTGAGGCCCATTCATTTCCATTTGAAAACTGTTTTCTTCAGGCTTCACAAAGGGGTGGCCTGAGGCAAAGACCTTACTGACATTCAGTGCAACACAACAATAAGTAAGCAAAAGTCCCAAAGCAGGGTTTCTGCACTGAGATTTTTTTGGTCACACTGATATCTGAGTTTTCTGAGATGCTCGCCATTCTCTTCAGGTATCCAGTACATGGCCATGTCACAGAGCTTGGCGGTGGTACAATTTTTGGACACAAATCCATGAGCCTATTCTGGAGAGTGGCCAGAATTCAGGAAGAAAACAACAACTTAGAAAGATAGCAGGTGTTGCACATCGATAAGACAAGCTGCAGTCCATTCATATATTGGGCAGGATGAATTATGGGAAGATTTATACTAGACAGGACACATCCATTAATGCATTCTCTTTTCTAATGTCTACAACAACAGACACAGTGGGATACACAGAAACAGAAACCCTCGCCGTGTCAAATGACTTACTAGAAACTGTCCACTCCAAACCAAACAAACCGCCTTTCCTATCTATTCTCAGAACATGAGACAAAACAACAAACCCACACACACTCCCACAAAGGCACCTCCTTCCCCCAAGTAGGTCTGTGACTATCCGGAGTGTCCTCTGACTGGTGGGCCATACTATGTTCCCCCGAAATGGCCTGTCTTCTCTCAGACCTTCTTTCCTTGACCAACTCTGTGAAGATGTCAGGAAAAAGTGGTTAGCCACTACCTGTTTTCTCAGGAAAGGTCCATCTTCAGAGCTCTCCTGGCATTTGGCCATCCTCACATCATTAGGTACCAAGAAAACTGACTCTGTCCTTGGTAAATCCAAACAAGTGAGCCCACTGGGACTGGGACTGGGACTGCCTCTGGGTGCCTGGCTTCTTGGATACCAAGTTCAGAGAGTTCCATCACCAAGGAAATGAGGTATGTCACATTCTTTGGAACTGAATGAGGTCACTGCCTTGGCAACCACTTTGTCATAACAGTTGCTTCCAAGCGTAACATAAGATGGAGGTTGCCCACGCTTCCTGTGACACTTTCATAAGGTAGAATGTATATCAACCATTTGCACCCGGGAACAGCTCTCCACTCAGGCCTGGTTTGGTCCATCTTCTCTACAATAAGAAGAGAGAGATTCAGATTCAGACACATCCCTTCATCCTGACCAGGTTGTTTGCCATGGAAGATGACTTTTGCTCTCTCAGGAGCTTCATACCTGCCTACAACTTCTCCAGGTATCATTTGTGCATGGACATTTGAGGTTCTCATCAAGTGGAAGGTCCCCAACTTTCCTGTATTGTAAGAACTACTCTGACAGCTCTTTTGTCCATTTTGGTTTGGGATGCACACATGGGATTTTTCTTTAGACCCATCATGTGCTGTGAATCTAAGCCACAGCCTCACATAGGGCTGAGAGGCTGATTCAGAAACATCCATTTACAAAGCAATTAAGCAAAGAGGCACAGGTAATGACCATTCTTTTCCATTTGAAAACTATTTTCTGCAGGCTTCACAAAGTGTGGCCTGAGGCAAAGACCTTCCTGACATTCAGGGCAACAGAATAGGTAAGCAAAAGGCCCAAAGCAGGGTTTCTCCACTGAGACTTTCTTGGGCATACTGATATCTGAGTTTTCTGAGATACTCGCCATTCCCATCAGCTATCCAGTACATGGCCATGTCACAGAGATGGAGGTGGTACATATCTTGGACACAAAATCATGAGCGTATTCTGGAGAGTGTCCAGAATTCAGGAAGAAAACAGGAATTTAGAAAGATGGCAGGAGTTGCCCATCCATACGGCAACCTGCAGTCCATTCATAAATTGCACAGGATGAATGCTTTGAAGCTTTCTCGTAGACAGGACACATCCATTGATGCATTCTCTTTTCTAATGTTTACAATCACTGACACAGTATGATATATAGACACAGAAACACTCACCTTGTCAAAGGACTTACTAGGCACAGTCCTCTCCAAAACAAACAAACCAGCTTTCCTAACTATTCTCAGAACATGAGACAAAACCACAAACTCACACTCACACCCAAAAAGTCACCTCCTTTCCCCAAGTAGGTCTGTGACTATCCGGAGTGTCCTCTGACTTGTGGGCCATACTATGTTCCCCCAAAATGGCGTGTCCTGTCTCCAATCTGGTCTCTTTGGCCAACTCTGTGAAGTTGTCAGGAGCCCATGGTGAGAAACTACCTGCTTTCTCTGGAAAGGCCAGTCTTCATAGTTTCCAGGCATTTGGCTGTCCTCACATCAGTAGGTACAAAGAAAGAGTGACTCTGTCTTGTTAAATCCAAACAAGTTAGCCCACTGGGACATGGAGTGGGTTTGACTCTGTGTGCCTGGTTTCCTGGATCCCAAGATCACAGACTTTCATTACCAAAACTGTAAGGTGATGTCACTTTCTTCAAGATCTGAATGAAGTCACTGCCTTGGAAACCACTTTGTTTTAACAGTTGCTTACATGGTTCCCAAAAGATGGAGGCTGCCTCTACTTGCTGTGACTCATTCATATGTTAGAATGGTATATCAACCATAGGCACCGGGGAACAGCTCTCCACACAGGCATGGTTTGGTCCATCTTCTCTACATTAGGAAGAGAGAGGCTAATTCAGACACATCCCATCAACCTGACCAGGTTGTTTGCCATGGAAGATGACTTTTGCTCTCTCATGTCCTTCATAGCTGCCTACATCTTCTCCAAGGATCATTTCAGCATGGACCTTTTAGGTTTTCAGCAGCTGGAAGATCGCCTATATTCCTGTATTGTAAGACCAACTCTGTCCCTGCTCTTCTGTAAAATTAGATTGAGGGAAAAGTGTATGGTTAGGGTTAATAACATGTTCAATTTGGGATAGGAATCATTCCCTGGAATGAATATTTTTATTAGGAACCTGTGATATTTATAAGAATATATAGGTGAAATATAAGTATGAAAACAGAAATCTAGGTAAGTTTTGAAGCCCTGAAGGGCATTGGGCCCTTGATTGGGATACTTAGCATTGATTTATGTCCTGCACAGTTGTCTCAGTTAAATCAATATACTATGGCATAGGACCTTCTAATTTGGATGATTGAATGTGGAAGAGAACATCCAGTCAAAAAGGGATATTCAGTAGGATTAGGAAAATAGTCGGTAGGTTTAGATAAAAGAGTGAGTATAGGATTTGGACCAAAAGATCTTTAGCAATAGGGTTTCAGGTAGAGAGTGAATGTAAATGTCAGCACATGTGAAGAGTCAGTCACAATGATGAACTGGGTAAAATATGTAGGAAAGCAATATTTTGAAGACGTATAAATTAATTGGGGGTACAAATAGGTGTACCTTGTGCCTATGAATATAGAGATAATGCATGAATAGACCATACTGTGAATAAATAATATAACTGGTTCGAACTTTAAATAATGGATTGAATTGATTTCTGAAAATATACAGGAAACCTAAATTGATATACAATCATCCATTCCAAACAGTTATGCTTCTAATGGTGATATTAGATTTATGGTTTATCATAAAAAGTGTGTGAGTTTTGCTTCAAAACTGATTATGAAATTAAAAAAAAATGTGTTTGCAGAGAAGTCTCATGAAAAGACCAGTCAAGAAACCGGCAGGAATATATGTGTTCTGAAGCAGGAAATGATTAAAAGTGAAAAAATACCTATAAAGTTGTGAACTTGTGGATGAAATATATATCCTATGATGTGCAAAAACTGCAGAAATATTAATGTAGCAGTGTTGAATATAAATGAACGTCAAAATACACATCATGTCCCATAGGAATCTACTTGCATTGATGTTAAACTGGGTCAGATACTGTAGAATTATTAGGATTTGTATGCACCATTCACAGAAGTGAGTTGTCAGTACAAGGAAACAAATATGTATTTCAGGTGGATGAATATTTCCAATAATAATCTTGAGAAAAGTTGATTATATTTCCTCATGCATACATGAAAGAATGTATGAATGTAGAGAGTGTATATAAGACACATATATTTCATGTTTTGATAAATCAGGAGAGTATATATATATATATATATATATATATATATATATATATATATACCAAAAAAACACAAAGAGAAACATAAAAAAGTAGCAATATATGTTAAATGAAATTTATAATGAAATATATAACATCTACTGATGCAAAAATATATACTTTACTGAACATGGAATTATGTATAATGTTGTTGTACTAGGAAGCTCACCCATAGGTTGAATTTTTAGTTCCAACAGCGTTTAAGAGGGGTAGTCTCTTCACACAATTTATATCTGCCGAGTCAGCAACCTCACAAAAATGTACGTGTGATACCAGGTAGGATTCAATATGTACATATAAAAATACATGTGCTGTATAGGCTACAGAGAAAGGGAGGCAGGGATTCACATATTTGTTAATTTTAAAAACACATGAAAAACTATTCCAAATAAAAATTCACTAGATTTATAACACCTACCATTTATTATGCAAAAGAAAATTTCAAAAATACACCATGCCTCCTCTGACCTGCTTGTATTTCTGTTCTATTTGGGTTATTTTTCTCCATCATATTAGGATTAGTAGTCAGAGTCTAGTAGGGTATGTGTTAGTGTCAGGGATTCAGTATTTTGAATGGAAAATAGGAAAAAGAATCCAATGTCTATCAAATATGTGCTACACAAAATATTTTCCCTCTCTCATCCAGAACAATGCCTTGACATTACCTTCGCCCCAAGTAAGACACAATTAGTGGAGAAGAGTTATAAAATCTGTGAATATATAACTGGAATGGAAAATGCTCATGAGTTCACAACCTTGGATGTGGTAGAGAAGTTTCCATAAGTAAGGGACAGGTTAAAAACTCCACAAACATGGAGCTCTGCTGGCCTAAAGGACTTCTTGATAAACTGCCTCTGAGGTTGGGCACTTGAAATATATGTTGTTTTCAGGAGCTTTAGCTTCCTTTGTCGTGAGACCATCAAAGATGGGTCTGATTCTATGTGACCTGGAGGACATGGTTTCTTATTTTCTAATGAACATGAGGCAGCAGTGGTGAATTCTCTCTTTTAAGTAAAATGTGACCAGTGCGTGCTAAGTCTCTCCCCATCTGGGCTGTGAAGCCATTTGGTCATCCTCCACTTTTTCATGGTTTTTCTTTCTCCTGCATTGGGAGTTTGGTATTTGCTTCACGAAATACAAGGAGTTCAAAAGGGACACAGTGCTGGATGGAGTTCTGCCACATGTGGTGGGTCAGGGTCTGCAGGAGAATGCACCAACCAGGCTTCTATCCCACATACCCTTTTCCCTTGTCTATTGCAACCTGATTCTTAACATTGAGATGAAACCTCTCCATATAACAAGACGCCCTTACATATTAGTGTCTGCTGACCTCACCATGTCTGTCACAAGCCATTTGGAAGCCAATGGCAAATCCATATGGCCACATCAGAGATGTATTATGACACACATACACACCACTGCTCTAGGCACACTACTCAGCAGGCACCAACTTACTGGCATGTCTGTTCTAGATCATTTTCATGAAACACAGTCAATCAAGGCACTGTCTAGTATACTCATGATAAACAACAGGACATCCAAAGGTTCTCCAGAGACACGTTGTATAGTTGGACTTGACATTTGCATTATATAAGGTAGGAGTTATAAATCTAGTCAAATTTTAATTGAAATATTCTCCATGTGTTTTTAAACTTAACAAATATGTGAATTCTTGTTTCCCTTTTCTGTAGCCTATTCACACATGTATATTTATATGCATATATAGAATCCTACCAGGTATCACACGTACATTTTTGTGAGGTGGCTGTCTTGGCAGATACAAATTGTGAGAAGAGTTCACTCCTCCTAAATGCTGTTGGAAATGAAAATTCAACCTATAGGAGAGCGTCCTAGTAGAACAACATTATACATTAACTCATGTTCAGTAAAATAAATATTTTTGCATTTGTGGATGATACATATTTACTGATGAATTTCGATTGGCATTTATATTGGTATTTTTAATGTCTGTGAGTTGTGTGTGTGTGTGTGTGTGTGTGTGTGTGTATAGATATAGATATAGATATAGATATACTCTCCAAATTTTTCAAAATATGAAATATATGCGTCTAATATACACTCTCTAAATTCATTCATGTTCATGTATGTGGATTTATAATCCACTTTTCACAAGATTATAATCAGAAATATTCATCCACCTGAAATACATATTTGTTTCCTGAAAACTAACTTCAGTGAATGGTGCATACAAATCCTAATTATTCTACACTAACTGACCCAGTCTTACATCAATGCAAGTAGACTCCTATGGGACATGATATGTAATTTGTCATTCATTTTTATTCGACACTGGTACATTATTGTTTCTTCAGTTTTTGCACATCACAGGATATACATTTCATCCACAAGTTCACAAATTAATAAGCATTTGTTTCAACTTTCACCACTTCTTGCTTCAGAACACATGTATTGTCAGGGTTTCTTGACTGGTCTTTTCATGAGAGACTTCTTTCCAAACACATTATTTTGAATTTCCATAATCATTTTGAAGCAAAACTCACACATTCTTCATGATAAACCAAAACACAAATATTTCCATTACATATATACCTGGTTGGAATGAATGATTGTATATCAATATACGATTTCCTTTAATTTTTCAGATATCAGTTCAATTCATTATTTAAAGTTCAAAAAAGTTATATTATTTATTCACAGTATGGTCTATTCATGCTTTTTCTCTATGTTCCTAGAAACAGGGTACACCTCTTTGTACCCCTGATTCTCATTTTACATCTTCAATATATTGCTCCCAGAAATGGTGAAAGAAATACTCATGTCATCTCATTATCACAGTAATATTCTGGACAAAAAAAATGGAAAGGTCACACTTATGATTGTACCAAAGCCTAAATGGAAAGTGAACATGGATTTCTAAAAACATCCCTGTCCAGGTTGCCTAATGCTGTCAATTGTCAATCCTATTGGTGACTACATATTTGTTTTTTTCCTAATTTATATATTCAAACTCAACCCTGTTGAAAATGTCTAATTCTATCACTCACTTTATACTTTGCCTGATTTCGTAATGTTTCTATTGATATCTGCTTTTCTACATATTTTCCCCAGTTCAAAATAGTGACTGACTCTTCATATGTGCTGACATTTACATTCACTCAACAACCGAAAGTCTATTGCTAAAGAACTTTTGGTCCAAATCCTATACTCACTCGTCTTCCTAAACCTACCGACTATCTTCCTAATCCTACTGAATATCTCTTTTTGACTGGATGTTCTCTTCTAAATTCAATCATCCAATGTACAAGGTCCTATGCCATTGTATATCGAATTATCTGAGGCATCTTTGCAGAACATCATTCAAAGCTAAGTATCCCAATCCAGGGCAAAACCCTTCTGGGCTTCAAATCATACCTAGATTTCTGTTTTCCTACTTATATTTCACCTCTATATTCTTGTAAATATTGCAGGTTCCCAATACCATTATTCATCACACAGAATCATTCGTAACCCAAATCAAACCTGTTTTTAACCAGAAGTATACACTGTTCCCTCAATCATTTTACAGAAGAGAAGGGACAGAGTGGTTCTTACAATACAGGAAAGTTGGGGACCTTCCACCTGATGAGAACCTCAAATGTCCATGCACAAATGATACCTGGAGAAGTTGAAGGCAGGTATGAAGCACCTGAGAGAGCAAAAGTCATCTTCCATGGCAAACAACCTGGTCAGGAAGAAGGGATGTGTCTGAATCTGAATCTCTTTCTTCTTTTTGTAGAGAAGATGGACCAAACCAGGCCTGAGTGGAGAGTTGTTCCCGGGTGCCAATGGTGATATACATTCTACCTTATGAAAGTGTCACAGGAAGCGTGGGCAACCTCCATTTTATGTTACCCTTTGAAGCAACTGTTAGGACAAAGTGGTTGCCAAGGCAGTGACCTCATTCAGTTCCAAAGAATGTGACATACCTCATTTCCTTGGTGATGGAACTCTCTGAACTTGGTATCCAAGAAGCCAGGCACCCAGAGGCAGTCCCAGTCCCAGTCCCAGTGGGCTCACTTGTTTGGATTTACCAAGGACAGAGTCAGTTTTCTTGGTACCTAATGATGTGAGGATGGCCAAATGCCAGGAGAGCTCTGAAGATGGACCTTTCCTGAGAAAACAGGTAGTGGCTAACCACTTTTTCCTGACATCTTCACAGAGTTGGTCAAGGAAACAAGATCTGAGAGAAGACAGGCCATTTCGGGCGAACATAGTATGGCCCACCAGTCAGAGGACACTCCGGATAGTCACAGACCTACTTGGGGGAAGGAGGTGCCTTTGTGGGAGTGGGATTGGGTTTGTTGTTTTGTCTCATGTTCTGAGAATAGACAGGAAAGGCGGTTTGTTTGGTTTGGAGTGGACAGTTTCTAGTAAGTCATTTGACATGGCGAGTGTTTCTGTTTCTGTGTATCCCACTGTGTCCGTTGTTGTAGACATTAGAAAAGAGAATGCATTAATGGATGTGTCCTGTCTAGTATAAATCATCCCATAATTCATCCTGCCCAATATATGAATGGACTGCAGCTTGTCTTATCGATGTGCAACACCTGCTATCTTTCTAAGTTGTTGTTTTCTTCCTGAATTCTCTCCACTCTCCGAAATAGGCTCATGGATTTGTGTCCAAAATATGTACCACCTCCAAGCTCTGTGACATGGCCATGTCCTGGATAGCTGAAGAGAATGGTGAGCATCTCAGAAAACCCAGATATCAGTGTGACTAGGAAAGTCTCAGTGCAGAAACCCTGCTTTGGGCCTTTGCTTACTTATTGTTGTGTTGCACTGAATGTCAGGAAGGTCTTTGCCTCAGGCCTCCCCTTTGTGAAGCCTGAAGAAAACAGTTTTCAAATGGAAATGAATGGGCCTCACCTGTGGCTCTTTGCTTAATTGCTTTGGAAAGGGATGTGTCTTTATCAGCCTCTTGGGCCTGTGTGTGGCTGTGACTTAGATTCTCAGCACCTGATGGATCTTAAGAATGATCCCATGTGAGCTTCCAAAACCAAAATGGCAAAAAATTTCATTCATTGTGGATGAAGTCTCTTGCCTTCCTCTGTTAGGTTCCTGCACTCCATCAAATGACAATAGGGATTCTTTGGGTCACATGAGTTCTTCAAAGCCCTACAGAGGTGCTTGTGTTTTCGCATGACTCTAAATCACCTAAAGAATCGATACCTAAAATCAGTAGGCCTCAAATTGGAGAAACAAAGAAGTATTAATGGCAGGATTATTTGTTCACTCCTGGTTCACAGAAACGGTGTCCAGGCTACCCTGACTTTAGGCAAATGAGGGGCAAACGAGCTGATTTTGGACACTGTCTTGGGCTGCGCCCCTCTTGGAAACCTCCAGCCAGAGGTTAAGATGATTGACTATATGGAATAAGATGAAGGCCATGTGGGAGTGTTTTGGTTTTAATTTTGGTCATTTGTGTTGCATTGGAAAAAATAACTGGGTCCACGTGGGCTTGAACTCTGGTGTGATTCCCCTTAGAGACTGGGTTTTGGAACTGAACTCAGAGAAGCATTGCCATGAATTTTGTTAGGAATTTAAGAGGCCACGCATGAAAGTCCCTCTTGGAAACTGAGACCTAGGCCCCGGGTGGATTTCCACAGAGGCCTGGGAATCTCAGCAAGGATATCACATGATTTTATTCTTAAAGAAATGGCAGCCATAGTTGAGAGTCAAAACACACATGGACCTCACATTGTAGACCTCAATGGGCCTGGCCTAATGTGACCGTTTGTCCACTCTTTGGGAAGCCGTGCCTGTGAGAGTTCTCCAGAGATTTCATTGAAATGAGCTTCCTCACCATTTAATGTTTGCTGAATGAACTGAAACCCACAGTGCCTCCAACTTCATGCTTGAAAAATGGCTAGATAAATACCATGAAATTTTTGAAATTCCTATGACCAGGTGGCACTGGAGAAACATTGGATGTCCTGTTGCTCATTATGAGTATACCAGACAGTGCCTTGATTTACTGAGTTTCATGAAAATGGTGTAGAACATATTTGTGTATGCAAATATGTGCTACACAAAATCTTCCTACTCTCATTCACAACAATACCTTGACACTATCTTTGCCCCAAGTAAGACAAAATAAAAGAAGAAGAGTTAGAAAATCTGTGAATACATATCAGGAATGGAACATGATTGCGAGTTCACAATCTTGGAGGTGGTAGAGGAGTTTCCAAAAGTAAGGGACAGGGTAAATATTGCACAAATATGGAGATGTGCCAGCCTAAAGACTTCTGGAGAACCTGCCTCTGAGGTTGGCCACTTGAAGTATATGTTGTTGTCAGGACCTATGGCTTCCTTTCTAGTGAGTCCACCAAAGCTGGGTCTCCATCTATGTGACCTGCAGAACATGGTTTCTTATTTTCCAAAGCAAGTGAGGCAGCAAGGCTGAATTCTCTCTTTGTAAGTAAACTCTTGCCACTGAAGGCTAAGTGTGGCCCCGTGTGGACTGTGAAGCCATTTGGTAATCCTCCACTTTTCATGGTGTTCTTGCTGCTGCACTGGGAGTTTGGTATTGGCTTCAGGAAATACAAGAAATTCAACTGGGTCACAGTGCTGGAGGGAGATCTGTCACGTGTTGTGCGTCAGGGTCTGCAGGAGAATGCACCAACCAGGCTTCTATCCCACATAGCTTGCCCCCTTGACCATAGCAACCTGATTCTGAACATTGACTTGAAACCTCTCCATTCAACAAGATGCCTTTACATACAAGGGTCTGCTGGCTGCACCATGTCAGTTACAAGCCTTTTGGCAGATCCACATAATCCCAACACAGAAGTTTTATCACAGATCTGCAAAACACTCCTCTAGGCCCACTACGCAACAGACTTTAACTTATTTGCATCACTGTTCTACACCATTTTCATGAAACCCAGTCAATCAAGGCACTGTCTGGTACACTCATGATCAGCAACAGGAAATCCAAAGTGTATCCAGTGACACCTGGTGATGGGAATTTCAAATTTTTATGATGTTTATCTAGCCATTTTTCAAGGATGAGGTTGGAGGCACTGTGGGATTTAATTCATTCTGGAAACATCAAATGGTGAGAAAGCCCATTTCAATGAAACATCTGGAGAACTCTCACAGGCAAGACTTCCCAAAGAGTGGCCAAATGATCAAATGAAGCCAGGCCCATTGAGGTCTACAATGTGAGGTCCATGTGTGTTTTTACTCTCAACTATGGCTGTCAAGTCTTAAAGAATAAAATCATGTGATATTCTGGCTCAGATTCCCAGTGCTCTGTGGGAAGCCCCCTGGACCTAGATCTCAGTTTCCAAAGGCCACTACCATGTGTGGCCTCCAAAAATCCCAACACAATTCATGGCAATACATCTCTGCAGTAATTTCCAAACTCAGTCTCTAAGAAGACTCACACCAGAGTTCAAGCCAAGGTGGACCCAGTCATCTCTTCCATCAGCCAAACAAATGACCACAATTAAAACCAAAATACTCCCACATGGCTCTCAAATACTTCCACATAGACACTCATCATTACCTCTGGCTGGAAGTTTCCATGAGGGGCGCAGCTGAAGACAGTATCCAAAATATGCTCCCTACCCTCATTTGTCTAAAGTCAGGGTGGCTTGACAACCTATCTGTGAACAAGGAGTGATCAAATAGGCCTGCCATTAATACTGCTCTGCTTCTCCAATTTGAGCCTAATGTCTGTGGGGTTTAGATTCTTTATGTGAATTGGAGTCATGAGAAAATCCAAGCACCTATGGGCTTGCCTCTGCAGGGCTTTGAAAAACTTTTTGAACCAAAGGATACCTATTCTCACTTGATGGAAATCAGGAACCTTACAGAGGAAGGCGAGAGACTTCATCCACAAGACTGCTCTTTTTCCATTTTGGTTTTGGATGCACACATGAGATCTTTCCTTAGATTCATCAGGTGGTGAGAATCTAAGTCACAGCCTCACACAGGGCCAAGAGGCTGATTCAGACACATCCCTTTCCATGGCAATTAAGCAAAGAGCCACAGGTGATGCTCATTATTTTCCATTAGAAAACTGTTTTCTTCAGGCTTCACAAAGGGGTGGACTGAGGCAAAGACCTTCCAGACATTCAGGGCAACGGAACAATAGGTAAACAAAAGGCCCAAATCAGTGTTTTTCCACTGACACTTTACTGGTCACACTGATATCTGAGTTTTCTGAGTTCCTCTCCATTCCCTTCATCTATCCAGTACAAGGCCATGTTACAGAGTTTGGAGGTGGTACATATCTTTTACACAAAACCATGAGCCTATTCTTGAGAGTGGCCAGAATTCAGGAAGAAAACAGGAACTTAGGAAGATAGCAGGTATTGCCCATTCATAAGGAAAGTCGTAGTCCATTCATAAATTTGGCAGGATGAATGCTGAGAAACTTTCTACTAGACAGAACACATCCATTGATGCATTCTCTTTTCTAATGTCTATAACCACAGACACAGTGGGATACACAAACCCACAACCACACCCACAAAGGCAACACTTTCCTCCAAGTTGGTCTGTGACTATCCAGAGTGTCCTCTGACTGGTGGGCCATACTATGTTCCCCAAAATTGCTTGTTCTGTCTCAAATCTGCTTTCCTTTGCCAACTCTTGAAGTAGTCAGGAGTCAGCGGTGAGCCAATACCTGCTTTATCAGGAAAGAACCATCTTCAGAGCTTCCCTGGCATTTGGCCATCCTCACATCAGTAGGTAAGTGCCGTAGCCCGGCTGGCTGGGCAAAATAACCGGGGGGGTGAAGAACAACTTGTGTAGACTGATGCAGCAGGCCTGGAAGCCGTTTATTGTTGAATAAGAGCGGTATTTATACATTTTACACAGCCTATCTAATTAGCATGAAATAGATACAGCAGTCAAACAATAAGGAATCTCCACACTTAATGGCTCGCTTTTGTTACTTCACAAACCACTCCCTCTGGCATTTTGCCAGGCGCCATCCAGACTTCTTTACAGGCTCTAACATTTCTCTGGCAAAATAACAGGTGCCAATCTGACTTGTTTACAGACGTTAACATTTCCCCCTTTTGTTTAATTTAAATAAGGACCATAGTGTTTTTTACAGAAACACCATAAATAACCTGCTAGAAACAGAAAGGGAGGATACAAAATGTTACAATACCAATCCAATTGATGGCTCCATGCAAGAAGCCCTTGGAAAACTTATACCAGCAATGACACCGTTAGCAAAGATACCGAGTTACAAGTTGTTGTAGATTACAGTCTGTTGTCTCAGTCCAGATAAAGCAGTGTCTCAATAGATTAACTCAGAGTTCAGGTAAATCACAGTCCAGGTAAGTTCTCCAGGCAGCTAGCTTAAGTTGTAGTAGCAGAAACAGCGATAGCTCCGAAGTCTCCTCGGGTTCTCAGCCGAAGTTTCCTCCAGTTCTCAGCAACATTGTAAATTATCCCACCTTTGTTTTCACCGGCACTTGGACGAAGGCAGGAACTCCGGATGGCTAAAGAAAATCCTGTAGCATTTCACTAAGAAAACAACCTTCTGAACAATTTTAGTACATTATCTCAAGGTTTTTTACATTTGAAATAAGCCTTAATAGTACTCATTACTCATCAGCCTGCAGGTGTGGGAGACCCATTGTAGTTACTGGCCTTGGAAATGATCAAACTTCAGGGATGCTAGTGGCATCTTCTGCCAGCTGTAGCATCCTGGGAAGCCCCAGATGGCCCCAGGGAGAGTCCTGGGCTCAAACTTCTTCCGGGCACAGGGAGCAAAAGCCTGCGAGACTGTGCCTCCAGGTCAGGTCTAGATTTGGGCTCACAGTGGTGATCCGCTCCCCCGGGCAGGGGGGCGGGGAAGAGCCCTCAACTGCCTCTTGGAAAATTCTTACTGCGCCATGATCGGCTTGGGCAGGTGGCAGCCGCCTTGTCATTTCACGCACCCTCCAGTATCGAAAAGTATTCAGTAATAGCCTTTTGCTGCAACTTTTTTCCTGATAATCCTTCTTCTTCTGAACTTTCTTTTTCTTTCTGACTAGAGTTTCTGGGCTTTTATCAACACATGCCCTAACTATTCTTGGTTCCACTGGGGTGCCTTTTTCTCTTATCAATTTACTTCTCACCCCTTCCATATTTTCATCACAAAGACAATACAACATTTCAAGACAAAACAAGACACAAACATACTGCATCAATCTTCTCCATTTTCTCGAAATGGTCATTTTTCCTATCGCCCTATCTGCCTAGGGACGAGCAGATTGCTCCCGTCCTATCTATGGACAGAAAGCTTTTTTCGACCCTTACCCGTGAGTGTCCCAGGGCTCCCCGTAACGGGCCACCATCTGCCGCAGTCCCGCTGCAGCAGAATAACCTGGGGGGTGACGAATAACTTGTGAATGTTGATGCAGCAGGAATGAGAGCCGTTTATTGTAAGATCTGAGCGATATTTATACATTTTACACAGCCTATCTCATTAGCATAAAATAGATACAGCAGTCAACCAATAAGGAATCTTCACACTTAATGGCTCGCTTTTGTTACTTCACAAACCACTCCCTCTGGCATTTTGCCAGGCACCATCCAGACTTGTTTACAGACTCTAACATTTCTCCAGCAAAATAACAGGTGCCAATCTGACTTGTTTACAGACCTTAACAGGTAAGAAGAAAGACTGACTCTGTCTTTGGTAAATTCAAACAAGTGAGACCACTGGGACTGGGATTGGTAATGGCTCTGGGTGCCTGGCTTCCTGGATCCCAAGTTCAGAGACTTTCATCACCAAGGAAGTGAGGTGTGGTCACTTCTTTCAGGAACTGAATGAGGTCACTGCCTTGGCTACCACTTTGTCCTAACAGTTGCTTCCAAGGGTTCCATGAGATGGAGGCTGCCCCTACTTCCTGAGACAATTTCATATGTTAGAATGGTATATCAACCATACGCACCTGGGAAGAGCTTTCCACACAGGCCTGGTTTGGTCTACTCTACATTAAGAAGAGTGAGGCTGATTCAGACACATTCCTTCATCCTTCCAGGTTGTTTGCCATGGAGATGTCTTTTGCTCTCTCAGGTCCTTCAAAGCTGCCTACATCTTCTCCAGAGATCATTTCTGCACGTACCTTTGATGTTCTCAGCAGGTGGAAGATCCCATACATTCTTGTATTGTAAGACCAACACTGTCGCTGCTCTTCAGCAAAGTTAGATTGAGGGAACAGTGTATGATTAGTGTTATTAACATGTTCGATATGGGTTAGGAACCATTCTGCTGCATGAATAATGGTATTGGGAACCTGTGATATTTACAAGAATATAGAGGTGAAATATATGTACGAAAACAGAAATCTAAGTAAGATTTGAAGCCCAGAAGGTCATTTGTCCCTTGATTGGGATACTTAGCGTTGAATTACATTCTGCACAGATGTTTCAGATAAATCGATATACAATGGCATAGGACCTTTCACCTTGGATGATTGAATGTAGAAGAGAACATCCAGTCAAAAAGTGATAGTGGGTAGGATTAGGAAGATAGTCGGTAGGTTTAGGAAGAAGAATGAGTGTAGGATTTGGAACAAAAGTTCTTTAGAAGTAGGGTATCGCTAAGAGAGTGAATGTAAATATCAGCACATGTGACGAGGAAGTCACAATGATTAACTGGGGAAAATATGTAGGAAAGCAGATATCAATAGAGACATTACAAAATCAGGCAAAGTATAAAGTGAGTGACAGGATTAGACATTTTCAACATGGTTGAGTTTGAATATATAATCTTTGGAAGAAACAAATATGTAGTCACCAATAGGATTTTCATTTGAGAGCATTAGGCAACCTGGACATGGATGTTTTTAGTAATCCATGTTCACTTTCCATTTAGGTTTTGTACAATCATAAGTGTGACCTTTGCTTTTTGTGTCCAGAATATTACTGTGATAAAATGTATATGTAGATCAGGTGACATGAGTATTTCTTCCACCATTTCTGGGAGCTATATTTTGAGGACGTATAAATTAGTATTGGGGGTGTACCTGTGTCTATGAATATAGAGATAATTCGTGAATAGACTGTACTGTGAATAAATAATATAACTGGTTCCACTTTAAATAATGGATTGAATTGATATCTGAAACTAAGTAAGAAATCTTATATTGATATAGAACCATTCATTCCAACCAGTTACACATCTAATGGTAATATTAGTGTTATGGTTTATTGTGACGGGTTTGTGAGTTTTGCTTCAAATGTGATAATGGAAATTGAAAATAATGTGTTTGGAAAGAAGTCTCATGAAAAGAGCAGTCAAGAAACATGGAGGAATACATGTGTTCTCAAGCAGGAAGTGATTGAAAGTGAAACAAATGCCTATAAATTTGCGAAATTTTGATGAGACATATATGCTATGATGTGCATAAACTGAAAAAATAGTAATGTACCAGTGTTGAATAAAAATGAACGTCAAAATGCACATCATGTCTACTTGCATTGATGTTCAACTGGGTCAGTTACTGTAGAAATATTAGGATTTTGGGGGGGGATTAATAATACAATTTATTTTAGCACTAGCATGCCACAGAATGTAGAGGAAAGATCAATGGATTTTTAGTTATAGCACTAATAATCTAACATTTAGTGACTATTTTGGATAGTCTAAAATTACATAAGGCTATGTAACATAATTTTTTTTATTTAACATTCATCAAAGCTTGGAATTTTCATAATATTTCTTCTTTTTTATTTTTTATTTTTTCAGTTGTTGATTGACCTTCATTTTGTTTATTTGTATGTGGTGCTGAGAATAGAACCATGTGCCTTACACATGCTAGAAAAGCATGTTACCACTGAGCCACAAACCCAGCCCCTCCACTTTTATCTTAACATCATACACTCATGTCCCTCTTCTTTACTCACTTTCTTCCCCATTTTCCCCCTTCTCTCCCTTCCTTTTTCGTTTCCCCTCCATATCAATTTTTCTCTCATGTCATTACAAACAGTAGTATGCTATGAAATTTAAGTTTAAGACTGTTTTTTATAGTCATTCTTTTTCTTGAGAAAATCTAAAAATTATAATCACCTGATAGATATATTACAATACATTTATTACACATATGTATCTATATTCATGCATATGCATTACATATATTATATATATATACATATATATTTAAAAGTACTTTGATTTTCCTGTTAGAAATAATATAGACCAAGTCTTTCTTAATTCTCAATTCTTCCATAATTAACATCTTACAGTGAAAATCAAATAAACATATTTAAGTAAAAAGGTATCATTCTTATTTATCAATACTGATAATTTAAGGTTTTATATCACATTAAGCTGTAATATGGCATAATAACTCTTATGAATTAGAGAAATTTTATTTGAACAACCTATTATTTAAGGACTATATGCACTGACATTTTAAATGGCGTTCTTGTGATTTCTATTTCTATCAATTGTGTATTAATTGCCAAATACTTATTTTAGTACTTTTCATGTTCATAATTGATATAAAGTCAATTGTTTAATTCTTCTTGTAAGTAGTTACTTATTACAGTAGGGACATTATTAATAATACAACATCTTTATAAGAAAAATGGTACAAATTTATTTTCATGCAAAATTAAGAATAATTGCATGCTCTAAATGTTTGATTGTTGATACATATAATAAAGAGCTTTTGATGAGTCTCTTCCCCAGTAAAACATAAAATGCAAAGATAATGTCCAAATAAAGATAAGAAAAATACACATTATCAGCTAGAAACTATTAAATAAAAGATGAAAAGAACAATCCAACACATTGTACGAACTTGTCAGATGAGGTAGTATTCTGGAAGAATAGCCTAAGACTAGACCTTGTCCATGTCAAAATATTCACGAAAAAAATGAAGTATGAAAAGTGTAGAAAATGCTATGAATTTTTCATGAAGATAGGTGAATTATCCTTTCATCTCAATTTATGTGCATTTTCTGGTAAAATAAATTTGTGATATTTACAACTACACAAAACAAAGTTTCTGCATAGCAAAATGAATACATCTGAATCCATTTTTAGCTGATTTCTTCCCACTAAATTTTAAACCTTTATTTATTTATTTATTTATTTTTATTGGTTGTTCAAAACATTACAAAGCTCAAGATATATCATCTTTCATACATTTGACTCAATTGGGTTATGAACTCCCATTTTTTCCCCAAATACGAATTGTAGAATCACATCGGTTACACATTCACACTTTTACATAATGGCATATTAGTGACTGTTGTATTCTGCTACCTTTCCTATCCCCTACTATCCACCCTCTCCTCCCCTCCCATCTTCCCTCTCTACCTCATCTGCTATGGTTCAATTCTCTCCATTGTTTCCCCCCCCCACTTCCCCTCACAACATTTTATATGCGATTTTGTGTAACATTGAGGGTCTCCTACAATTTTCATAAGCTTTCCCTTCTATCTCCCTTTCTCTCCCCCCATTCGTCTTTGTTTAATGTTAATATTTTCCTCATGCTCTTCCTCCCTGTTCTGCTCTTATTTGCTCTCTTTATATCAGAGAAGACATTTGGCATTTATTTTTTAAGGACTGGTTAGCTTCACTTAACATAATATGCTCTAATGCCATCCATTTCCCTGCAAATTCTATGATTTTGTCATTTTTGTGCTGTGTAATACTCCATTGTGTATAGATGCCACATTTTTTTTATCCATTAATCTATTGAAGGGCATCTAAGTTGGTTCCACAGTCTAGCTATTGTGAATTGTGCCGCTATGATCATTGATGTGGCAGTATCCCTATAGTACGCTCTTTTAAGATCCTCAGGGAACAGTCCAAGAAGGGTGATAGCTGGGTCAAATGGTGGATCCATTTCCAGCTTTCCCAGGAATATCCATACTTCTTTCAAAATTGGCCTCACCAATTTGCAGTCCCACCAGCAGTGTACAAGTGTACACTTTTCCCCACATCCTCGCCAACACTTATTGTTGTTTGACTTCATAATGGCTGCTCATCTTACTGGAGTAAGATGGTATCTTAAGGTGGTTTTGATTTGCATTTCTCAGACTGCTAGAGATGGTGAGCATTTTTTCATGTACTTGTTGATTGATTGTATGTCCTCCTCTGTGAAGTGTCTGATTAGGTCCTCGGCCCATTTGTTGATTGGGTTATTTGTTATCTTATTGTTTAATATTTTGAGTTCTTTGTATATTCTGCATATTAGGGCTCTATCTGAAGTGTGAGGGGTAAAAATTTGTTCCCAGGATGTAGGCTCTCTATTTACCTCTCTTATTGTTTCTCTTCTTGAGAAAAAAACTTTTTAGTTTAAGTAAGTCCCATTTGTTTTTTTCTTGTTATTAACTCTTGGGCTATTGATGTCTTATTAAAGAATTTGGAGCCTGACCCCACAGTATATAGATCGTAGCCAACTTTTTCTTCTATGAGACGCAGTGTCTCTGATTTGATATCTAGCTCCTTGATCTATTTTGATTTAACTTTTGTGCATGGTGAGAAAACGGGATTCAGTTTCATTTTGTTGCATATGGATTTCTAATTTTCCCTGCACCATTTGTTGAAGATGCTATCCTTCATCCATTGCATGTTTATAGCCACTTTATCAAATATAAGAAAGTTGTAATTTTGTGGATTGGTTTCTCTGTCCTCCATTCTATACCATTTGTCCACCTGCCTGTTTTCGTACCAGTACCACACTGTTTTTGTTACTATTGCTTTGTAGTAAAGTTTGAACTCTGGTATCGCTATGCCTCCCGATTCACACTTCCTGCTTAGAATTTCTTTTGCTATTCTGTGTCTTTTGTTTTTCTATATGAATTTCATGATTGCTTTATCATTTCTACAAGAAATGCCATTGGGATTTTGATTGGCATTGCGTTAAACCTGTATAGAACTTTGGGTAATTTCGCCATTTTGATGAATTTAGTTCTGCCTATCCATGAACAGGGTACATTTTTCCATCTTCTAAGATCTTTTTCTATCTCTCTCTTTAGGGTTCTGTGGTTTTCACCTCTTTTGTTAGGTTGATTTCCAAGTATCTTATTTTCTTTGAGGATATTGTGAATGGAGTGGTTTTCCTCATTTCAATTTCAGAAGTTTTGTTGCTGATATACAGGAATGCCTTTGATTAATGCGTGTTGGTTTTATATCCTTCATTTATTAACTCTAGCAGTTTCTTTGTAGACCCTTTTGGGTCTGTTAAATATATTACCATGTCATCCACAAATAGCGATAATTCAAGTTCTTCTTTTCCTATTTTTATGCCTTTAATTTCTTTTGTCTGTCTAATTTCTCTGGCTAGTATTTCAAGAACTAAATTGAATAGAAGTGGTGATAGAGGGCATCCCTGTCTTGTTCCAGATTTCAGAGGGAATGCCTTCAGTTTTCTCCATTTAGGATGATCCTAGCCTGAGGTTTAGCATATATAGCTTTTACAATGTTGAGGTAAGTTCCTGTTATTTCTAGTTTTTCTAGTGTTTTGAACATAAAGGGATGCTGAACTGTGTCGAATGTTTTTACTACATCTATCGAGATGATCATATGGTTCTTGTCCTTAAGTCTATTGATGTGGTGAATAGCATTTATTGATTTCCGTATATTGAACCAGCCTTGCATTCCAGGGAAGAATACTACTTGATCATGGTGCACAACTATTTTGATATGCTTTTGGATTCAATTCACACGGATTTCATTGAGAATTTTTGCATCCAAGTTCATTAGAGATATTGGTTGTAGTTTTCTTTTTTGAAGTGTCTTTGTCTGGTTTTGGGATCAGGGTGATTTTGGACTCCGAGAATGAATTTGGAAGAGCTCCTTATTTTTCTATTTCTTGATATAGCTTGAAAAGTATTGGTACTAATTCTTCTTTGAAGGTTTTTTTGAACTCTGCTCTATACCCATCAGGTCCAGGGCTTTTTTTGGTTGGTAGTATTTTGATGGCTTCTTCTATTTCTTCCTTTGTTTTTGGTCTGTTTAAATTGTGTGTGTCTTCCTGACTGAATCTGGGCAGATCGTATGACTTAAGAAATTTGTCGATATTTTAACTATCTTCTATTTTATTGGAATATAGGGTTTCAAAATACTTTCTAATTATCTTCTGTATTTGTGTACTGTCTGTTGTGATATTGTCTTTTTCATTCCATATGTTAGTAATTTCAGTTGTCTCTCTTCTTCTCATCCTTAGCATGGCTAAGGGCCTGTAAATCTTATTTATTTTTTCAAAGAACCAACTTTTAGTTTTATCAATTTTTTCAATGTTTTTTTTTGTTTCAATTTCGTTGATTTCTGCTCTAATTTTAATTATTTCTTGTCTTCTACTACATTTGCTGTTGTTTTGCTCTTCCTTTTCTAAGTTTTTGATGTGTACTGTGAGTTTATTTATTTGTTGTTTTATTCTTTTTGTGAGGAAAGAACTCCAAGAAATGAATTTCGCTCTTAAAACTGCCTTCTTTGTGTCCCATAGATTCCAGTACGATGTGTCTGTATTGTCATTTGATTCTAAAAATATTTTTATCTCCTCCTTTATGTCTTCTGTAACCCATTGATCATTCAGTAGAATATTGTTCATTTTCCATGTGATGTAGGATTTTTCCTTCCTTCTTTTATCATTGATTTCCAGTTTCATTCCATTATGATCAGATATGGTGCATGGTATTTTCTCCACGCCTTTATATTTACTAAGAGTTGCCCAATGGCATAATATATGGTCTAACTTGGAGTAGGATCCATGTGCTGCTGAGAATAAAGTGTATCCACTTGATGATGGTTGATGTATTCTATATATGTCGGTTACGTCAAGGTTATTGATTGTGCTGTTGAATTCTATAGTTTCTTTATTCAGTTTTTTATAGAGGATCTGTCTAATGGCGAGAGCGGTGTGTTGAAGTCACCCATAATTATTGTGTTGTAGTCTATTTGACTCTTGAACTTGAGGCGAGTTTGTTTTATGAGCATTGCAGCTCAATTGTTTGGTGCATACCAATTGATAATTGTTATGTCTTGTTGGTGGATGGTTCCTTTTAACAATATATAGTGTCCTACTTTATCCCTTTTGATTAATGTAGGTTTGAAGTTGATTTTATATGATATGAGTATGGCCACTCCTGCTTGCTTCCGAGGGCCATATGAGTGGTATGATTTTTCCCAACCTTTCACTTTCAGCCTGTGTATGTCTTTACCTTTCATATGAGTCTCTCGAAGGCAGCATATTGTTGGATTTATTTTTTTGATCCAGGTTACTAGCCTATGTCTCTTGATTGGTGAGTTTAGATTTTTAACATTTAAGGTTACAATTGAAATATGATTTGTACTTCCAGTCATGTTTATTTATTTATTTATTTTAATTTGGGTAGTTTTTACTTTTTGGTTTTTTTCTTACCCCTTTACTGAGATACCTCCCGCTGTTAGTTTTGGGCACTATTTTTCAATTCCTCTTCTTGTAGTATTTTGCTCAAAATGCTTTGCAGTGCTGGTGTTCTGTCTGCGAATTCTTTTAGCTTTTATTTATCAGGAAGGACTTAATTTCATTGTCAAATCTGAAGCTTAATTTTGTTGGATACAGTATTCTTGGTTGGAATCCATTATTTTTCAGTGTTTGAAATACATTGTTCAAAGATCTTCTCGCTTTCAATGTCTGTGATGAAAAATCAATTGTTAACCTTATTGGTTTACCCCTGAATGTTATCTGCCTACTTTCTTTCGTAGCTTTTAATATTCTCTCCTTGTTCTGTATGTTGGCTATCTTCATAATTATATGTCTTGGAGTTTGTCTATTATGGTTTTGAATGTTTGAGGTCCTGTAGGCTTCCAGGATATGGCAATCCATTCCATCTTTCATCTCTTGGAAGTTTTCTAGAATTATTTCATTTAATATGTTGTTCATTCATTCGGTTTGAATTTCTATGCCTTCTTCTATCCCGATGACTCCCAATTTTGTTTTTTTTTATGACATCCCATATCTCTTGAATAGTTGCTCATGGGATTTAAGCATGTTTTCTGTGTTGACTATATTCTTTTCAAGTTGACAAACTTTGTCTTCATTATCTGATGTTCTGACTTCTACTTGATCTAGTCTATTTGTAATATTCTTGTTTGAGTTTTTAATTTGGTTTATAGTTTCCTGCATTTCTAGAATTACTGTATGATTTTTTAAAAGAACTCTATCTCCTGGTAAAGCTTGTTCTTTGCCATTTGAATTTGTTTGTTTAATTCATTTTCAAAATATACTTTTATCCTTAGACTTGCTGCCTCATGTCTTCTCTCTTATTCCTTTCCATCTGAGTTAGGTATGACTTAAGTTTTTTCCCTATCCCTGTTTCTGATGCTTCTAGGTTCTCCTGTAGTATTAAGTTGTCCTTCATTGTTTGTACACCTTGTTTTCCCTTGTTTTTTCATGATGTTCACGTCATTTTCCAGCTCTATTTGATTGCTGTGTTTCTGCTCTCTTCTATAGATTTGTTATGGGTTTATATATCTCTGTTTTCTCTCCTTTGTGTTGGTAGACTATGCCTGCTTAAGTGGATTCCGCTGTTAAGGAATTCTGACGGCGGAGCTCCAGTGATGTCACCTCTCTGCTGTGGTGGGCCCCAGGCTCCTTGCCGGAGTGTCCGAATTGGGTGGGTGGACTGGATTGTCTCTGGTTGGTTTCAGCTCCCGGTCGCTGGCAGGCCGGCAGTCTCCAGCCACCCAGTAGCGCGGGCAGCTTGTGGTCTGTCTTCAGCTGGTGGGTGATCTCTAGCCACACAGTTGCGCGTTCGGTCGCCGGCAGGCGCGCGTTCTCCAGCCGTCAAGACATAGCGTCAGCAGGTGGGCTGGCGCCAGCAGGAAGGTGGTCTCCAGTTGCCCAGTCACACTGGCAGTGGGCCGGCGTTCTCCAGCCAGCCAGTCAGGAGGGCCTGGCCTCTAGTCCCCTGGTTTATCCTGCTAGTCCTGATTTCTCCTGCTAGACCAGATTTCTCCTGAGTGATGCTTCTCGGCAGCTCAAACTGTTCTCTGGGTCTGCCGTTTGTTGGGTGGGGAGGGTGTATATTGGGAACCCTGGAACTCTATTGTTTTAATTTTTTTCGCTTGCCCATCACCCCGCACTGGCTAGACAAGTTTCATTTTTGCCGCTGATGGGAAGGGGAGATGAAGGTCAGGTGCCTCTAGTTTTCCCCCAGTTTTTATGCAGACTTGCTCTGATTATTCCTCCCCCAAAAGCCTAGGAGATATTTTATGCGAATTCCCCTCTGTATGTGAGATGAGCTGAGAAACACACACCTGTTTTATTCTTGCAATCTGTCAGGGAGTGGTGGTGGTTACTTCAGCTCTCCAAGATGGTGGCTGTTGGTTTCCTTTGTGGAGTTTCTGCTTTGGGGCATAGAAATGTACTGCTAACATCCCCGTCTGAAATCCCGAATTCAGCTGGGGGCTCAGTGGATGCTCAGCCAGCAGGATTCCACAGAATCCGCAGCAACGTTTCTCCCTGCTTGCTGGTCGCTTCTCGGTGGTGCCTCACCATTTGTAGACACAGGGCAGGTCACGCGGATCAATCAGAATGGATCTCCAGTTGCACAAGTGGCTTGTGTTTGAGACTCAATTACCGGACCTCGGTGGTGGAAATCATTCTTCTAGGTTTCGGTAAACACCCATTTTCCTGTAAGATCCTAACAAGATAGTTTTTCATTGCTCAAACTCGTTATTCACTTGCGCAGTGGCAGGGTACACTGGGTGTGATACACTGTCTTCACAGCCATCTTGCAATGCCGAAATATTAGGATTTGGATGCACCATTTACAGAAAACTGTTTCAGTACTAGGAAAAAATATGTATTTCAGGTGAATGAATATTTCTGAGAATAATTTTTTAAAAATTGGATTATAAATCCACATAGATGAATATGAATGAATTTAGGGAGTGCAAAATAAGACACAAATATTTCATATTTTGAAAAATCTGGAGAGTATATATATATATATATATATATATATATATATATATATACACACACACACACACACACAGACATTAAAAACTAGCAATATATATGCCAATCAAAATTCATCATGAAATACATATCATCCACAGACCCAAAAATATTCATATACTGAACATGGATTTATGTATAATGTTGTTCAACTAGGAGGCTTACCCATAGTTTGAATTTTCAGTTCCAACAGCATTTAGGAGGAGTGATCTCTTCTCACAATTTGTATTTGCCAAGTCAGTCACCTCACAAAAATGTACGTGTGATACCAGGTACAATTCTATATGTGCATATAAAATTACATGTGCTGAATAGGCTACAGAGAAAAGGAGACAGGAATTCACATATTTGTTAACTTTCAAAACACACGGAGAACTATTTCAACAAAAAAAAATGACTAGATTTATAACTCCTACCCTATATAATGCAAAAGGCAATTCCAACTATACACCATGCCTCCTCTGAACTGCTTGTATTTCTATTCTGTTTTGGTTATTATTCTCTATCATATTACGATTAGTAGTCAGAGTCTAGTATGGTAGGGGTTAGAGTCAGGGATTCAGTATTTCGAATGGAAAATTGGAAAATGTATCCAATGTGTATGCAAATATGTGCCACACAAAATCTTCCCACTCCTCCAGAACAATGGCTTGACATTATCTTCGCCCCAAGTAAGACATAATTAGAGGAGAAGAATTAGAAAATCAGTGAATACTTCTCTGGAATGTAATATGCTAAGAAGTTCACTACCTTGAAGGTGGTACAGGAGTTTCCAAAAGTAAGGGACAGGGTGAACACTCCATAAACATGGAGCTCTGCTGGCCTAAAGACTTCTTGAGAAATTTCCTCTGAGGTTGGGTACTTGAAACATATGTTGTTATGAGGAGCTTTAGCTTCCTTTGTACTGAGATCATCAAAGCTAGGTCTGCACCTATGTGACCTGTAAAACATAGTTTCTTATTTTCCAATTAACATGAGACACCAGTCCTGAATTTGATCTTTGTAGGTAAACTGTGGCCACTGGGTTCTAAGTGTCTCCCTGTGTAGACTGTGAAGCCATTTGTTCATCCTCCAATTTTCATGGTGTTTCTTGCTGCTGTATTTGCTTATGAAGTAAAAAAAAAGATCACCTGGGACACAGTGCTTGAGGGAGTTCTGTCACGTGTGGTGGGTCAGGGTCTGCAAGAGAATATACCAACAATGCTTCTATTCCACATAGCTTTTCCCCTTGACCACAGCAACATAATTCTCAACATTGCCCTGAAACCTCTCTATATAACAAGATACCATTACATATAAGGGTCTGCTGGCTGCACCATGTCAGTCACAAGGCATTTGGAAGCCAATGGAAGATCAACATGGCCCCACCACAGATGTTTTATCACACACCTCCCCTCCTCTGATCTAGGCCCACAACTCAGCAGGCTCCAATTTACTGGCATCTCTGTTATACACCATTTTGATGAAACCTAGTCAATCAAGGCACTGTCTGGTATACTCATGATCAGCAACCGGTTTTCCAAATTTTCTCCAGTGCCACCTGGTCATGGAAATTTCAATAATTTTATTGTATTTATCTAGCCATTTTTCACGGATGAAGATGGAGGCACTGTGGATTTCAATTTGTACAGGAACCATTAAATGATGAGAAACCTCATTTCGATGAATGCTCTGTAGAACTGTTAAAGACAAGGCTTCCCAGGGAGTGGCCAAAAAGTCACATGAAATCAGACCCATTGAGGTCTACAATGTGAGGTCCATGTGTGTTTTGACTGTCACCTATGCCTACCAAGTCTTTCAGAAAAAAAAATCATGTGGTAACCTGGCTGAGATTCCCAGTGCTCTGTGGAAAGCCACCCTGGGCCTAGATCTCAGTTTCCAAGGGAGACTCTCATGCGTGCCCTCCTAGAATCCCAACACAATTCATGGCACAAGTTCTCTGAGATCAGATCCAGAATGCACTCTCTAAGTGTAATCACACCAGAGTTCAAGCCCATGTGGACCCAGGCATCTCCTATAACAGCCACATAATGACCACAATTAAACCAAAACACTCCCACATGGCCCTCATCTTTTTCCATATAGATACTCATCATAACCTCTGGCTGGAGGTTTCCATGAGGGGCACATTCCAAGACAGTGTCCAAAATAAGCTCCCTTGCCCCTCATTTGCCTAAAGTCAGGGTGGCCTGGACATACTTCCTGTGAACCCGGAGTGATCAAATAGGCATGCCGTTAATACTGCACCGCTTCTTCAATTTGAGGGCTACTGAGTTAGAGGTATAGATTCTTTATGTAAATTAGAGTCATGAGAAAACCCAAGCACCTTTGCAGGGCTTTGAAGAACTCAATTGACACAAAGGATCCCTATTCTCACTTGATAGAGGTCAGGAACCTCACAGAGGAAAGCGAGACTTTATCCACAATGACTGGTGTATTTGCCATTTTGGTTTTGGATGCACACATGGGATCTTTCTTTAGATCCATCTGGTGCTGAGAATCTAAGCCACAACCTCACACAGGGCCAAGATGCTAATTCAGACACATCCCTTTCCAAAGCAATTAAGCAAAGAGCCACAGGTGATGCCCAATCATTTCCATTTGAAAACTGTTTACTTCAGGCTTCACAAAGGGGTGGCCAGAGCAAGAACTTCCTGACATTCAGTTCATCAGAACAATATATAAGCAAAATGCCCAAAGCAGGGTTTTTCCACTGAGATTTTCCTGGTCACACTGATATCTGAGTTTTTTGAGATGCTCGCCATTCCCTTCAGCTATCCAGTACATGGCCATGTCACAGAGCTTGGAGGTGGTATATATGTTGGACACAAAACCATGATCCTATTCTGGAGAGTGAACAGAGTTCATGAATAAACCTGGAAATTAGGAATGTATTAGGTTATGCCCATCTTTAAGTAAAGCCGCAAACCATTCATAAATTGGGCAGGATGAAATGGGAAGCTTTCTACTAGACAGGACACATCCATTGATGCACTCTCTTTTCTAATGTCTACAACCACGGACACCATGGGATACACAGACATAGAAACACTCTCCTTTTCAAACGACTTACGAGAAACAGTTCACTCCAAACCAAACAAACCACCTTTTTTTCCTATTCTCACAACATGAGACAAAATCACAAATTCACAACCACACCCACAAAGGCACCTTTTTACCCTAAGTAGGTCTGTGACTCTATGGAGTGTCCTCTGACTGGTGGGCCACACAATGTTCCCCCGAAATGTCCTGTCCTGTCTCAGATATGGTCTCCTTGGCCATCTCTATGAAGTTGTCAGGAGCCAGCGGTTGGCCACTATCTGCTTTTTCAGGAAAGGCCCCTATTCAGAGCTCTCTTGGCTTTTGGCCATTCTAACATCAGTAGGTACAAAGAAAGACTGACTCTGTCCTTGGTAATTCCAAACAAGTGAACCCACTGGGACTGGTACTGGGACTGGCTCTGTGTGCCTGGCTTCCAGGATTCTAAGTTCAGAGAGTTCCATCACCAAGGGAGTAAGGTGAGGTCACTTCCTTCAGGAACTGAATGAGGTCACTTCCTTGGCAAACACTTTATCCTAACAGTTGCTTCCAAGTATCTCATTAGATGGAGGCTTCCCCTACTTCCTGTGAAACATTCACAAGTTAGAATGGTATATCAACCATAGGAACCCGGTAATAGCTCTCCACACAGGCCTGGTTTGGTCCATCTCCTCTACATTGAGAAGAGAGGTTCTGATTCAGACACATCCCGTCATCCTGACCAGGTATTTTGCCATGGAAGATTACTTTTGCTTTCTCAGGTCCTCCATAGCTGACTACATATTCTCCAGGGATCATTTCTGCATTGAACTTGTGGTTCTCAACAGGTGAAAGATCCCCTACATTCCTGTATTGTAAGACCAACTCTGTCCCTGCTCTTCTTTAAATTTACATTGAGGGAACAGTGTATTGTTAGGGTTAATAAAATGTTTGATTTGGGTTAGAAATCATTCTGCTGGATGAATAATGGTATTGGGAACCTGCGATATTTTTAAAAATATAGAGGTGAAATATATAAATGAAAAAAGAAAGTCTAGGTAATTTTGAAGCCCAGAGGGGCAATGGGCCCTTCATTGGGATACTTAGCTTTGATTTACGTTGTGCACAGATATCTCAGATAAATCGATATACAATGGCATAGGACCTTGTTCCTTTTATGATTAAAATTCGAAGAGAACATCCAGTCAAAAAGGGATAGTAAGTAGGATTAGATAGATATTCGGTAGGTTAACAAAGAAGAGTGAGTATAGGATTTGGAACAAAAGTGCTTTAGCAATAGGGTTTGGGTTAAAGTGTGAAAGTAAATATCAGCACACTTGAAGGGTCAGTCACAATGATGAACAGTGGAAAATATGTAGGAAAGCAGATATCAATAGAGATATTACAAAATCAACAAATGGGCCAAGGACCTGAACAGACACTTCTCAGAAGAAGACATACAATCAATTAATAAGTACATGAAAAAATTCTCACCTTCTCTAGCAGTCAGAGAAATGCAAATCAAAACCACCCTAAGATACCATCTCACTCCAGTAAGATTGGCAGCCATTAGGATGTCAAACAATAATATGTGCTAGCGAGGATGTGGGGAAAAGGGTACACTTGTACATTGCTGGTGGGACTGAAAAATGGTGCGGCCATTATGGAAAGCAGTATGGAGATTCCTGGGAAAGCTGGGAATGGAACCACCATTTGACCCAGCTATCGCCCTCCTCGGACTATTCCCTGAGGACCATAAAAGAGCATGCTATAGGGATACCGCCACATCAATGATCATAGCAGCACAATTCACAATAGGCAGACTGTGGAACCAACCTAGATGCCCTTCAATAGATGAATGGATAAAAAATAATGTGGCATCTATACACAATGGAGTATTATGCAGCACTAAAAAATGACAAATTCATGGAATTTGCAGGGAAATGGATGGCATTAGAGCAGATTATGCTAAGTGAAGCTAGCCAATCCTTAAAATACAAATGCCAAATGTCTTCTTTGATTTAAGGAGAGCAATTAAGAACTGAACAGAGGGAAAGAGCATGAGGAAAATATTAACATTAAACTGAGACAAGTGATGGGAGGGAAAGGGAGAGAGAAGGGAAATTGCATGGAAACGGAAAGAACCCTCATCGTTATACGAAATCACATATACGAGGTTGTGAGGGGAAAGGGGGGGAAGGGAGAGAACGGAACAACAACAGATGAGGTAGAGAGGGAAGATGAAAGGGGAGGGGAGGGGGGATAGTAGGGGATAGAAAAGTCAGCAGAATACAACAGTCACTAATATGGCATTATGTAAACATTGTGAAAGTGTAACTGATGTGATTCTGCAATCTGTATTTGGGGTAAAAATGGAAATGCATAACTCACTTGAATCAAATGTATGAAAGATGAAAAAAAAATTTAAAAAGTACTAAATTGGCTCATCGTAACAATAAAAAAAGAGATATTACAAAATCAGGCAAAGTATAAAGTGAGTGATATGATTAGATATTTGCAACAGGGTTGATTTTGAATATATAATCTTAGGAAGAAACAAATATGTAGTCACCAATAGGATTGATATTTGAGAGCATTAGGCAACCTGAACATGGAAGTAATCCATGTTCACTTTCCATTTAGGCTTTAGTACAATAATAAGTGTGAACTTTGCATTTTGTGTCCAGAATATTACTGTGATAAAATGCATATGTAGATTAGGTGACATGAGTAATTCTTTCACCATTTCTGCGAGTAATATTTTGAAGACATATACATAAGTATTGGTTGTACAAAAAGCTGTACCCTGTGTCTATGAATATACAGATAATGCATGAATAGACCATACTGTGAATAAATAGTATAGCTGGTTCCACTTTAAATAATGGATTGAATTGATATTCACAAAGGAGTGGTCTGAGGCAAAAACCTTCCTGAAATTCAGGGCAACAGAACAATAGGTAAACAAAACGCACAAAGCAGGGTTTCTCCACTGAGACTTTCCTGTTCACACTGATATCTGAGTTTTCTGAGATGCTCGCCTTTCCCTTCAGCTATCCAGTACATAGCCATATCACATAGCTTGGAGGTAGTACATATCTTGGACACAAAACAATGAGGCAATTCTGGAGAGTGTCCAGAATTCAGGATGTAAACAGAAACTTTGAAAGATAGCAGGTGTTTCCCTTCAATAAGGAAAGCTGCAGTCCATTAATAAATCAGGCAGGATGAATGTTGCGAAGCTTTCTCCTAGACAGGACACATCCATTGATGCATTTTCTTTTCTAATGTCTACAACCACGGACAGAGTGGGATACACAGACATAGAAGCACTCGCCTTGTCAAAGGACTTACTAGAAACAGTCCACGCCAATTCAAACAAACAGCCTTTCTTACATCTTCTCAGAACTTGAGAAAAAACCATACACACACCTACACCCACAAAGGCACCTCCTTTGTGGAGTGTCCTCTGAATGGTGGGCCATACTATATTCCCCCAAAATGGCCTGTTGTATCTCAAATCTGGTCTCCTTGGCCAACTCTGTGCAGTTGTCAGGAGCCAGCGGTGAACCAATACCTGCTTTCTCAGAAAGGTCTTTCTTCAGAGCTTTCCTGGCATTTGGCCATTCTCACATCTGTTGGTACTAAGAAAGACTGACTCTGTGCTTGGTAAATTGAAACAAGTGAGACCACAGGGACTGGGACTGCGACTGGCTCTGGGTGCCTCTCTTCCTGGATCCCAAGTTCAGAGAGTTCCATCACCAAGGAAGTGAAGTGAGGTCACTTCCTTCAGGAACAGAATGAGGTCACTGCCTTGGCAACCTCTTTGTCCTAACAGTAACTTCTAAGGGTCCCATGAGATGGAGTCTGTCCCTTCTTTCTGTCACACTTTCACAAGTTAGAATGGTATATCAACCATAGGCACCTGGGAAGAGCTCTCCACACAGGCCTGATTTGGTCCATCTTCTCTACATTTAGAAGATAGAGGTTGATTCAGACACATCCATTCATCTTGACCAGGTTGTTTACCATAAAAGATGACTTTTCCTCTCTCAGGTCCTTCATAGCTGCCTATATCTTCTCCAGGGATCATTTCTGCATGGACCTTTGATGTTCTCAGAAGGTGGAAGATCCCCTACATTCCTGTATTGTAAGACCAACTCTGTCAGTCCTCTTTTGTAAAGTTAGATTGAGGGAACAGTGTATGTTTAGGGTTAATAACATGTTTGATTTGGGTTAGGAATCATTCTGCCCCATGAATAATGGTATTGGGAACCTGTGATATTTACAAGAATATATAGGTGAAATGTAAGTATGAAAACAGAAATCTAGGTAAGATTCGAAGTCAGAAGGGCATTGGGTCCTTGAGTGGGATTCTTAGGTTTGAATTATGTTCTGCATATATGTCTCCGACAAATTGAAATACAATGGTTTAGGACCTTATACCTTGGATGATTAATTGTCGAAGAGAACATCGAGTCAAAAAGCAATAGTCAGTAGGATTAGGAAGATAGTCAGTAGGTTTAGAAATAAGAGTGAGTATAGGATTTAGACCAAAATTTCTTTAGCAATAGGGTCTCGGGTAGACATTGAATGTAAATATCAGCATATGTGAAGTGTCAGACACAATGATGAACTGGGGAATATATGTAGGAAAGCAGATATCAATAGAGATATAAGGAAATCAGGCAAAGTATAAACTGAGTGATAGGATTAGACATTTTCAACAGGCTTGAAGTTGAATATATAATCTTAGAAAGAAACAAATATGTAGTCACCAATAGGATTTACATTTGAGAGCATTAGGCAACCTGGATATGGTTGTTTTTAGTAATCCATGCTCACTTTCCATTTAGGCTTTGATACAATCATGAGTATGACCTTTGTTTTTTGTGTCCAGAATATTACTGTGATAAAAAAAGAAATATATATATATATATATATATATATATATATATATATATATATATATATATATATATTGATAAATAGATAGATAAGGTGACATGTTTATTTCTTCTACCATTTTTGGGAGCAATGTTTTGAAGAGGTATAAATTAGTATTGGGGGAACAAAGAGGTGTACACTGTGTCTATGAATATAGAGATAATGCATTAATAGACCATACTGTGAATAAATAGCATACCTGGTTCCAACTTTAATAATGGATTGAATTGAAATGTGAAAATGTACAGGAAATCTTATATTGATATTCACACATTCATTCCAACCACTTATACATCTAATGGTAATATTAATGTTATGGTTTATCTTGAAGAGTGTGTGGGTTTAGCTTCAAAATTGATTATGGAAATCGAAAATAATGTGTTTGGAAAGAAGTCTCATGAAAAGACCAGTCAAGTAACATGGAGGAATACATGTGTTCTGAAGCAGGAAGTGATTAAAAGTGAAACAAATTCCTATAAATTTCTGAACTTGTGAATGAAATATATAACCTATGATGTGCAAAAACTGAAGAAATAGTAATGTACCAGTGTTGAATTAAAATGAATGTCAAAATAGACATCATGTCCCATAGGAATATACTTGCATTGATGTTAAACTGGGTCAGTTACTGTAGAAATATTAGGATTTGTAAGCACCATTGATTGAAGTTAGTTTTCAGCACTGGGAAACAAATATGTATTTCAGGTAGATGATTATTTCTGAGAATAATCTTGTGAAAAGTTGATTATAAATCCACATACATGAACATGAATGAATTTACGGAGTGTATATAAGAAAAATATATTTCATATTTTATAAAATCTGTAGAGTGTATGTATATATATATATATATATATATATATATAGACAAAAAAACACAAAAATTCATTGAAAAGTATCAATATATATATGCCAATCGTAATTCATCATGTAATATATATCACCCTCAGATGCAAAAATATTTATTTTACTAAACATGGGTTTATGTATAATATTGTTCTAATAGCTAGCTCACCCATAGTTTGGATTTTCAGTTCCAACAGCGTTTAAGAGGACTGATCTCTTCTTACAATTTGTTTCTGCCAAGTCAGCCAACTCATAAAAATATACGTGTGATACCAAGTAGGAATCTATATGTGCATATAAAAAGTACATGTGCTGAGTAGGCTACAGAGAAAGGGAGACAGGAATTCACATATTTGTTAACTTTAAAAACGCATGGAGAGAGCTGGGGATGTGGCTCAAGTCGTAGCGCGCTCGCCTTGCATGCGTGCGGCATGGGTTCGATTCTCAGCACCACGTGCAAACAAAGATGTTGTGTCCGCCGATAACTAAAAAAATAAATATTATAGAATTCTCTCTCTCCTCTCTAACTCTCTCTTTAAAAAAAAACACATGGAGGACTATTTCAATTAAAAATTGAGTAGATTTATAAAACCGACCCTTTATCATGCAAGAGGGAAGTCCAACTATACACCATGCCTCCTCTGAACTGCTTGTATTTTCATTTTTTTTGTTTATTTTTCTCCATCATATTAGGATTAGTAGTCAGAGTCTAGTAGGGTATGAGTTAGTGTCAGTGATTCAGTATTTCGAATGGAAAATTGGAAAATGGATCAATGTGTATGCAAATGTGTACTACAAAAAAATTTTCCCACTCTCATTCAGAACAATGCCTTGACATTACCTTCACCCCAAGTAAGACACAATTAGAGGAGAAGAGTTAGAAAATCTTTGAATACATATCTGAAATTGAAAATGCTTAGGGTTCACAACCTTGGAGATTGTAGAGGAGTTTCCAAAAGTAAGGGACAGTGTAAAAACTCTACAAACATGGAGATTTGCCTGCCTAAAGACGTCTGGAGAAACTGTCTCTAGGTTGGGCACTTGAAATATATGTTTTTGTGAGGATCTTTAGCTTCCTTTCCAGTGAGACCATCAAAGCTGCGTCTTCATCTCTGTGATCTGGAGGACATGGTTTATAATTTTCCAATAAACATGAAGCAGCAGTGCTGAATTCTCTCTTGTATGTAAACTGTGGCCACTGGGGGCTAAGTGTCTCCCCATATGGACTGCGAAGCCATTTTATCATCCTCCACTTTTCCTAATGTTTCTTCCTGCTGCACTCGGAGTTTGGTATTTGCTTCACGAAATACAAGGAGTTCAACTGGGACAGAGTGTTGCCGCGAGTTCTGTCACGTGTGGTGGATCAGGGTCTGCAGGAGAATGCACCAACAGGGCTTGTATACCACATAGGATGCCCCCTTGACCATAGCAACCTGATTCTGAACATTGCACTGAAACCTCTCCATATAACAAGTTGCCTTTACATATAAGGGTCTGCTGGCTGCACCATGTCAGTCACAAGCCATTTGGAAGCCAATGGTAGATCCACATGGCCCCACCTCAGATGTTTTATCACACATTTGCTCACCACTGCTCTAGGCCCACTACTCAGCAGGATCCAAATTATTGAGATCTCTGTTCTACACCATTTTCATCAAAACCAGTCAATCAAGGCACTGTCTGGTACACTCGTGATCAGCAACAGGACATCCAAATGTTCTTCATTGCCACCTGGTCATTGGAATTTCAAAAATTTCATGGTATTTATCTAGCCAATTTTCAATTATGAAGTTGGAAGCACTATGGCTTTCAAATCATTCAGGAATCATTCAATGGTGAGGAAGCTCATTTCAATGAAAAATTTGAAGAACTCTCACAGGCAAGGCTTCCCAAAGAGTGGCCTAAAAGTCACATGAATCCAGGCCCATCGAGGTCTACAATTGAGGTCCATGTGTGTTTTGACTAGCAAATATGGCTTCCAAGTCTTTCAGAAAAAAATAATTTGATATCCTGGCTGAGATTCCCAGTGCTCTGTGGAAAGCCACCCTAGGACTAGATCTCAGTTTCCAATGGAGATTCTCATGCATGGCCTCCTAAATTCTTAACACAATTCATGGCAATACTTCTTTGATGATTGATCCAGAACTGAGTGTTTAAGGGGAATGACACCAGAGTTCAAGCCCAGGTGGATCCAGTCATCTCTTCCAACTGCCACACGAATGACTACAATTAAAACCAAAACACTTCCACATGGTCCTCACCTTCTTCCAGAGAGACACTCATCATTACCTCTGGCTGGAGTTTTTCATGTGGGACGCATCCCAAGAGAGTGTCCGAAATAATCTTTCTTGCCCCTCATTTGCCTAAAGTCAGGGTGGCATGGTCACCCTTCCTGTGAACCTGGAGTGATCCAATAGGCCTGCTTCTCCAATTTGAGGCCTACTGACTCTCAGGGATAGATTCTTTAAGTGATTTGGAGTCACAAGAAAACACAAGCACCTCTGCAGTTCTTCAAAGAACTCATTTGACCTAAAGGATCCCTATTCTCACTTGATAGAGGTCAGAATCCTAACAGAGGAAGGCAAGAGACTCATCAACAATGACAGATTTTGGCCATTTTTGTTTTGATTGCACACATGCAATCTATCTTTAGATCCATCATGTGCTGAGAATCTAAGCCACAACCTCATACAGGGCCAAGAGGCTGATTTAGACACATCCTTTTACAAGCAATTAAGCAAAGATCCACAGGTGATGCCCATTCATTTCCATTTGAAAACTGTTTTCTTCAGGCTTCACAAAGGGGTGGCCTGAGGCAAAGACCTTCCTGACATTCAGGACAACAGAACCATAGGTAAGCAAATGAACCAAAGCAGGGTTTCTCCACTGAGAATTTCCGGGTCACACTGATATCTGAGTTTTCTAAGATGTTCCCATTCTCTACAGCTATCAAGTATATGGACATGTCTCAGAGCTTGGAGGTGGTACATATCTTGGAAACAAAACCATGAGACTATTCTGGAGAGTGGCCAGAATTCAGGAAGAAAACAGGAACTTAGGAATTTAGTAGGTGTTGCCCATCCATAAGGCAAACCAAAGTCCATTCTTCAATTAGGCAGGATGAATGCTGGGAAGTTTTCTACTAGACAGGACACATCCTTTGATGCCTTCTCTTTTCTAATGTCTACAACCACGGACACAGTAGGATACTCAAGACTTAGAAACACTAGCCTTGTCAAACGACTTACTAGAAACAGTCCACTCCAACCCAAAAAAAAACTGCCTTTTCTATCTATTCTCAGAACATGAGAGAAAAGCACAAACTCACTGAACACCCACAAAGGCACCTCCTTAACCCAAGTAGGTCTGTGACTATCTTTAGTGTCCTCTAACTGGTGGGCCATACTATGTTCCCCTGAAATGGCCTGTCCTTTCTCAGATCTGGTCTCCTTGGTCAACACTGTGAAGTTGTCAGGAGCCAGTGGTGAACCAATACCTGCTTTCTCAGGAAAGGCCCCTCTTCAGAGCTCTTCTGCCATTTGACAATCCTCATATCAGTCGGTACCAAGGAAGACTGACTCTGTCCTTGGTAAATCCAAACAAGTGAGACCACTGGGACTGGGACTGGGACTGGCTCTGGGTGCCTGGCTTCCTGCATCACAATTTCAGATTTTTTGATCACCAAGGAAGAGAGGTGAGGTCACTTTCTTTAGGAACTGAATGAGGTCACTACCTTGGCCACCACTTTGTCCTAACAGTTGCTTCGAAAGGTCCCATGAAATTGAGGCTGCCCCTACTTCCTTTGACACTTTCACAAGTTAGAATGGTATATCAACCATAGGCACCTGTAAACAGCTCTCCACACAGGCATGGTTTCATCAGTTCTCTACATTACGAAAGGAGAGGCTGATTCAGACACATCCCTTCATACTGACCCTGTTGTTTGCCAGGGAATATGACTTTTCCCCTCTTAGGTCCTTCATAGCTGCCTGCAACTTCTTCAGGGTATAATTTCTGCATGGTCCTTTGATGTTCTCAGCAGGTGGAAGATCCCCTACATTACTGTATTGTAAGATAAACTCTGTCTCGGCTCTTCTGTAAAGTTAGTTTGAGGGAACAATGTATGGTTAGGCTTAATAACATGTTTTATTTGAGTTAGGAATCATTCTGCTTAATGAATAATGGTATTGGGAACTTGCAATATTTACAAGAATATATTGGTGAAATATAAGTTTGAAAACAGAAATCTAGATAAGATTTGAATCCAGGAAGGGCATTGGGCTGTTGATTGGGATACTTAGCTTTGAATTATGTTCTGCACAGATGTCTCAGATAAATCAATATACAATGGCATAGGACCTTGTACCTTGGATGATTGCTTGTCGAAGAGATCATCCAGTCAAAAAGGGATAGTCTTTAGGATTAGGAAGATAGTCGGTATGTTAGAAAAAAGAGTGAGTATAGGATTTGGACCAAAAGTTCTTTAGCAATAGGGTTTCGGATAAAGAGTGAATGTAAATGTCAGCACATGTGAAGAGTCAGTCACAATGATGAACTGAGGAAAATATGTAGGAAAGCAGATATCAATAGAGACATTAGGAAATAAGGAAAATATAAAGTGAGTGATAGGATTAGTCATTTTCAACAGGGTTGAGGTTGAATATATTATCTTAAGAAGAAACAAATATGTAGTCACCAATAGGATTGATTTGAGAGCGTTAGGCAACCTGGATATGGATGTGTTTAGTAATCCATGCTCACTTTCCATTTAGGCTTTGGTGAAAGGTTAATAAAATAGGTACTTGTTACTTACTGTTTTTCTGTATGCTTAACAAAACACTGTTGAAGTCTTGAGGACTGTTTGCTAATCTTTTTTCCAGAATGTGCTGTCCCCAACTGCCAAACTGCAAATGTATACCCTCACCCGTTTGCACGCAAACCACCCACTTGCCCTGACCCATCAATAAACTTCCCTCCCTGCCCTCTCCAAGGAAAGCATATAAGCTCTGCTTAAGCTGTTCTCATTGCTCTCTGCTCTATTCAAGTGAGCTCTGAGCCCCAGAATGCTGGACCCATAATAAACCATTTACTGTTGCTTGAGACATTCCTCTGGTGGTCTCTTCCTCTGATGCTTGCCCGACCTTTACATCTGGAGGCAGGAGCAAGATCCGGCAGCGGCGGATGAAAGATCCCCAAGGGGCTCTTTTCAGGGTAAGTAAGGGAACTCTTTTTGGTTTTAGGTTTCAGGTTAGGGCTTGGCAAAATGGCTATTGGTGATGAGCGTGAGCTCTCTCTGACAGAGGCTGACATACGTGTCACAGAGCCACAGGCCACGTCCCTGGGGGATGCCACAGAGGACTCAGGAAATCGAGGAACAATAGTCTCCTTGACTCAGTGATATTTTGCTTCGGATTCAGTATTGCCAGCCCATCAGGTTTTGCCGGCTACTCAGTCCTGGCCTCAGTATTGGACGTCCATTGCCTGTCTTTATTGTCTTGTCTTGTCAGTGTAGTGTGTGATTTCTTTCACTGTTTGTGTATCTCTCATTTTGGGACAGAGCACTTCAACACCTCTCTTCCTGACCCTTGATCACTGGACCAAAGTCTGTGCAAGGCCCAGAATCTTTCTTTTTCAGTAAATTGCTGGACCTGGCAGACCCTCTGTGCCTCAGAATGACCCACCTTTGGAGTTGGATAGCCCCTAGAAACATCTACTTCCCACTAATTTGAAACGTCAGAGATTTTGTCTTTCAACCGGGGCCACATAGACATCCAGATCAACAGCCATATATCTTAACTTTGCAGGACCTCTGCAAATCTCCTCCTACATGGGTGAAGCCTTTCTTTGTCTCTGCGCCCACTCCTACTCCTTCCACCATGATTCTATCTCACAAACCCTCTGCTCTTCCTCCTCCAACCTCTGTTCTCCCTGAGTCTCAAGACTCTACTGGACTCTCCTACCCTTCTTATCCGCTGCTGTCGTCCACCAACCCCCAACAACCTCTAAGTGATTCCTTTGCTGCTGACTCAGCCTCTCCGCCATTGGAGAAAGCTAGGCCGGCCCAGCGCCCACCAGATGACTCCCCCTTGTCACACACACAGCCCCTCCTTCCCTGGAGAAAGCTGGCCCGGCTAAAAGAACTCAAAGAACTCCCTGGCGTTTTCACACCTGCCTACTTGGGATGACTGCCAACAAATCCTAGGGATTCTCTTCATGACAGAGGAACGAGAGAGAAACTTTCTGGAAGCTAGAAAAAAATATCCTCGGACCAGATGGGTGACCAACACAACTTCCCAACATAATCAAAGCCGGCTTACCCTTGAACTGACCCAACTGGGACCCCGACACCTTTGAAGGTAGGGAGCATCTGTCCACTTATTGCCGGGCCCTAATAGTGGGTTTCCAACCGGCCGCTAGCCAACCAAATAATTTGGCCAAGGTAAGAGAGATTATTCAAGGGCCTGATGAATATCCCTCTATGTTTCTAGAGAGAATTATGGAGGCGTATAGGAGATATACTCCTTTCGATCTTCAGGCAGAGAATCAAAGACATATGTCATGATGGCCTTCATTGGGCAAGCTGATCTGGATATTAAAAGAAAGTTACAATACTTAGATGGATTACAAGATATGACTTTGAGAGATTTACTCAGGGTAGCCGAGAAAGTATCCTATAAGAGAGAAACAGAGAGAACGAAAGGGAGCAAAGGGAGGATGACAGATGAAAAAGACAGATGAAGGTATTAACTAAGGTCCTGGTCACAACAATAAATAGGCCAGAAATTAAGAAACAGGGAGACAAGAAACGATACCTGGGTCCCCACCAGAGGCCACCCTTGGCCTCAGATCAATGTGCCTACTGTAAAGAAAAAGGACACTGAGCCAAAAAGTGCCCTAGAAAGAGACAGCCACGCCAGACAGCCTTTCTGACTCTGGAGGTTGACTGAGAATGTCGGGGCTCAGATCCCTTCCCCGAGCTCAGGGTAACTTTTGAAGTGAAGGGGACCCCATAAACTTTGAAGTGGATACAGCAGCAGTATACTCAGCCCTTAAGGCCCCACTGGGCCCTCTATCAAATAAAAGGTCTCTAGTTCAAAGGGCTAACAGCAGTAAATATCAGACTTAGTCAACTAAGAGGACCATGGACATGGGGAAAGGAAAAATCCAACATTCCTTCCTAGTAATCCCAGAATGCCTGGCCCCATTGATGGGCAGAGATCTGCTCAGTAAGCTCCGGGCCAAAACAACTTTTAACCCCGAAGGCCCCAAAATGAAATTTCTAAATCCTTCATTAAAAACTCCTATAGTCATGGCTTTATAAACGTCAGTCAAAGATGAACATCCAATTTTCACACACCCCAAGAATGATCAAACAGGCAAGCTACCCCAGAAATGGATAACAGATTACCCAGATGCCTGGGCAAAAATTGTTGGGTTAGGACTAGCCATGAAACAACCTCCAAGAACAGTGGAGTTAAAAACCTCAGCCTCCCCAATCAATGTCAAACAACATCCTCTGAGCAAAAATGCTAAAGATGGGTTAAGGCCCCATATTCAGAAATATCTGGCTTTAGGGTCCTAAGGCCCTGTCAATCGGCCTGGAACACTCCCCTGCTACCAGTAAAAAATCCAGGAACTGGGGACTATCCCCGTTCAAGACCTAAGAGAGATCAACAACAGAGTGCAGGACATTCACCCCACGGTAAATAATTTGTACAATCTGCTTATCACTCTGAACCCTGAGTAGAAATGGTATGGACATAAAGATGCTATCTTTTGCATGCCTCTGCATAAAGACAGTCAGTTTCTGTTTGCTTTTGAGTGGGTAGACCCAGAAACCGGAACGTATGGTAAACTAACATGGACTAGACTCCCACAGGGGTTCAAAAACTCCCCCACTCTCTTTAATGAAGCCCTCCACAGAGATGTCAACAACTTCAGAACTATGCACCCCGAAGTCACCCAGCTTCAATACGTGGATGACCTGCTACTGCAGCCAACACCAAGGAAAACTGTGAGTCTGGGAACCAAGCACTATTATGTAAGCTTGCTCAACTCGGGTATAGAGCTTCTTCCAAAAAACCCCAAATTTGCCAGCAAGAAGTAGTCTTCCTGGGCTATTCCCTTAGAGGTGGTAAACGTTGGCTCACTGAGCCCAGAAAACAAACGGTTGTGCAGATACCCCCCCCCAGCAGCAGACAACACAAAGAGTTTCTTGGGACTACTGGGTTTTGCAGGTTATGGATTCCTGTGTTTGTGTCCTTAACTTCTCCTTTATACCCGCTGTTAAAGGGAGATGCCCAATTCCAATGGACCCCTGAGCACCAGCAAGCTTTTGATAACATCTTACGACACTGGCACTGAACTCCTCAACTTCACTGAGCCAAGCCTGCAATTTCAGAAAGCCCTACACTACGTTAAAAATGTACATCAATTCACACACCTTGGTCCAAAGAAACTGCAGGCATTCCTGAAGGATCAAGAACAGAGTTTTCCACTAACCGACTCACAGCGAAAGGACATAACTGAACGGGTAACAAAACCCTGTCCGTTCTGTCAATAGAACAATTACCCTTCCAAGCTTCCTGTAGGAAAGCGCCTATGAGCAACCAGACCAGGAAATTCTGGGAAGTGGACTTTACTGAAATTTAGCCAGCAAGATATGGACTTCAATATCTCCTAGTGTTTGTAGATATATTTTCAGGATGGATTGAAGCCTTCCCCACAAAAAAAAAAAGGCACAAATGGTGGTAGAAAATCCTGAAAGATATTTTTCTATGATACGGCCTACCTAAGGTAATAGGGTCTGATAATGGACCGGCGTTCATGACCCAGGTAAGTAAGGGGTTAGCCAGGATCCTGGGGATAAATTGGAAGTTACATTGTGCTTATAGACCGCAGAGCTCAGGACAGGTTAAAAAAATTAATAGAACCATTAAAGAGACCTTAACGAAATTAAGCTTAGAGAGGGCATCAAAGATTGGACTATGCTCCTGCCTTATGCACTGTTTCATGCAAGAAATACTCCCTCTGTTTCTTTGTGTAACCTCACCTCCTATAAAATTCTCTATGGGGCCCCTCCTCCAGTAAGGACCTAACCACAACTCTAAGACCTACCGATCCCTTCCACACCCCCTTGCTTGACAAACTTAAAGCTATTGAAAGAACTCAGGGATACCTGTCAAAACAGCTGGCCACTGCCTACCAACCTGGTGAAGAGGAGACTCCACATCAATATCAAAAAAGAGACTTCATCTACATAAGATGACATCAGGTGTCATCCCTGGAACCCCGCTGGACAGGACCATACCAGGTGCTAATTATAAAACCTACAGTGGTAAAGGTAGACGGAATCACTTCCTGGATCCTAATTCTCATCTCAAGCCTGTGCCCTGTCCAGACACTGGCTTGAAAGTGGAAAAGACTGGTAACCCTTTCAAATTGCATATTTGCAATGTGGATAAGGCTATAGACTCTCCCCTTGGCCACCACTAGTCCTAACCATCATCAGCCCATTCAGCAGCGATGGCTGATCACAAATCCAATTAGACAAGAAGTTTGGTCTGTCTCACATACAGCCCCCATAGGGACCTGGTGGCCAACTCTCCACCCAGATATTTGTCAGCTGGGTATACGTCTTTCCAATTGGGATATCTCTGATGAAGAGGATCCCACTAAAATTCCATTAAATTTCTCCCGTACCATAGATAATGGAAACAAACATTATGGATGTAGGAACACGCAAGCCTGATGCAGGTTGGCTAGCCTAGATTACTATGTTTGCCCGGTGGACTATCAAAGCCACAAACAACAACGGCTGTGTGGGGGAAAAGCCGTCTTCTTCCGTAAGTCATGGGGATGTGAGCATACAGGGGCTGCCTGGTGGAACCCAAACTCCTCATCAAATTCAGTTCACAGCATTGGCCATATTACCAATTAGACAACCAAAACCGATGGCCCCCAGAGGGGTCTCTAGATCCTCAAATTCTGTGTGACTATTTCAACTTCGGCAAGTGATCAAAAGGATTGAAGAAAATTCCCCTATGTGTAGGCCTTTTCCCTCCTTTGCTCACATCACGAAATATGTTTCTCCAATAGATCCTTCTGCTCCAGATTCTCTGCTGTCACTCTCACATCAACAACCTGATTTCTCCCCTCCAATTACTAGATCAAAACCCCAAACCTCCTCTGGTTCTCAGACCATTGCCCCCATGCTGAGGCAGCAGGTACTGAGGTACCCTTCCACCCACTCACTCCTCTCTTCTCCTGTCAGTGCCCACAACGGGTCCCACCAGGTCCTCTTACCAGCTAACCCAAAGCTCAAACCAGCTGAGGAGTGCCCTCAGACGCCTATCCAAGTTGTAATGAAAATGGCCTTTAAAGTTGCTTTGTCATCACTAAAAACAGGTTACTAAGAATTTAATGTCCCTCACAGGCTTTTTGGGATACTCACTCCTGTCTTCCCATCTGCTCTACCTGTTCTACTGCTCACGTTTTGTTGCCAGGAAAATTCCAAACCCTTTTCCCATTATTCTTTTATATCTCTTTTTCCTCATTCTCAGAACCACAGAACTGCTCTCACCCCCCGCCTTCCCCGTCTTCCCCTCTGTACCAGGCCCACAGAAAAATCTGAAATGGCCTTCTCCAGAAGTCTTCATCGTGGCTGACTTTAGGACTTTCAGCAACAAAGTCTTTATAAAAGAGTTCAGTGTAGATAAACTTCCTCTTTTCGTGTTGCTCTGTTATACTTGGCCACTGGCTGGAAAAATCAGCCCTTCTAAGCTAGACACCCCCTTACTAGTTTTTCACAAAATATGTGAACAAGGCCTCTGGCCTTGAGCTGAGGCTTCCAGAGATGGCTACATTTCCAAGATAAAGAAGTTACCAACTGGGCTCCATGGTAACAGCTGGCAGGGAGAAAATAAAAGAGAAGAAAAAAGCTCTCCCCCTCCCAGGTGTCCTTAATAAGTTATCTTTCCCAGAGAAGAGGAAAATAAAAACAGAACCAAAAACTGCTTTTTGTGAACTTCTGCAGACTGTGAATTTCTGAGTCTTTTCCCTTACATGTTGGGTACAAAATTCTGAAACTACCTAAACTTGGGATTCAGGGGATTAATTGATTACAACAGAAGCAATGCCCTCTATATCCGGTTGCAACCAAATAGGACTGTTTCCCTATCTTTGGTGCTATCTTAGGTGCCTTGCCTTGTCCATACCTACAACAGTATAATTCTATATACTTAAACATTGTTTATTCATAAAATTATCAACAGATGTGATTAATTATGTAATGGTGCAGATGTTTCCCCGAGTGCTCTATCATGAGGCAGGATCATTTAAATTTCAAATAGGGGGGCATACAACCCGGTTCCGCTGGCAACCTGTATCCTTCACTTTAGCCATCCTATGAGGAATAGTAGTTGCTGCAGAGAAGGGCACAGGAACCACTGCCCTAATCCATGGGACACAACAAATGACCCAATTAGAAGCAGCAATAGATCAAAACTTAAAGATATTAAAAAACCACCATCACAGCTTTACAAGAATCTTTAACCTCTCTCTCTGAAGTTGTTTTACAGAACAGGCGAGGGTTCGACCTCCTCTTCATGAGAGAAGGGGCCTTTGTCCTGCATTGAGGGAAGAATGTTGTTATTATGCCTACCATACTGGAGTTGTAAAAGAATCTATGATTAAATTAAGAAGACACATTGAAGAGCATCAACAAGAGAGAGAGGCCCAAAAAGGGTGGTTTGAGTCTTGGTTCACAGAGTCCCCCTGGGTAACTATGCTTTTATCAGCCCTGGCCGGTCCATTAATAATCCTCACATTATTGCTAACTGTAGGACCCTGTTTGCTCAACCGTGTAGTTTCCTTTCTCCAAGCTCAAATTGGACAAGTTAAACTTATGGTAATCAGAAATCAATATACCACACTAGCAAACATAAAATGTGACATCCTCAATGATCACTATTATGATTTAATGTAACCAAAAGAAAGTGGGGAATGAAAGGTAAATAAAATAGGTAATTGTCACTTCCAGTTTTACGGTATGCTTAACAAAACACTGTTGATATCTTGAGAACTGTTCGCTAATCTTGTTCCCTGAATGTTCTGTACCAACTGCAAAACTGCAGAATGTACTCCCTCACCCATTTGCACGCAAACTGCCCACTCGCGCTGACCCATCAATAATCTTCCCTCCCTGCCCTCTCCAAGGAAAGTATATAAGCTCTGCTTAAGCTGTTCTCAGGGCTCTCTGCTCTATTCAAGGGATCTGTGAGCCCCAGCATGTTGGACCCCCATAAACTTTTGGCTGTTGCATTAGACAGTCCCTGGTAGTCTCTTCCTCCGATGCTCGCCTGACATTTACATTGGTAAAATAATAAGTGTGACCATTGCTTCTGTGTCGAAATGTACAAATTATTATTGGGGGTAAAAATAGGTGTACCCTGTGATATGAATATAGAGATAATGCATGAATAGACAATACTGTGAATAAATAATATAATGGATTCCAAATTTAATAATGGATTCAATTGATATCTGAAAATATAAAGGAAATCTTATATTGATATACATACATTCATTCCAACCAGTAAAACATATAAACGTTATATTAGGATTATGATTTATCATGAAGAGTGTGTGAGTTTTCCTTCAAAATTGATTATGGAAGTTGAAAATAATGTGTTTGGAAAGAAGTCTCATGAAAAGACCAGACAAGAAACCTGGAGGAATCCATGTGTTCTGAAGCAGGAATTTATTGAAAGTGAAACAAATGCCTATAAGTTTGCTAACTTGTGGATGAAATATATATCTCATGATGTGCATAAATTGAAGAAATAGTAATGTAGCAGTGTTGAATAAAAATGAATGTCAAAATACACATCATGTCCCATAGTAATCTACTTGCATTGATGTTAAACTGGGTCAGTTACTGTACAAATTTAGTATTTGTATGCAAAGTTAACTAAAGTTAGTTTTCAGTACTGGTAACAAATATGTATTTCAGGTGGATGAATATTTCTGAGAATAATCTTGTGAATACGTGATTATAAATCCATACACATGAACATGAATGAATTTAGGGAGTGTATATAAGACACATATATTTCATATTTTGAAAAATCTGGAGAGTATATATATATACAAAAAACACACATGCAGAGACATTAAATTACCAATATATATGCCAATCGAAATTTATCATGAAATATATATCATCCACAGATGCAAAAATATTTCTTTTACTGAACATGGATTTATGTTTAATGTTGTTCAACTAGGAAGCTCACCCATAGGTTGAATTTTAAGATCCAACAGGGTTTAGGAGGAGTGATCTCTTCTCATAATTTGTATCTGCCAAGTCAGCCACCTCACAAGAATGTACATGTGATACCAGGTAGGATTCTATATGTGCATTTAAAAATACATGTTCTGAATAGGCTACAGGGAAAGGGAGACAGGAATTTATATATTTATTAACTTTAAAAACACAAGGAGAACTATTTCAATTAAAAATTAACTAGATTTATAACACCTACCCTTCATAATGCAAATGGCAAGTCCAAATATACACCATGCCTCCTTTGAACTGCTTGTATTTCTGTTCTGTTTGGGTTAGTTTTCTTCATCATATTAGGATTAGCAGTCAGAGTCTAGTAGTTTATGAGTTAGTGTCAGGGATTAAGTATTTCGAATGGAAAATTGGAAAATGAATCCAATGTGTATGCATATATGTGCTACACAAAAATCTTCCCACTCTCATCCACAACAATGCCTTGACATTAACTTCGCCCCAAGTAAGACACAATTAGAGGAGAAGAGTTAGAAAATCTGTGAATGCATATGTGGAATGGAATATACTCAGGATTTCACAAACTTGGAAGTGGTAGAGCAGTTTCCAAAAGTAAGGCACATGGTAAACACTCCACAAACATGGAGTTCTGCTGGCCTAAAGACTTCTTGATAAACTGCCTCTGAGGTTGGGCACTTGAAATATATGTTGTTGTCAGTAGCTTTAGCTTACTTTCTAGTGAGACCATCAAAGCTGGGTCTGCATCTATGTGACCTGGAGGACATTGTTTCTAATTTTCCAATGAACATGAGGCAGCAGTGCGAATACTCTCTTTGTAGTTAAACTATGGCCACTGGGAGCTAAGTGACTCACCGTGTGAACTGTGAAGCCATTTGGTCCTCCTCCACTTTTCGTGGTGGTTCTTGCTGCTGCACTGGGACTTTGGTATTTTCTTCATGAAATACAAGGAGATCAACTGGGACACAGTGCTGGAGGGAGTTCTGTCACGTGTGGAGGTCATGGTCTGCATGTGAATGCACCAACCAGGATTCTATCCCACATGGGTTGCCCCTTTGTCCATAGCAACCTGATTCTGAACATTGCCTTGAAATCTCCCTATACAAAAAGATGCCTTTACATGGAAGGTTCTGCTGGCTGTACCATGTCATTCACAAGCCATTTGGAAGCCAGTGGCAGATCCACATGGCCCCACCACACATTTTATCACACACCTTCACACCACTGCTCTAGGCCCACTAATTTGCAGGCTCCAACTTACTGGCATCTCTGTTCTACACAATTTTCAAGAAACCTAGTCAGTCAAGGCACTGTCTGATACACTCATGATTAGCAATAGGACATCCAAAGATTCTCCAGTGCCACCTGGTCATGGGAATTCCAAAAATTTCATGGTGTTTATCTAGCCATTTTTTTGAGGATGAAGTTGGAGGAACTGTGGTTTTCAAAAACCATTAAATGTTGAGGAAGCTCATTTCAATGAAACTCTGGAGAACTCTCATAGGCAAGGCTTCCCAAAGAGTTGTCAAAAGGTCACATGAAGCCAGTCCAATTGAAGTCTACAATGTGAGGTACATGTGTGTTTTGACTCTCAGCTATGGCTGCCAAGACTTTAAGAAGAAAATCATGGATTATCTTGGCTGAGATTCCCAGTGCTCTGTGGCCTTGATCTAAGTTTATAAGGGCTACTCTCATGCGTGGGCTCCTAAAATCCCAACAAAGCTCATGGCAATACTTCTCTGAGGTCAGTTTCAGAATTCAGTCTCTATAGGGATTCACACTAGAGTTCAAGCCCAGGTGGACCCAGTGATTTCTTCCAATCGCCACACAAATGACCAAAATTTAAACGAAAACACTCCCATATGGCCCTCATCTTTTCCACATAGACACTCATCATAACCTCTAGCTGGAGGTTTCTATGAGGGGCGCTGGACAAGACAGTGTCCAAAATAAGCTCCCTTGCCCGTCATTTGCCTAAAGTCAGGGTGGCCTGGAAACCCTTCCTCTGAACCAGGAGTGATCAAATAGGCCTACCATTATTACTGTTCCACTTCTCCAATTTGAGGCCTACTGACTGTGGGGTTTAGATTCTTCATGTGGATTGGGGTCATGAGAAAACCCAAGCACCAATGGGCTAGACTCTGAAGGGCTTTGAAAAACTCATTTGACCCAAAGGATTCCTATTCTCACCTTATGGAGGTCAGGAAACTTACAGAGGAAGGCGAGAGACTTCATCCATAATGAGTACACTTTTGGCCATTTTGGTTTTGGATGCACACATGGCATCTTTCTTTAGATCCATCAGGTGCTGAGAATCTAAGCCACAGCCTCACACAGGGCCAACAGGCTGATTCAGACACATCCCTTTCGAAATCAATTACTCAAAAAGGGACAGGTGATGCCCATTCATTTACATTAGAGAACTGTTTTATTCAGGCTTCACAACGGGGTGGCCTTAGGCAAAGACCTTCCTGACATTCAGTGCTATAGAACAATAGGTAAGCAAAAGTCCCAAAGCAGGGTTTCTCCACTGAGACTTTCCTGGTAACATTGATATCTGAGTTTTCTGAGATTCTCGCCATTCCCTTCAGCTATCCAGTACATGGCCAAGTCACAGAGCTTGGAGGTGGTACCTATCTTGGTCACAAAATCATGAGCCTATTCTGGAGAGTGGCCAGAATTCAGGAAGAAAACAGGAACTTAGGAAGATTTCAGGTCTTGCCCACAAATAAGGCAACCCTCTGTCCTTTTATAAATTGGGCAGCGTGAATGTTGGGAAGCTTTCTCCTAGACAGGACACATCCATTGATGCATTTTCTTTTGTAATGTCTACACCCACGGACACAGTGGGATACACAGACATAGAAACACTTGCCTTGTCAAATGACTTAATAGAAACAGTCCACTCCAAACCAAACAAACCAACTTTCCTACCTATTCTCAGAACATGAGACAAAACCACAAACCCACACTCATTCCCACAAATGCACCTCCTTCCCCCAAGAAGGTCTGTTACTAACCGGAGTGTCCTCTGCCTGGTGAGCCATTCTTTGTTCACCCGAAATGGCCTGTCTGTTCTCAAATCTGGACTCCTTGGCCCACTCTGTGAAGTTTTCAGGAGCCAGCTTTGAGCCGCCACTACCTGCATTCTCACTGAAGACACCTCTTCAGATTTTTTCTGGCATTTGACCATCTTCACATCTGTAAGTACCAAGAAAGACTGACTCTTTCCATGATAAATCCAAAAAAGTGAGATCTCTGTGACTGTTACTGGGCCTGACCCTGGGTGCCTGGTTTCCGGGATCCCAAGTTCAGAGAGTTCCATCACAAAGAAGTGAGGTAGGTCACTTCCTTCATGAACTGAATGAGCTCACAGCCTTGGAAAACACTTTGTCCTAACAGTTTCTTCCTAAGGTCCCATGAGATGGAGGCTGCCCCTACTTCCTGTGACACTTTCACAAGTTAGAATGGTATATCAACAATAGGTACTGGGAGAGAGATCTCCACACAGGGTTGATTTGGTCCATTTTGTCTACATTAAAATGTGAGAGGCTTATTCAGACACATCTCTTCATCCTGACCAGGTTGTTTGCCATGGAAAATGACTTTTGCTCTCTCAGGTCCTTCATAGCATTCTATATCTTCTTCAGGGATAATTTCTGCATGGATCTTTGAGATTCTCAGCAGGTGGAAGATCCCCTATATTCCTGGATTGTAAGACCAACTCTATCCCTGCACTGCTGTAAAGTTAGATTGAGGTAACAGTGTATGGTTAATGTTAATATCATGTTCTATTTGCGTTAGGAATCATTCTGCTGGATGAATAACGGTATTGGGAACCTGAGATATTTACAAGAATATATAGGTGAAATATAAGTATGGAAACAGAAATCTAGGGAAGACTTGAAGCCAAGTAGGACTTTGGGCCCTTGAGTAGCATACTTTGCTTTGAATTATATTCTGCACAGATGTCTCAGATAAATTGATATACAAAGAAATAGGATCGTATACACTAGATGATTGAATAACATACAGAATATCCAATAAAAAAGGGATAGTCTGTAGGATTAGCAAGATAGTCAGTAGGTTTAGAAAGAAGAATGAGTATAGGATTTGTACCAAAAGTTCTTTACAAATAAGGTTTCGGGTAGAGAGTGAATGTGAATGTCAGCACATGTAAAGAGTCAGTCACAATGACGAATTGGGGAAAATATGTAGGAAAGCAGATATAAATAGAGACATTAGGAAGTCAGTAAAAGTATGAAGTGTGTAATTTGTTTAGACATTTTCAACGGTTTGAGTCTGAATATATAACCTTAGGCAGAAACTAATATGTTGTCACAAATTGGATTGACTTTTGAGAGCATTAGGTAACCAGGACATGGATGTTTTTATTAATCCATGCTCACTTTTTATTTAGGCTTTGGTAAAATCATAAGTGTGACCTTTGCATTTTGTGTCCAGAATATTATTGTGATAAAATGTATATGTAGATCAGGTGACTTGAGTATTTCTTCCACCATTTCTGTAGCAATATTTTGTAGATGTATAAATTACTATTGAGGGTACAAATAGGTGTACCCTGTGTCTATGAATATGCAGATAATGCATGAATAAACCATACTGTGTGTAAATAATATAACTTGCTCTACTTTAAATAATGGATTGAATTGATATCTGAAAATATAAAAGAAATCTCATATTGATATACAATCATTCACTGCAACCAGTTATACATCTAATGGTAATATTATGGTTGTGGTTTATCCTGAAAGGTGTGTGAGTTTTGTTTCAAAAGTGATTATGGAAATCAACAATAGTGTGTTTGGAAAGAAGTCTCATGAAAAGAATAGTCAAGAAACCTGTAAGAATACATGTGTTCTCAAGAAGGAAGTGATTGAACATTATATATCATACTATATATAATGTGCATAAACTGCAGAAATAGTAATGTACCAATGTTGAATAAAAATGAACATCAAAATACACATCATGTCCCATAGGAATCTAATTGCATTGATGTTAATCTGGGTCAGTTACTGTAGAAATATTAGGATTTTTATCCACCATTCACTGAAGTTACTTTTCAGTACTAGGAAAAAAGTATGTATTTAAGTTGGATGAATATTTCTGAGAATAATCTTGTGAAAATTTGATTATAAATCCACATAAATCACAAAACATTATAAACACAAAAGTCACATGGACATTAAAATCTAGCAATATATATGCCAATTTAAATCCATCTTGAAATATATATCATCCACTGATCCAAAACTATTTATTTAATGAACTTGTATTTATGTATAATGTTGTTCAGCTAGGAAGCTCCCCCATAGATTGAATTTTCTGTTCCAAATCAGTGTTTAGGAGGAGTGATCTCCTAAATGTGTATGCAAATATGTGCTACACAAAAATCTTCCCACTCTCATCCAGAACAATGCCTTGATATTACCTTCACCCCAAGTAAGACACAGTTGGAGGACATGAGTTAGAAAATCTGTGAATACATATCTGGAATGTAAAATGGTCAGGAGTTCACAACCTTGCAGGTTGTAGAGGAGTTTCCAAAAGTAAAGGACAGGCTTGATAGACCCAACCTGATCTTTTATTAGAATTGGGAGCCATCTTGCCAGAAAGCCATGAAAAGATAATTTGGGCTTTACTATAAATTACTGCAAATTCTGAACCTGCTTGGAATGCCTGTCCGTGCCTTGAACTCATCCATGCCTGGCTCTCTGACCAGATAACAGTGCTCTCTGAAACATTAGTGACACCTAATAAATATTGGCCTTCCCAGGCCAGACAACGACCCTCTCTGAGTCTCTAATGGTCCTCATAATTTCTGATGTTGGGGCCAGCAAAAAAAATGTAAACTACCATCAGTGTGATGCTTTCAAAGTTCTGTTATCTGTAACCCCCTTTTTGTGTAACTTTCTGGGCTATATAGCTGGGCTGTAGGAAAGGTGGTGTTGCTGTCTTGTTCCCGCCATTTTTGGAGGGAGAGGCAGCCTGGCCAGTTTTAATAATAAGCCTGCCTTAATTTGATTTTAATTGGAGTCACTGGTCTTTTCTTGCATCCTATTCCAACATTTTGGAGTTCCCCAGTGAGATGACCCTGCCCGACCAGATCACAAGACCAGATTGCTGAAAATTCTGAAGCTGGCCTTCCCTCCAGGGCTACGGGCTGGGGAGCCACTCTAGGGGGTGCACAACTTGAGATGTTCCAAGGCCTTGGAGTGAGCCATCGGTCTGGGGAGCACTGCAGTGAACCACCGCACTGAAACTATTAGCAAGTACCTGGTGGAGGAGGCCTCCATAGGTAAGTGGCACCTTGATAACATCTTATATATGGTTAAGGGAGATCTCTTCTAATGACAGAGAGGTGGCCTGGGGAGGCTCACATTCACTCCTGTCCAGGATAGTAATGAGAATCGTTCTGTCCTCTGTTCCGTTCTGTAGGGAATTCCTCTGGAAGGTTAGAGAGGTGCCGAGGGACACGCATGCGCTCCTACCCCAGAGCTTTAGCAAGACGTTGAATTGCTCATCTGTTTTTCTGTTTTGGCACCGGGATTCTGTTTTTTTTTTTTTTTTTTTGTGTGTGTGTGTGTGTGTGTTTTGTTCTGTGTTCTATATGTTTTTTGTTTGTTTGTTTTTGTGCGTTTTGTTTTGTGATTTCTGTGATAAAATCTTAAGGATATTGAACGTGAAAATGGGTAACAAAGCAAGTAAGCCTGACACCCCTTTGGACTGTGTTTTAAGGAACTGTGATGAACTTTACCACCATTTGTTAAGCAGAATGAGAGAAGGCCCTAGCTGGCTGCCTGGAGCACACCCAGTGCAGATGGTAATGCCTGCTGGGGAATGAAGAACTGAGTATCTCCCAGTATCTGCCGAAGCCCTGTTGCTTCAGGGAATTCCCTCCTTCGTTCCCTGCACTGCAAGGATAATGCCACCTCTGTCTTCTTAAAAAAAGAGAAAAACAAAAAGGGGACACTAAATGCAGTAAAGTCGCCATGGAGACACTTTATTTTATATTTCAGGTAGCTCCTCTGTGAAAACATTTGGTCCCCTTGTGGGGACATCTGTGGTGCCACTGGAGAAGGAGATTTTTCTCTTATTTGCTCTGTTTTAAAGGGTTCTGTCTGTCAGCCATTGTCTGGAGTTCATTTCTGTCTGTCTTGTGCCTTTTTTCTAGCCCTTTAAGACATGCGCAATAATGTGTTAATATTATAAATTGTTTCTTGGAAATGATCTTAGCTGAATATGTGTCTAAATGATGATGTTTCATTGTACCAATCTGGTATCTGAATGGGTTTTTGAAGCATTCCACAATCTTGCAGTTAAAAGTCGGGTTTAGGTATTTGTTTAGTTCATGGTTTCAGATAATTCATGCCAGAGAACTTAAATACTTAGGATGGAAAATAAAGAACTCTACTTCCAAGTTGGCAAGTAACTTCCCAATCATTCAGTCTTTTTTTCACCAATTTTAAATTAGGTAGCCTGGGAAAATGTCACTGTGTGTACCAGTGCATTAATTTGGACAAGGATACTAAATCATAGTATGATATCTGTTGACAAAACAACTTGTAAAGATATAAAATTTTGTGAATCGTATCTTAAACTTGTATCATAATTTTCAACATCCTAACATGAAAATTATGGTTAAAATACCTTAGGCCTAAGGTTTCTGCTCAGAATAGCCTTTTTTCCTTCTTCTTCCAGACCTCAGCCAGGACTTATTTTGAAATGCAAATGAAAGAAGCCTGTAAGCTTAGTAGGAGACTTATTTGAGGCCTAAGGGAAAAAAAAGGTAAATTGTATGGTATTTACCAATTACTGGCCAGTCATTTTTCTAGGACTCATAATTTTTTCCTTAGGTTCTTTATTTATTTTTTGAGCTCATGATTTTGCTCCTACAGACCTAGGTTAATGTTTTTCTGATCAGTAATATCTTTGACCAACTGTGGAATTTTTAAATCATTGCAATGGAGATTTCACCTGTGAAAAGCTACAAGGCCTTCACTTTTATTATGTGTGCACAATTTGTTATGTGTTGTATGTCTATATATATATATATATATATATATCCATATATCATATATATGATACACAAATTAACTTATATAAGGAGCACTCATATTAAAAAGAACTCATAAAAACAATTTTAAAATGTGGATCCAAAGATCTTTAATTCACGTGATTTAAATGTTTCAATTTAAATTGGGTAAACAGATAAATATAAATGTCTTTAAATTTAAGCTTACAAGTTTTTCTAGGTGTTCAAAAATCTAATAAACTATTAATGTCTACAAAAGGTCTAATATGCCTTTGTTCCAGGACTTTTCTTTCAATCAAAAAAATGGTTTACAGTGTTCAAAAAATTTGTCTAATATTTTGATAAATAAGTAAAGTAAATTTGATATGGGATTACTCATTCATGAGTACTTTTGTTTGATATCTGATTGATATACTAAGGTCTGTATAAGTTTGTACTAAAGTCTGTATAAGATTGTAAAAATCAGTCATGTGTAAAAGAGACAAAAATTTCTTAAACATAAGTTTACCCATAACATTAAGTTTATTAAGATTTAAATTTTCTAGAGCAAGCAACCATAAAAATTAAACAAATGTTTAAATAAGAACTGTTATTTTAGAGCACTGTACTGCCATTTCTTTAAAAGCTAAACTTGGTTAATGTAGAAACTTCAATGCAATTGTGATGCTATTAATGTGCTCATATTTTCCAGTTATACAACTCTATAAGGTAGAAACTTTAAAAGAGCATTATATCAAGCAGGTGTTCTGAAGTTGTATGGTAATAAAATATATATTGGGGATTTATTTACCTGTTATCAATAATATATGTAAAGTTTTATGTTACTTTTTACATTGTGGAACAATTTAAATGTATTTTTAAGTTAATGAGACCCTAATCTATGTAAAGGTTAAAATCTTTCAGCCGTACTTTAATTCATGTTTTAAATGTGATATCATATGGTGTGAGCTAATGTTCATGTGACCTCAAACAATTTATGTAAACTTTGTAAAATGATATTTAAAAAAAAGATCAGCTTGAGAACTAAAGCATTTAAGATTTATAAGGAGCCCTGCTTACCTGAGATAAGACTCTTTGTCCCATCTTACTACATGTGAGAATGACTACGAAAGCAGTAGGTCAGATTTTATTTCATTTAAAGTTATGTTCAAATTTTTTTTTCTGTCAAGATTACTAGGATCTCAAAAAGGTGATATAAAATATAACTCACCAAAAAATTCAGGGTAGCTATTACATGAACTAAGTATTTTTACTCTTGTTAAAAAATTTTATTTTTTAATTTCTTTTTAAGTGATCTAAAGATTCCCTGTTGGTGTTTTACAGAAGTGTTGCTTTAAGAACACAACATGGGTTAATTTAAGAAAATAAGTCATCAACTACAAGACAGACAGAATAATAAGATCCCAATTAATAAAATATAAATAATTATAAACTTATAGACATTAAAGTGCAGTACTCTTAATATATGGCTGTTAAAATTTATTTGCTGGTTGTTTCAGATTAGGATTGAAAATTAAAGTTAAATGAAAAGGGCCAAAAAAAAAAACAATATTTGACTCTTGCCCTTTGAGTCAGTCTGAATCCAGGGAACAGGGGACTTCTCTATGAGCTTTGCAACTCTGGGCCACATAACCTCCCGATCAGGGAGATTAATGAGACCACTGGAGAACAGAAAGCCAATCAGTGCATTTGCTACAAAGAGGAGAGTCATCAGGAAAGGGAGACATCCCTGATGCTTCTGAGGGAAGCCACATGGTCAAGCAAGACCTGAACCCACCTAGCTCAAATTGCACTAGCAGAACTGAGAAGCTGCTCTCAAGTTTCCCAAGGAATGACTCCCATAAAAGCTCAGCTGACTGCTAACAATAGATAGAAACAAAAGTCATTTGACTGCTTCATCTTAAACACTTAGCAAAGACAGTTAAAACCAAAATACAGCCATTCCTGGGCATTTTAAATAATAATAATAATAATAATAATAATAATAATAATAATAATATTTTAAGGTATACACTTTATGTTAGCCTCCCAAAATAAGTAAAACTGTTGGCTACAAAGACTATCAAGAGGAGCTGCCAGAGGCAGAAGTTTTTAGTTTAAGGCCTACAGATATTCCTAACCTACAGGTAGGCTTGGTGTTTGCTAGTACGATTATCCAGCCCTGAGTAACAGAATTAAATGTTTCTCTATTAGACACAGAGGTCATACTACTGAAAGGATTTTGCAAAATCAGATGACATTAAATTATTAAACTGTATATTATTGGGAGGGACAACTGTAACACTTAAAGTTAAATATTAAGTTGACAGTCCTGATAATTGGGGATATTAAAGACTGGTGAGGGTACTTCATACAGTGACATGATCCAGCTACTGCAACATTTATTCAATACTCATGTTTTTTGTTTCTCTCATAGAAGAACCCATCCCCAGATGACTTTACAACCTGTTCTTCCTCAACAAGACTTCAAAAAGAACTGACTTCTAAAAGGCAACTCATATTCCTCAACTGACTTCAAAAAGGCAACTCATGTCTCTCACGCCATGCACACTCATGTCACCCTCTCTCAGCTGAGAAGAAGGCAAAATGAGAGACGACTCTCCACTTACACCAATGGAGCCCAAAATAAATAGACTATCAATATAAGTAATTAATTAAGTCAGGTAATATCAGGGAGACTGGTTTTCGGTGAGTTCTAAAAATTTGGAGACTGTTAACTGAGGGATTAAAATTTCCTCTGTGCTTTTCCACTAACCTATCAAGGATTACAAAGGGACACATAAGAAAGGGGGGGAATGATAGACCCAACCTTATCTTTTATTAAAATTGGGAGCCATCTTGCAACAAAACCATGAAAAAATCATTTTGGCTTTACTGTAAATTACTGCAAATTCTGAACCTGCTTGGAATGACTGCCCGTGCCTTAAACTCACCCGTGCATGGCTCTCTGACCAGATAGCAGCCCTCTCTGAAACTTTGTCACACCTCATAAATATTGGCCTTCTGTGGCCAGACAATGACCCTCTCTGAGGCTCTAATGGTCCTCATAAATTTTGATGTTGGGGCTAGCAAAAAAAAAAAAAATGTAAACTCCCATTAGTGTGATGCTTGTCAGAGTTCTGTTATCTGTTACCCCATTTTTGTGTAACTTTCTGGGCTGCAAACCTGGGCTGTAGTAAAGGTGGGGTTGCTCTCTTGCTCCCGCAATCTTTGGAGGGAGAGGCAGCCCAGCCAGTGGAAATAATAAGCTTACTTTAATTTGATTTTAACTGGAGTCAGTGTTCTTTTCTTACATCCTGGTCTAAGAGGTAAACACTCCACAAACATAGAGCTCTGCCGGCCTAAAGACTTCTTGAGAAACTGCCTCTGAGGTTGGGTACTTTAAATATATTTTGTTGTCAGAAGGTTTAGCTTCTTTTTTATTGAGACCATCAAAGCTGGGTCTGCATCTATGTGAATGGAGAGCATGGTTTCTTATTTTCCAATGAACATGAGGCAGCAGTGCTGAATTCTCTCTTGGTAGGTAAACTGTGGCCACTGGGGGCTAAGTGTCTCCCTGTGTGGACTGTGAAGCCATTTGATCATCCTCCATTTTTGTGGTGTTTCTTGGTGCTGCACTGGGAGTTTGGTATTTGCTTCACGAAATACAAGGAGTTCAACTGGGACACAGTGCTGGAGGGAGTTCTTTCACGTGTGGTGGGTCAGGAACTGCAGGAGAATGCACCAACCAGGCTTCTATTTCACACAGCTTTTTCCTTGACCATACCAACCTGATTCTGAACATTGCCTTGAAACCTCTCCATATAATAAGATGCCTTTACATGTAAGGTTCTGCTGGATGCACCATGGCAGCCAAAATGCATTTGGAAGTCAATTGGAAATCCACATGGCCCCACCTCAGATATTTTATCACACACCTGCACACCACTGCTCTGGGCCCACTACTCAGCATTCTCAACTTACTGGCATCTCTGTTCTTCACCATTATCATGAAATCCAGTCAATCAAGGCACTGTCTGGTACACTCATGATCAGCAACAGGAAATCCAAAGGTTCTCCAGTGCCACCTGGTCATGGGAGTTTCAAAAATTTCAGGGTATTTATCTAGCCACTTTTCAAGGATGAAGTTGGAGAAACTGTGGGTTTCAATTCATTCAGGAACCATTTAATGTTGAGGAACCTCATTTCAATGAATGCTCTGGAGAACTCTCAAAGGCAAGGCTTCCCAAAGAGTAGCCAAATAGTCACATGAAGCCCAGCCCATTGAGGTCTACAATGTGAGGTCCATGTGTGTTTTGACTCTCAACTATGCCTGTCAAGTCTTTCATAATAAAATCATGTGATATCCTGGCTGAGATTCCAAGTGATCAGTCGAAAGCCACCCTTGGCCTAGATTTCAGTTTCCAATGGCGACTCTCATGCGTGGCCTTTAAAATCGCAACACAATTCATGACAATACTTCTCTGAGGTCAGTTCCAGAACTCAGTCTCTAAGGTGAATCATACCAAAGTTCTAGCCCTGGTGGATCCAGTCATTTCTTCCAACCACTACACAAATGAACACAATTAAAACCAAAACACTCCCACATGGTCCTCACCTTCTTCCATATAGACACTCATTATAACCTCTGGCTGGAGGTTTCCATGAGGGGCGCAGCACAAGACAGTATCCAAAACAAGCTTCCTTATCCCTTATTTGCTTAAAGTCAGCTGGGCCTGGACACCATTCCTGTGAACCAGGAGTGATAAAATAAGCCTGGCCTTAATACTGCTCTGCTTCTCCAATTTGAGGCCTACTGACTGTCAGGTATAGATTCTTAATGTGATTTAAAGTAATGAAAAAACCCAAGTTCATATGGGCTAGCCTCTGCAGGGCTTTGAAGAACTCATTTGACCCAAAGGATCCCTAGTCTCATTTGATGGAGATCAGAAACCTATCAGAGTAAGGCAAGATACTTCATACACAATTACTGATATTTTTGCCATTTTGGTTTTGGAAGCACACATGGGATCTTTCTTTAGTTCCATCAGGTGCTGAGAATCTAAGCCACTGCCTCACACAGGGCCAAGTGGCTGATTCAGACACATCCCTTTCCAAAGCAATTAAGCAAAGATACACAGGTGATGCCCATTCATTTCCATTTGAAAACAGTTTTCTTCAGGCTTCACAAATTGGTGGCCTGAGGCAGAGACCTTCCTGACTCTCAGAGCAACAGAAAAATAGGTAAGCAAAAGGCCCAAAGCAGGGTTTCTCTACTGAGACTTTCTTTGTCACACTGATATCTGAGTTTTCTGAGATGCTTGCTATTCCCTTCAGCTATCCAGTATATGGCAATGTCACAGAGCTTGGAGGTGGTACATATCTTGGACACAAAACCATGAGCCTACTCTGGAGAGTGGCCAGAATTCAGGAAGAAAACAGGAACTTCGGAAGATAGTAGGTGTTGCCCTTCCCTAAAGCAACCTGCAGTCCACTCATAAATTGGGCAGGATGAATGTTGGCAAGCTTTCTACTAGACAGGACACATCCATTGATGCATTATCTTTTATAATGTCTACAACCACGGACACAGTGGGATACACAGGCATACAAACAATCACCTTGTCAAATGACTTACTATAAACAGTCCACTCTAAAGCAAACAAACCGCCTTTCTTACCTATTCTCAGAACATGAGACATAACCACAAAATCACAATCACACCCACAACGACACCTCCTTTATTCAAGTAGGTCTGTGACTAATTGGAATGTACTCTGAATGATGGGCCATACTATGTTTCCTTGAAATGGCCTGTCCTTCTCAGATCTGGTCACCTTGGCCAACACTGTGAAGTTTTGAGGAGCCAGTGGTGAGCCACTACCTGCTTTCTCATGAAATTCCCCTTTTTAGAGCTCTCTTGGCATTTGGCAATCCTCACATCAGTAGGTACCAAGGAAGACTTACTCTGTCCTTGGTTATTCCAAACAACTGAGCCCACTGGGCAAGAAACTGGGACTGACTCTGGGTGCCTGGCTTCCTGGATCCCAAGTTCAGAGAGATCCATCATCAAGGAAGAGAGGTAGGTCACCTCATTCAGGAACTGAATGAGGTTACTGCCGTGGCAACCACTTTGTCCTAACAATTGCTTTCAAGGGTCCCATGAGATGGTGGCTGCCCCTACCTCCTGTGACACTTTCACAAGTTAGAATGGTATATCAACCATTGGCACCTGGGAACAGCTCTCCACACAGGCCTGGTTTGGTCCATCTTCTCGACATTAAGAAGAGAGAAGCTGTTTCAGACACAACCCTTCATCCTGACCAGGTTGTTTGCCATGGAGGATGAATTTTGCTCTCTTAGGTCCTCCATAGCTGCTTACAACTTCTCCAGGAATCATTTCTGCATGGACCTTTGAGTTTCTCAGCATGTGGAAGATCCCCTATATTCCTGTATTGTAAGAACAACTCTATCCCTGCTCTTCTGTAAAGTTAAATTGACTGAACAGTGTATGGTTAGGTTAACTAACAGGTTCGATTTGGATTAGGAATCTTTTTGCGGGATGAATAATGGTATTGGGAAACTGCGATATTTACAAGAATATATAGGTGAATTATAAGTATGAAAACAGAAATCTAGCTAAGATTTGAAGCCCAAAAGGGCATTGGGCCCTTGACTGGGATACGTAGCTTTGAATTATGTTCTGCACTGATGTGTCAGGTAAATCGATATACAATGGCTTAGGTCCTTGTACCATGGATGATTAAATGTAGAAGAGAACTTCCAGTCAAAAGGGATAGTTGGTAGGATTCGGAAGATTCTCGGTAGGTTTAGAAAGAAGAGTGAGTATAGGATTTGGACCAAATGTTGTTTAGCAATAGGGTTTCTGGTAGACAGTGAATGTTAATGTCAGCACAAGTGAAGAGACAGTCACAATGATGAACTGGGGAAAATAGTTAGGAAAGCTGATATCAATAGAGACATTACGAAATCAGGCAAAGTATAAAGTGAGTGATAGGATTAGATATTTTCAACAGGGTTGAGTTTGAATATATAATCTTAGAAAGAAACAAATGTGTAGTGACCAATAGGATTGACATTTGACAGCATTAGGCAACCTGGACATGGATGTTTAGTAATCCATGCTCACTTTTCATTTAGTCTTTGCTACAATCTTAAGTGTGACCTTTGCTTTTTTTGTCCAGAATATTACTGTGATAAAACGTATATGTAGATCAGGTGACATGACTATTTTTCCACCATTTCTGGCAGCAACATATTCAAGACGTATAAATTAGTAATGGGGGTAAAAAGAGGTGTACCCTTTGTCTGTGCATATAGAGATAATGCATGAATAGACCATACTTTGAATAAATAATATATCTGGTTCCGACTTTAAATAATGGATTGAAATTATATGTGAAAAAATACAAGAAATCTTATATTGACATACAAACATTCATTCCAACCAGTTATATATCTAATGGCCACATTAAGGTTATGGTTTATCATGAAGGGTGTGTGAGTTTTGCTTCAAAAGTGATTATGGAAATCTAAAATAATGTGTTTGGAAAGAAGTCTCATGAAAAGACCAGTCAAGAAACCTGGAGGAATACATGTTTTATGAAGCAGGAAGTGATTGTGAAACAAATGCGCATAAATTTGTGAACTTGTGGATGAAATATATATATCCTATGATTTGTAAAAATTGAAGAAATAGTAATGTACCAGTGTTGAATGAAAATAAACGTCAGAATACACATCATGTCCCATACGAATCTACTTGATTGATGTTAATCTGGGTTAGTTACTGTACAAATATTAGGATTTGTAAGCACCATTTACTGAAGTTAGTTTTCAGAACTATGAAACAAATGTGTATTTCAGGAGGATGAATATTTCTGAGAATAATTTTGTGAAAAGTTTATTATAAATCCACATTTTTGAACATGAATGAATTTAGGGAGTGTATTTAAGATACATACATTTCATATTTTAAAAATCAGGACAGTATATATATATATATATATATATATATATATATATATATATATATATTCATAATTATATATATATGTGTATATACATATATATGTGTGTATATATATATATATATATATATATATATATACACACACACACAAAACACACACACAGACATTAAAATGTAGGAATATATACGCCAATCGAAGTTCATCATAAAATATATAGCATCCACAGATGCAAAAATATTTATTTTACTGAACAAGGATTTATGTATAATGTTGTTCTACTAGGAAGCTCACCCATAGTTTGAATTTTCAGTTCCAACAGCGTTTAGAGTAGTGATCTCTTCTCACAACTTGTATCTGCCAAGTCAGTCACCTCACAAAAATGAACGTGTGATACCAGGTAGGATTCTATAAAGCATATAAAAATACATGTGCTGAATAGGCTACAGAGAAAGGCAGACAGGCATTTACATATTTGTTAACTTTAACAACACATGGAGAACTATTTCAATTAAAAATTGACTAGATTTATAACACCTACCATTTATCATGAAAAAGGCAAGTCCAACTATACCCCACGCCTCCTCTGAACTGCTTGTATTTCTATTCTGTTTGGGTTGTTTTTCTCCATCATTTGGATTAGTAGACAGAGTATAGTAGGGTATGGGTTATTGTCAGGATTCAGTATTTTCAATGGTATATAGGAAAATGAATCCAATGTGTATAAAAATATATGCTACACAATTATCTTCCCACTCTCATCCAGAACAATGCCTTTACATTACCTTCACCTCAAGTAAGACACAATTAGGGTAGAAGAGTTTGAAAATCCATGAATGCATATCTGGGGTGGAAACAGTACTAAGAAACAAATACGTATTTCAGGTGGATGAATATTTCTGAGAATAATCTTGTGAAAAGTTGATTATGAATCCACAACATAAATATGAATGAATTTAGGAAGTGTGTAATAAGACACATATTTCATATTTTGAATACTCCTGAGAGTGTATCTATATATATATTTATATACACACACAGAGACAGACATTAAAAATTGCAATATATATGCCAAACGAAATTCACCATGAAATGTATATCATCCACAGATCCAAATATATTCATTTTACTGAACATGGATTTATGTATAATGTTGTTCAACTAGGAAGCTCACTCACATTTGAATTACCAGTTCAAGCAGCGTTTAGGAGGAGTGATCTCTTCTTCCAATTTGTATCTGCCAAGTCAGCCACCTCACAAGAATGTACGTGTGGTACCAGGTAGGATTCTATATGTGCATATAAAAATACGTGTGCTGAATAGGCTACAGAGAAAGGGGGACAGGAATTCACTTATTTGTTAACTTTAAAAACGCATCGAGAACTATTTCAACAAATAATTGACTAGATTTATAACTGCTACACTATACCATGCAAAAGGCAACTCCAACTATAAAACATACCTCATCTAAACTGCTTGTATTTCTATTATGTTTGTGTTATTTTTCTCCATCATATTAGGATTAGTAGTCAGAGTCTAATAGGGTATATGTTAGTTTCAGGGATTCAGCATTTCTAATGGAAAATAGGAAATTGAATCCAATGTGTATGCAAATATGTGCTACACAAAAATCTTCCCACTTTCATCCAGAACAATGCCTTGACATTACATTCTCCTCAAGTAAGACACAATTAGAGGATAAGAGTTAGAAAATCTGTGAATATATATCTGGAATGGAAAATACTCTGGAGTTTACAACTTTGGAGGTGGTAGAGAAGATTCTAAAAGTAAGGGACAGGGTAAACATTCCACAAACATGTAGCTCTGCTGGCCTAAATACTTTTTGAGAAACTGCCTCTAAGAGTGGGCACTTGAAGTATTTGATGTTCTGAGGAGATTTAGTTCCTTTGTAGAGAAACCATGAAAGCTGGGTCTGCATCTATGTTACTTGGAGGACATGGTTTCTTATTATCCAATGAACATGAGGCAGCAGTGCTGAATTCTCTCTTTGTAGGTAAACTATGGACACTGGGGTCTAAGTGTCTTTCAGTGTGGACTGTGAAGCCAATTGGTCATCCTCCACTTTTCGTGGTGTTTCTCGCTGCTGCACTGGGAGTTTGGTATTTGCTTCAAAAAATACAAGGAGTTAAAATGGGACAGAGTGGTGGAGGGAGTTCTTTAAGGTGTGGTGAGTCAGGGTCTTCAGGAGAATGCACCAACCAAGGTTCTATCCCATGTAGATTGCCCCCTTGAGAATAGCAAATTATTCTGAACATTGCAGTGAATCCTCTCCATATAACAAGATGCCTTTACATATATGGGTCTGCTGGCTGCACCATGTCAGTCACAAGCCATTTGGAAGCCAATGGCTGATCCACATGGCCACAACACAGATGTTTTATCACACAATTGCATACCACTGCTCTAGGCCCACTACTCACCAGGCTCCAACTTACTGGCATATCTGTTCTACACCATTTTCATGAAACAAAGTCAATCAAGGCAGTGTCTGGTATACTCAGGATCAGAAACAGGACATCCAAAGTATTTCCAGTGCCAGCTGATCATGAAAATATCAAAAATTTCATGGTAATTTTCTAGCCATTTTTCACGGATGAAGTTTGAGGCTCTGAGGGATTCAATTAATTCAGGAACCATTAAATGGTGAAGAAGCTAATTTCAATGAAAGCTCTGGAGCACTCTCACAGGCAAGGTTTCCCTAAGGGTGGCCAAAATGTCACATGAAGCCAGGCCCATTGAGATCTACAATATGAGGTCCATGTGTGTTTTAAACTCAAATATGGCTGCCAAGTCTTTAAGAAAAATTGTATGTTATATCCGGGCTGAAATTCCCAATGTTCTGTGGAAATCCAACCTGGGCCTAGATCTCAGGTTCCAAGGGCGACTCTCATGTGTGGCCTCCTAAAATCCCAACACAATTCATGGCAATACTTCTCTGAGGTCAGTTAAAGAACTCAGTCTCTAAGGGGAATCACACCAGAGTTCAAGCCCAGTGGAACAGTCATCTCTTCCAACCGCCACACAAATGACCACAATTAAAACCAAAACACTCCCACATGGTCCTCATCTTTTTCCATATAGACACTCCTTATAACGTCTGGCTGGAGTTTTCAATGAGGTTAACAGCCCAAGTCAGTGTCCAAATTAAGGTCCTGTTCCCCTCATTTGTCTAACATCAAGGTGGCCTGGACACACTTCCTGTAAACCAGGAATGATCAAATAGGCCTGCCATTAATACTGCTTGGCTTTTTCAATTTGAGGCCTTCTGACTCTGTGGTTTAGATTCTTTATGTGAATTTGAGTCATGAGAAAATCCAAGCCCCTCTGCAGAGATTTGAAGAACTCATTTGGCCGAAAGGATTCCTATTCTCACTTGATGGAAGTCAGGATCCTAACAGAGGAAGGTAAAAGAATTCATTCACAATGAGTGAATATTTGCCATTTTGGTTTTGGATGCACACATTTGATCTTTCTTTTGATCCATCAGGTGCTGAGAATCTAAGCCACAGCCTCACACAGGGCCAAGAGGATGATTCAGACACATCTTTTTCCAAAGCAATTAAGCAAAGAGACACAGGTGATGCCCTTCATTTCCATTTGAAAAATGTTTTCCTCAGGCTTCCCAAAGGGGTGCCCAGAGGCAAAGACATCCTGAGATTCAAGGCAACAGAACAATAGGTTAGCGAAAGGCCCAAAGCAGGGTTTCTCCACTGAGACTTTCCTGGTCACACTGATATCTGAGTTTTCTGAGATGCTGGCCATTCCCTTCAGATATCCAGTACATGGCCATGTGACAGAGATTGGAGGTGGTACATATCTTGGACACAAACCCAAGAGCCTATTCTTAAGAGTTGTCAGAATTCAGAAAGAAAACAGGGACTTAATAAGGTAGTAGGTGTTGCCTATCGATATGGAAACCACACTCCATTCATTAATTGGGCAGGATGAATGCTGGGAAGCTTTCTACTAGAGGGGACACATGCATTGATGCATTCTCTTTTCTAATGTATACAACCACGGACACAGTGGGATACACAGACATAGAAACACTCACCTTGTAAAACGACTTACTAGAAACAGTTCACTGCAAACCAAAGAAACCTCCTTTCCTACCTATTCTCAGAACAGAGACAAAACCACACACCCACACTCAAAAAGACACCTCCTTCCCCCAAGTAGGGCTTTGATTATCCGGAGTGTCCTCTGACAGGTTTGCCATACTATGTTCCCCGGTAATGGTCTGTCCTGTCTCAGATCTGGTCTTCTTGTACAACTCTGTAAAGCAGTCAGGAGCCAGCGGTGAGCCACTACCTGCTTAGTCAGGAAAGGCCCGTGTTCATATCTTTCCTGGCATTTGGCCATCCTCACATCAGTCAGTACCAAGAAGACTGACTCTGTCCTTGGTGATTCCAAACAAATGAGACCACTTGGACTGGGACTGGGACTGGCTCTGGTGCTTGGTTTCCTTGGTCCCAAGTTCAGAAAGTTCCATCAACAAGGAAGTGAGGTAGGTCACTTCCTTTAAGAACTGAATGAGGTCACTGCCTTGGCAACCACTTTGTCCTAACAGTTGCTTCCAAGGGTCCCATGAGATGGAGGCTGCCCCTACTTCCTTTGGCACTTTCACAACTTAGAATGGTATATCAACCTTAGGCACCCGAGAACAGCTCTCCACACAAGCCTGGTTTGGTCCATCTTCTCTACAGTAAGAAGATAGAGGCTGATTCAGACAAAACCCTTCATCCTGACCAGGTTGTTTGCCATGGAAAATGACTTTTTGTCTCTCAGGTCCTTCATTGCTGCCTACATCTTCTCCAGGGATCATTTCTGCATGGACCTTTGAGGTTCTTAACAGGTAGAGCATCCCCTACATTCCTGTATTGTAAGAACAATCTGTCTCTGCTCTTCTGTAAAGTTAGATTGAGTGAACAGTGTATGATTAGGGTTAATTTCATGTTCGATTTGGGTTAGGAATCATTCTGCTGGATTAATAATGGTATTGGGAACCTGTGATATTTATAAGAATATCGAGGTTAAACATATGTATGAAAACAGAAATTAAAGTAAGATTTGAATCCCAGAAGGGCATTGGCAATTGATTGGGATATTTAGCTTTGAATTACTATCTGCACACATGTCTCAAATAAATCGACATACAATGGCAGAGGAACTTGAACCTTGGATGATTGAATGCTGAAGAGAACATCCAGTCAAAAGGGATTGTCGGTAGGATTAAGAAGATAGTCGCAGTTATTAATATGGTATTATGTAAAAATGTGGATGTGTAACCGATGTGATTCTGCAACTTGTATTTGGGGTAAAAATGGGAGCTGATAACCCATTTGAATCAAATGTATGGAAGATGATATGCCATGAGCTTTGTAATGTTTTTAACAACCAATAAAAAAAATTAAAAAAAAAAAGAAGATAGTCGTTATGTTTAGCAAGTAGAGTTAGTATAGGATATGTAACAAAAGTTCTTTAGCAATTTTTTTCGGGCAGTGAGTGAATATAAATGTCAGCACATATGAAGAAATCAGACACAATGATGAACTGGGGAAAATTTGTAGAAAAGCAGATATCAATAGAGACATTAGGAAATCAGGCAAAGTATAAAGTGAGTGATAGAATAAGACATTTTCAACAAGGTTGAGATTGAATATCTAATCTTAGGAAGAAACAAATATGTAGGTCACCAATAGGATTGACATTTGAGAGCATTAGGCAACATGGACATGGATATTGTTAGTAATCCATGTTCACTTTACATTTAGGCTTTGGTATAATCCTAAGTGGGACCTTTGCATTTTGTTTCCAGAATATTACTGTGATAAAATGTATATGTAGATCAGATGACATGATTTTTTCTTCCACCATTTCTAGGAGCAGTATTTTGAAAACGTATAAATTAGCATTGGGGGTAAAAAGAGGTGTACCCTGTTTTTATGAATATACAGATAATGCATGAATAGACCTTAATTTCAATAAATAATACAACTTGTTCCACTTTAAATAATGGATTGAATTGATATCTGAAAATATATAAGAAATCTTATATTGATATGCAATCATTCATGACAACCAGTTATACACCTAATGTTAATATTAGGGTACGATTTATCATGAAGTTTGTGTGAGTTTTGCTTCAAATGTGATTATGGAAATCGAAAATAATGTGTTTGGAAAGAAGTCTCATGAAAATGCCAGTCAAGGAACACCGAGGAATTCATGAGTTCTGAAGCAGGAAGTGATTGAAATTGAAAAAAATGACGATAAATTTCCTTACTTGTGGATGAAATATTATAATATGATGTGAATAAACTGAAGAAATAGTAATGTACCAGTGCTGAATAAAAATGAACATCAAAATACACATCATGTCCCACAGGAATCTTCTCGCATTGATGTTAAACTGTGTCAGTTACTGTAGAAATATTAGGATTTCTTTGCACCATTCACCAAAGTTAGTTTTCTTTTTTTTAATTTTTATTTATGCTTGTTCAAAACATTACATAGTTCTTGATATATCATATTCCACACTGTGATTCAAGTGGGTTATGAACTCCCATTTTTACCCCATAAACAGATTGCAGAATCACATCAGTTACACATCCATTGATTTACATATTGCCATACTAGTGTCTGTCGTATTCTGCTGCCTTTCCTAACCTCTACTATCCCCTCCCCTTACCTCCCCTCTCCTCTTCTCTCTCTACCTCTTTACTGTAATTCATTTCTCTCCCTTGTATAATTTTTTCCTTTCCCTCACCTCCTCTTGTATGTAATTTTGTATAACCCTGAGGGTCTCCTTTTATTTCCATGCAATTTCCCTTCTCTCTCCCTTTCCCTTCCTCCTCTCATCCCTGTTTAATGTTAATTTTCTTCTCATTCTATTCGTCCCTACTCTGTTCTTAGTTAATCTCTTTATATCAAAAAGACATTTGGCATTTGGTTTTAGGGATTGGCTAGCTTCACTTAGCATAATCTGCTCTAATGCCATCCATTTCTCTGTAAAAATTTTGTCATTTTTTAATGCAGAGTAATACTCCATTGTGTATAAATGCCTCATTTTTTATCCATTCATCTATGGAAGTGCATCTAGGTTGGTTCCACAGTCTTGCTATTGTAAATTGTGCTGCTATGAACATCAATGTAGCAGTGTCCCTGTAGCATTTTTTTAGGTCTTTAGGGAATAGACTGAGAAGGGGAATACCTGGGTCAAATGGTGGTTCCATTCCCACCTCTACAAGAAATCTCCATACTGCTTTCCAATTTGGCTGCACCAATTTGCAGTCCCACCAGCAATGTACAAGTGTACCCTTTTCTCCACATCCTCGCCAGCACTTGTTGTTGTTTGAGTTCATAATAAATATCTGGAATGGAAAATGCTCAGGAGTTCACAACCTTGAAGGTGGTAGAGGAGTTTCCAAAAGTAAGGGACAGGGTAAATACCACAAACATGGAGCTGTGTCGGCCTTAAGACTTCTTGAGAAAATGCCTCTGAGGTTGGGCACTTGAAATATATGTTGTTGTCAGGAGCTTTAGCTTCCTTTGTAGTGAGACCATCAAAGCTGAGTCTGCATCTATGTGACATGGACGACATGTTTTTTTTTATTTTCCTATGAACACGAGGCAGCAGTACTGAATTCTCTCTTTGTAGGCAAACTGGGGCTACTGGGGGCTAAGTGTCTCCCCATGTGGACTGTGAAGCCATTTGATCATCCTTCACATTTAATCATGTTATTTGATGCTGCACTGAAAGTTTGGTATTTACTTTATGAAATAAAGGAGTTTAACTGTGATACAGTGCTGCAGGGAGTTCTGTCATGTGTGGTGGTCAGGATCGGCAGGAGAATGTACCAAGAAGGCTTCTATCACACATAGTTGCCCCCTTGACCATAGCAACATGATTCTGAACATTGCCCTGAAACCTCTCCATACAACAAGATGCCTTTACATCCAAAGGTCTGCTAGCTGCACCATGTCAGTCACAAACCATTTATAAGCCAATGGCAGATCCACGTGGCCCCACCACAGATGTTTTTTCACACACCTACACTCTACTGCTCTTGGCCCACTACTCAGCAGGCTCCAACTTACTGGCATATCTTTTCTACACCATTATCATGAAACTCAGTCAAACCAGGCACTGTCTTGTATACTCATGATAAGCAACAGGACATCAAATGGTTTTCCAGTGCCAGCTGGTCATGGAAATTTCAAAAATTTCATGGTATTTTCTAGCCATTTTTCAAGGATGAAGTTGGAGTTACTGTGGGTTTCAATTCATTCAGGAACCATTAAATATTGAGGAATCTCATTTCAATGGAAGCTCTAGAGAACTCTCACAGGCAAGTCTTCTGAAAGAGTGGCCCAAGGTCACATAAAGCCAGCCACATTGAGGTCTACAATGTGAGGTCCATGTGTGTTTTGACTCTCAACTATTGCTGCCAAGTCTTTCAGAATATAATCAAGTGATATCCTCGCTGAGATTCCCAGTGCTCTGTGGAAAGCCACCCTGGGCCTAGATCTCAGTTTCCAAGGGTGACTCTCATGCGTGGCCTCCGAAAATTCCAACACAATTCATGGCAATACTTCTCTAAGGTCAGTTTCAGAACTCAGTCTCCAAGGGGAATCCCACAAGAGTTGAAACCCAGGTGGACGCAGTCATCTTTTCCCACCGCCACACAAATGACAACAATGAAAACCAAAACACTCTCACATGGCCCTCATGTTCTTCCATATATACACTAATCATAACCTCTGGCTAGAAGTTTCCATGAGGGGCGCAGACCAAGACACTGTCCAAAATAAGCTCCCTTTCCCCTCATTTGCCGAAAGTCAGGGTGGCCTTCACACCCTTCCTGTGAACCAGAACTGATCAAATAGGCATGGCGTTAATACTGTCATGCTTTTCCAATTTGAGGCCTACTGACTGTCAGGTATAGATTCTTTATGTGATTTGGAGTCATCAGAAAACCCAAGCACTTCTGCAGGGGTTCAAAGAACTCTTTTGAACTAAAGGATCCTGATTCTTACTTGATGAAGGTCAGGAATCTAATAGAAGAAGGCAAGAGACTCATTTGCCATTTCTGTTTTGAATGCACACATGGAATCTATCTTTTGATGCATCAGGTGCTGAGAATCTAAGCCACAACCTCACACAGAACCAAGAGGCTGATTCAGACACATCCTTTTACAAAGCAATTAAGCAAAGAGCCACAGGTGATGCCCATTCATTTTCATTTGAAAACTGTTTTCTTCAGGCTTCACAAAGGGGTGGCTAGAGGCCAAGACCTTCCTGACATTTAGGGCAACAGAAGAACAGGTAAGCAAAAGACACAAAGCAGGGTTTCTCCACTGAGACTTTCCTGGTCACACTGATATCTGAGTTTTCTGAGATGCTTGACATTCACTTCAGCTATCAAGTACATGGCCATGTCACAGAGCTTGGAGGTGGTATATATCTTGGACACAAAACCATGAGCCTATTCTGGAGAGTGTCCAGAATTCAGGAAGAAAACAGGATCTTAGGAAGATAGAAGGTTTTGCCCATCCAGAAGGCAAGCCGCAGTCCATTAATCAATTGGGCAGGATGAATGCTGGGAAGCTTTCTACTAGACAGGACACATCCATTAATTCATTCTCTTTTCTAATTTCTACAACCACAGACACAGTGGGATACACAGACATAGAAACACTTACATGTCAAACGACTTACTAGAAACAGTCCAATCCAAACCAAACAAACCACATTTCCTACCTATTCTCAGAACATGTGACAAAACCACAAAACCACAACCACTCCCACAAAGGCACCTCCTTCCCCCAAGTAGGTCTGTGACTATCCAGAATGTCCTCTGACTGGTGGGCCATAAAATGTTCTCCCGAAATGTCCTGTCCTGACTCAGATCTGGTCTCTTTGGCCAACTTTGTGAAGTTGTCAGGAGCCAGCGGTGAGCCACTACCTGCTTTCTCAGAAAAGGTCCCTCTTCAGAGCTCTTCTGGCCTTTGGCCATCCTCACATAGGTAGGTACCAAGAAAGACTGACCCTGTCCTTGGTAAAACTGAACAAGTGAGCCCACTGGGACTGGGACTGAGACTGGCTCTGGGTACCTGTCTTCATGGATCCCAAATTCAGAGAATTCCTTCACCAAGGAAGTGATGTACTTCACTTCCTTCAGGAACTGAATTAGGTTACTGCCTTGTCAACCAATTTGTCCTAACAGTTGCTTCCAAAGTCCAATGAGTTGGAGGCTGCCCCTTCTTCCAGTGAAACTTTCACAAGTTTGCATGGTATATCAACCATAGGCACCCAAAAAAAGCTCTCCAGATAGGCCTGGTTTGGTCCATCTTCTATACATTAAGAAAAGAAATGTTGATTCAGACACATCCCTTCATGCTAACCAGGTTGTTTGTCATGGAAGATGACTTTTGCTCTCTGACGTCATTCATAGCTGCCTACATTTAATCCAGGGATCATTTCTTTAATGACCTTGGAGGTTCTCAGCAAGTGGAAGATCCCCTAATTTCTGTATTGAAAGACCAACTCTGTCCCTGCTCTTCAGTAAAGATAGATTGAGAGAACAGTGTATGGTCAGGGTTAATAACATGTTCCATTTGGGTTAGGAATCATTCTGCGGGATGAATTATGGTATTGGGAACGTGCGATATTTATAAGAATATAAGTGAAATATAAGTATGAAAACAGACATCTAGGTAATATTTGAAGCCCAGAATTGCATTGGACCCTTGGCTGGGATTCTTAGCTTTGAATTATATTCTGCACAGATGTCTCAGATAAATCAATATACAATGGCATAATTCCTTGTACCTTGGTTGATTGAATGTTGAAGAGAACATCCAGTCAAAAAGAAATAATTTGTAGGATTAGTAAGATTGTTGGTAGGTTTTGAAAGAAGAGTGAGTATAAGATTTGGATGAAAAGATCTTTAGCAATAGTGTTTCGGATAGAGAGTGAATGTAATTGTCAGCACATGTGGAGAGTCTGTCAAAAGGATGAACTGGGGAAAAAAGTAGGAATGCAGATATCAATTGACATTAGGATATCAGGCAAAGTATAAAGTGAGTGATAGAATTATACATTTTCAACAGGGTTGAGTTTGAATATATAATCTTAGGAAGAAACAAACATGTAGTCACCAATAGGATGAACTTTTGAGAGCATTAGGCAATATGGACATGGATGTTTTCCGTAATCCATGCTCACTTTTCATTTAGGCTTTGGTACAAACATAAGTTTGACCTCTTCTTTCTGTGTGCAGAATATTACTGTGGTAAAATGTATATGTAGATCAGGTGACATGAGTATTTCTTCCACCATTTCTGAGAGCAATATTTTGAAGACGTATCAATTATTTTTGGAGGTAAAAATGGTGTACACTGTGTCTATAATTATAGAGATAATGCATGAATAGACCATACTGTAAAGAAATATTATAACTGGTTCTAACTTTAAATAATGGATTGAATTGATATCTGAAAATATACAGAAAATCTTACATTGATATACAATCCTTCATTCCAACCAGTAATATATCTAATGGTTATATCAGCATTATGGTTTTTCATGAAGAATGTGTGAGTTTTGCTTCAAAAGTGATTATGGAAATCGGAATTAATGTGTTTGGAAAGAAGTCTCATGAAAAGACCAGTCAAGAAACCTGGAGGAATACATGTGTTTTGAAGCAGAAAGTGATTGAAAGTGAAACAAATGCCTATAAATTTGTGAACTTGTGGATCAAATATATATACTATGATGTGCGTAAACTGAAGAAATAGTAATGTACCACTGTTACATAAAAATGAACGTCAAAATACACATCATGTCCTCTCCCACAGGAATCTACTTGCATTGATGTTAAACTGGGTCAGTTATTGTAGAAATATTAGGATAATGCCGCAGTCTTGCTGGGCACAATCAGCAGCCACTTGTCAAAAGAAACTAACTTTATTTTTAGAACCACACATGCCAAACAAAACAGCCTCTCAGGAAAAAACCTTCAGAGCCCCAACTGCCACCACTGGCTTCCCAAAACCTCTCTCTCCCACAGGAGCCTCTCTCCGCCTCCCACAATACTCCTGCTCTTGAGGGCGATTGGCTGGGTCATGTGGGCGGAGTCAAAAAAAGTCCCCCAATGAGCAGTTTTGTGGTCTGAAAGGGCAGGGAAACAGCCCATTGAGCATCACCGCAGAGGAGCCAATCAGCTAGGTGTTGCTGGGGCCGCTGTGAGCCAATCATCAGCCGGCAGCTGGAAGTTTGCTGGCAGCAGGAATTTTGCTGGGGCCCCTTCGGCTGTGGCTCTCAACATCTTCGCCTCTCTGTTTAAACAACACGCATGTGGCTTAGGGACCGTGCCTGCAATAGGTTGTCCAATAGTACATATGGTCTTTACCCGTTAAGTTGGTACCATTGCAATTGGATCTTACCCGTCACTGACTACCCGTCCAGTATAGAGCCACACATGTGGAGAGGTCTTTGTACCAGCGGGGGTGGGTGAGGTTCTTTGCCTCACCTCTGTTGGCCCCCCAAATTTTAGCTGGACGATCATGACACGCAGAAGGGAGGAAGATACACCAAGCCAATTGATGGCTCCTTTTGGAAAAATTGTACCACCGATGACATCATCAGCAAATATACCCCAACACTACCACAAGTCGCTGCACCAACAGATAGTTCACAATGCATTTAGGTGAGTTCACAATGTGTCCAGGCAAGTTCTGCAAGCAGTACAGGGATGGCTATTGCAGAAGCTGTAGATTGGTATTATCTTTGATTTCACCTGCACTGGGATGAAGATAGGAACTCTGGCAATAATGTCTAAAGAAAAAAATTATGTAATATTCCAGAAGGCACTAAAACCAAAAAAAAATTATGTAACATTCCAGAAGGCACATCAAAAACCAAAGTGGCCCAAAAAGCAGTCATTGAGGATGAAGTCTCTCACTTTCCTCTGTAAGGTTCCTGACCTCCATAAAATGAGAATAGGGATTTATTGGGTCAAATGAGTTCTTCAAAACCCTGCAGAGTGTAGCCAATGGGTTATTGGGTTTTTTCATTACTCCAATTCACATCAAGAATCTATACTCCACAGACAGTAGGCCTCAAATTGGAGAAGCAGAGCAGTATTAAAGTCAGGGTTATTTGATCACTCATGGTTCACAGAATGGGTGTCCAGGCCACCCTGACTTTAGGCAAATGAGAGGAAAGGGAGATTATTTTGGACACTGTCTTGGGCTGTGCCCCTCAAGGAAACGTCAAGCCAGAGGTTATGATGAGTGTCTATATGGAAGAAGATGAGGGCCATTTGGGAGTGTTTTGGTTTTCATTGTGGTCATTTATGTGGCAGTAGGAAAAGATGACTGGGTCCACCAGGGCTTGAACTCTGGTGTGATTCCTCTTAGAGACTGAGTTCTGGAACTGACCTCAGAGAAGTATTGCCATGATTTGTGTTGGGATTTTAGGCGGCCACCCATGAAAGTCGACCTTTGAAACTGAGATCTAGGCCCGGGGTGGCTTTCCACAGAGCACTGGGAATCTCAGACAGAATATCATATGATGTTATTTTGAAATACTTGCCAGACATAGTTGAGAGTCAAAACACACATGGACCTCACATTGTAGACCTCAATTGGCCTGGCTTCATGTCACTATTTGGCCACTCTTTGGAAAGCCTTGCCTGTGAGAGTTCTCCAGAACTTTCATTGAAATGAGCTTCCTCAACATTGAATGATTCCTGAAAGAATTGAAACCCACAATGCCTCCAACTTCATCCTTGTAAAATGGCTAGATAAATACCATAAAATTTTTGAAATTCGCATGATGAGGTGGCACTGGAGAACCTTTGATGTCCTGTTGCTGATCATTAGTGTACCAGACAGTGCCTTGATTGATTGGGTATAATGAAAGTGGTGTAGAACAGAGATGCCGGTTAGATGGAGACTGCGGAGTAGTTGGCCCAGAGTTGTGGTGTGCAGGTGTGTGATAAAATATTTATGGTGGTGCCATGTGGATCTGCCATTGACTTCCAAATGGCTTTTAGCTAACATGGTGCACCCAGCAGACCCTTATATGCAAAGGCATCTTGTTATATGGAGAGGTTTCAGGGAAATGTTCAGAATCAGGTTGCTATGGTCAAGGGGGCAAGCTATGTGGGATAGAAGCCGGGTTAGTGAGTTCTCCTGGAGACTCTGACCCAGCACATGTCACAGAACTCCCTCCAACACTGTGTCCCAGTTGAACTCCTTGTATTTCTTGAAGCAAATACCAAACTCCCAGTTCAGCACCAAGAAACACCATGAAAATTGGAGGATGACTAAATGGCTTCACAGTCCACATGGTTAGACACTTTGGCCCACTGGACTCTGTTTACCTACAAAGAGAGAATTCAGCACTGCTGCCTCAGGTTCATTGGAAAATAAGAAACCATGTTCTCCAAGTCACATAGATTCAGACCCAGCTTTGATGGTTTCACTACAAATGAAGACAAAGCTCCTGACAACAATATATATTTCAAGTGCCACACCTCAGAGGCAGATTCTCCAGAAGTCTTTTTTCCAGCAGAGCTCCATGGTTGTGGAGTGTTTACCCAATCCCTTACTTCTGGAAACTCCTCTACCTGCTCCCAGGTTGAGAACTCCTGAGAATTTTCCATTCCAGATATGTATTCACAGATTTTCTAACTCTTCTTCTCTAATTGTGTCTCACTTGGGGCAAAGGTAATGTCAAGGCATTGTTCTAGGTGAGAGTGGGAAGATTATTGTGTAGCACATATTTGCATACACATTGGATACATTATCCTATTTTCCATTTGCAATACTGAATTTCTGACACTAACCCATACCCTACTAGACTATGACTACTATCCTAAAATGATGGAGAAAAAGAAACCTAACAGAATAGAAATACAGGCCTTTTGTAGGAGGCATGGTGTATACTTGGATTTTCCTTTTCCTTTATCAAGGATATGTGTTATAAATCTAGTCAACTTTTCATTGTAATATTTCTCCATGAGTTTTCAAAGTTAACACATATGTAAATTCCTGTCTCCTTTTCTCTGTAGCCTCTTTAGAACATGTATATTTTTATGCATATATAGACTCCTACCTGGTAACACACGTAAATTCTTGTGATCTCACTAACTTTGGAATATACAAATTATGAGAATAGATCACTTCCCCTAAATACTGATGGAACTGAAAATTCAAACTATGGGTGAGCTTCCTAGTGAACAACATCATACATAAATCCATGTTCAGTAAAATGAATATTTTTAGATATGTGGATGATATATATTTCATGATAAATTTCGATTGGCATATATATTGCTACATTTTATTGTTGTGTGTGTGTGTGTGTGTATATATATATATATATATACCAGATTTTCCAGATTTTCCAAAATATGAAATATATGTGTCTTATTATACACTCCCTAAATTCATTCAAGTTCATGTATGCGATTTAAAATCAACATTTTACATGATTATCATCAGTCTGGCTGGGCACAATTCAGGAGCCAATTGTCAAAAGAAACAAACTTTATTTTTAGAACCACACAAGCCAAACAAAACAGCTTCTCAGGAAAAACCCTCAGAGCCCAACTGCCACCACAGTCTTCCCACAAGCCTCTCCCTCAACCACAAGCCTCCTCCTTTTGAGGCCAATTGGCTGGGTCACATGGGCGGAGCCAATAAAGTCCACCAATGAGCAGCTCCGTTGTCTGAAAGGGCAGGGAAACATCCCATTGAGCATCACCACAGAGGAGCCAATCAGCTAGATGTTGCTGGGGCCGCTGTGGAGCCAATCATCAGCCAGCAGCTGGAAGTTTGCTGGCAGCTGGAGGTTTCCTGGGGCCCCTTTGGCTGTGGCTCTCAACATCTCCCCCTCTCTGTTTAAACAACGAGCATGTGGCTTAGGGACCATGCCTGCCTTAGGTTGTGCAGTAGTACATATGGTATTTACTGGAGACCCTTGGCTGTGGCTATCAACAGGATTTGTATGTACCATTCACTGAAGTTAGTTTTCAGTACTAGGAAACAAATATGTATTTCAGGTGGATAAATATTTCTGAGAAAAATCTTGTGAAAAGTTGATTATAAATCCACATACTTGAACATAAATGAATTTAGGGAGTGTAAATAAGATACATATATTTCATATTTTGAAAAATCTGGAGAGAGTGTGTGTGTGTGTGTGTGTGTGTGTGTATACACACACAGACACATACAGATATTAAAATGTAGCAACATATATGCAAATCTAAATTCACTATGAAATATACATCAATCACAGATCCAAAAATATTCAATTTTCTTAACAGGGATTTATGTATAATGTTTTTCTACTAGGAAGCTCACCCATTATTTGAATTATCAGTTCCAACAGCGTTTAGGAGGAGTGATGTCTTCTCACAAATTGTATCTCCCAAGTCAGTCACCTCACAAGAATGTAGGTGTGACACCAGGTAGGATTTGATATGTGCATATAAAAATACATGTGCTGAATAGGCTACAGACAAAGGGAGACAGGAATTCACATATTTGTTAACTTTAAAAACACATGGAGATCTATTTCAATTAAAAATAGACTGGATTTATAACACCTGACATTTATCATGCAAAAGGCAAGATCAATTATACACCATGCCTCCTCTGAACTGCTTGTATTTCAATTCTGTTTGTGTTACTTTTCTGCATGATATTAGAATTAGTAGTCAGAGTCTAGTAGGGTATGGGTTCGTGTCAGGGATTCAGTATTTCGAATGGAAAATTGGAAAATGAATCCAATGTGTATGCAAATATGTGCATCACACAAAAAATTCCCACTTTCATTCAGAACAATGGCTTGAAATAACCACGCTCCATGTAAGAAACAATTAGAGGAGAAGAGTTAGAAAATCTGTGAATACATACGTAGAATGGAAAATGCTCATTAGTTCACAACCTTTGAGGTGGAAGAGACGTTTCCAAACCTTAGGGACAGGGTAAAACTCCACAAACATGGATCTCTGCTGGCCTAAACACTTCTGGAGATACTGACAATGAGGTTGGGTACTTGAAATATATGTTGTTTTCAGAAGCTTTAGCTTCCTTTGTAGTGAGACCATCAAACTTGGGTCTGCATTTTTGTGACCTGGAGGACATGAATTCTTATTGTCCAATGAACATGAGGCAGCAGTGCTGAATTCACTCTTTGTAACTAAACTGTGGCCAATGGGGGATAAGTGTCTCCCCGTCTGGACTTTGAAATCATTTGGTCATCCTCCACTTTTCGTGGTGTTTCTTGCTGCTGCAGTGGGTGTTTTGTATTTGGTTCATGACATACAAGGAGTTAAACTGGGACACAATGCTGGAGGGAGTCCTGTAACGTATGGTGTGTCAGGGTCTGCAGGAGAATGCACCAACCAGGCTTCTATCCCCCATTGCTTGCCCCCTTTACCATAGGAACTTGATTCTGAACATTGCCCTGAAAACTCTCCATGTAACATGATGCCTTTACATACAAAGTTCTGCTAGCTGCACCATGTCAGTCACAAGCCATTTGGAAGCCAATGTAAGATCCACATGACCCCACCACAGATGTATTATCACACACCTGCACACAACTGCTCTCGGCCTGCCATAAATACTGCTCTGCTTCTCCAATTTGAGGCCTACTTACTGTCAGGTATAGATTCTTTATGTGATTTGGCATCATGAGACAACCCAAGCAGTTCTGCAGGACTTTGAAGAACTCATTTGATCCAAAGGATCCCTATTCTCACTTGATGGAGGTCAGGAACCAAACAGAAGAAGGCAAGACACTTCATCCACAATGACAGATTTTTTGCCATTTTGGTTTTGGATGCACACATGGGATCTTCTTTAGATCTCTCAGGAGCTGAGAATCTTAGCCACAGCCTCAAACAGGGCCTAGTGTCTGACTAAGACACATCCCTTTCCAGAGCAATTAAGCAAAGAGCCACAGGTGATGCCCATTCATTTCCATTTGAAAACTGTTTCTTCACGCTTCACAAAGGGGTGGCCTGAGGCAAAGACCTTCCTGACATTCAAGGCAACAGAAACATAGATAAGCAAATGGAGCCAAGCAGGGTTTCTCCACTGAGACTTTACTGGTCACACTGATATCTGAGTTTTCTGAGATGTTCCCATTCCCTTCAGCTATCAAGGACATGGCCATGTCACAGAGTTTGGAGGTGGTACATATCTTGGACAATAAACCATGATACTATTCTGGAGAGTAGCCAGAATTCAGGAAGAAAACAGCAACTTAGGAAGTTAGTAGGTGTTTCCCATCCATAAGGCAAGCAACAGTCCATTAATCAATTGTGCAGGATGAATGCTGTGAAGCTTTCTACTAGACAGGACACCTCCATTGATGCATTCTCGTTTCTAATGTCTAAAACCACGGACACAGTGGCTACACAGACATAGAAACACTCGCCTTGTCTATAGACTTACTAGAAACAGTCGACTCCAAACCAAACCAACCACCTTTCCTACCTATTCTCAGAACATGAAACAAAACCGCAAACTCACACCCACAACCAAAAAGGCACCTCCTTCCCAAAAATAGGTCTTTAACTATCTGGAGTGTCCTCTGACTGGTGGGCCATACTATGTTCCACTCGAAATGGCCTGTCTGGTCTCAGATCTTGTCTCCTTGGCCAACTCTGTTATTCTGCGAGGAGCCTGCTGTTAGCCACAACCTGCTGTCTCAAGAAAGGCCCCTCTTCAGAGCTCTACTGGCATTTGGCCATCCTCACATCAGTAGGTACCAAGAAGGCCTGACTCTGTACTTGGTAAATCCAAACAAGTGAGCCCACTGGGACTGGGACTGGGAATGGCTCTTGGTGCCTGGCTTCTTGCATCCCAATTTCAGAGAGTTCCATCACCAAGGAAATGAGGTATGTCACTTTCTTTGCAACTGAATGAGGTCACTGCCTTGGCAACAACTTTGTCCTAAGACTTGCTTCCGATGGTTCCATGAGTTGGAGGGTGCCCCTACTTCCTGTGACAATTTGACTAGTTAGAATGGTATATCAAAATAGACACCATGGAACAGCTCTACACGCAGGCCTGGTTAGGTTCATCTTCTCTACATTAAGAAGAGAGAGTCTGATGCATACACATCCCTTCATCCTGTCCAGGTTGTTTGCCATGGAAGATGGCTTTTGCTCATGCAGGTCCTTCATAGCTTCCTACATCTTCTCCAGGGATCATTTCTGCATCGAACTTTGAGGTTCTCAGCAGTTGGAAGATAACCTACATCCCTAATTGAAAGAATAGCCCTGTCCCTGCTCTTTTGTAATGTTATATTGAGGCAACAGTGTATGGTTAGGGTTAATAACACGTTCGATTTGGGTTAGGAATCATTCTGCAGGATGAATAAGGTTATTGGGAACCTGCAATATATAGAAATATAGTGGTTAAATATAAGTATGAAAACAGAAATCTAGGTAAGATTTGAAGCTCAGAAGTGCATTTGGCAATAGATTGGGACACGTAGCTTTGAATTATGTTCTGCATACATGTTTCAGAAAAATCGATATACAATGGCATAGGACCTTGTACCTCAGATGATTGAATGTAGTAGAGTACATCCACTCAAAAAGGATAGTCGATAGGATCAGGAAGATAGTCAGTATGTTTCGGAAGAAGATAGAGTATAGGATTTGGACCAAAGTTCATTAGCAATAGGGTTTCGGTTAGAGAGTGAATGTCAATGTCAGCACATGTGAAGGGTCAGTCACAATGTTGAACTGGAAAAAATATGTAGGAAAGTAGATATCAATAGAGACATTAGGAAATCAGGCAAAGTATAAAGTGAGTGAAAAAACTAGACATTTCCAATAGTTTTGAGGTTGAATATATAATCTTAGGAAGAAACAAAAATGTGGTCACCAATAGGATTGACATTTGAGAGCATTAGGCAACCTGGATATGGATGTTTTTAGTAATCCATGTTCAGTTTCCATTTAGGCTTTGGTACAATCATACGTGTGACTTTTGCATTTTGTGTCCAGAATATTACTATGATAACATGCATATGTAGATCAGGTGACATGAGTATTTCTTCCACCATTTCTGGGAGCAATATTTAGAAGACTAATAAATTAGTATTGGGGGTACTAAGAGGTGTACCCTGTGTCTATGAATATAGAGATAATGCATGAATAGACAATATAGTGAATAAATAATATAACTGGTTCCACTTTAAATAATGGAATAAACTGATATAAGAGAATATATAAAAAATACTATATTGTTATAAAATCATTCATTCCAACCAGTTATACATCTAGTGGTGATATTATAGTTATGGTTTATCATGAAGTGAGTGTCAGTTTTGCTTCAAAAGTGATAAAAAAAATCAAAAATAATATATTTCGAAAGAAGTCTCATTATAAGACCAGTCAAGAAACCTGGAAGAATCCATGTGTTCTGAAGCAGGAAGTGATTGAAAGTGAAACAAATGCCTATAAGTTTGCTAACTTGTGGATGAAATATATATCCTATGATGTGCATAAATTGAAGAAATAGTAATGTACCAGTGTTGAATTAAAATGAATTTCAAAATACACATCATGTCACATAGGAATGTACTTGCATTGATGTTAAACTGGGTCAGTTACTGTAGAATTATTAGTATTTGTATGCAACATTAACTGAAGTTAGTTTTCAGTACTGGAAACAATATGTATTTCAGGTGGATGAATATTTCTGAGAATGATCTTGTGAAAAGTTGATTATAAATCCATATACATGAACATGAATGAATTTAGAGAGTGTATATAAGACACATATATTTCATATTTTGAAAAATCTGGAGAGTGTATATATATATATATATATATATATATATATATATACAAAAAAACACACACAGACAATAAATTAGCAATCAAATTTATCATGAAATATATATCCTCCACAGATGCAAAATTATTTCTTTTAGAACATGTATTTATGTATAATGTTGTTCTTCTAGGAAACACACCCCTAGGTTAAATTTTCAGTTCCAACAGAGTTTAACAGGAGTGATCACTTCTCACAAATTGTATTTGCCAAATTAGCCACCTCACAAAATGTAGGTGTGATACAAGGTAGTGTTCTATATGTGCATTTAAAAATACATGTGCTGAATAGGCTACAGAGAAAGGGAGATAGGTATTCACATATTTGTTAACATTAAAAACACATGGAGAACTATTTCAATTAAAAATTGACTAGATTTATAACACCTACAATTAATCATGCAAAAAACAAGTCCAACTATACACTATGATTCCTCTGAACTGCTTGTATTCCTATTCTGTTTGTGTTATTTTTCTCCATCATATTAGGAGTAGTAGTCAGAGTCTATTAGGGTATGCGTTAGTGTCAAGGATTCAGTATTTCGAATGGAAATATGGAAAATGACTCTAATTGGTATGCAAATATGTGCTACACAAAAATGTTCACACTCTCATCCAGAAGATTGCCTTGACATTACCTTAGTTCCAAGTAAGATACAATTAGAGGAGAAAAGTTAGAAAATCTGTAAATACATATCAGGAATAAAAAATGCTCAGGAGTTCACAAACTTGTAGGTGGTAGAGGAGTTTCCAAAAGTAAGGGACAGGGTAAACACTCCACAAACATTGAGCTCTGCTTGTGTAAAGACTTCTTGAGAAACTCTCTGAGGTTGGGCTCTTAAAATACATGTTGTTGTCAGGAGCTTTAGCTTCCTTTGTTGTGTGACCATCAAATCTGGGTGTGCAAATATGTGACCTGAAGGACATTGTTTCTAATTTTCCAATGAAAATGAGGCAGCAGTGCTGAATACTCTTTTTGTAGTTAAACAATGGCCACTGGGGTGTAAACTGTGGCCACTGGGGTCTCCCTGGGTTGACTGTGAAGCCATTTGGTCATGCTCCAATTTCCGTGGTGTTACTCCTTGGTGCACTGGGAGTTTGGTATTTGCTTCATGAAATACAAGGAGTTCAACTGGGACACAGTGCTGGAGGGAGTTCTGTCACGTGTGGAGGGACACAGTCTGCATGAGAATGCACCAACCAGGATTCTGTCCCACATAGGTTGCCCCTTTGTCCATAGCAACCTGATTCTGAACATTGCCCAGAAACCTATCCATATAACAAGATGCCTTTACATATAAGGGTCTGCTGGCTGTACCCTGTCAGTCACAAGGCAATTGGAAGCCAATGGCAGATCCACATGCCCCAACACACATGTTTTATCACACACCTTCACACCTATGCTCTAGTCCCACTAATGAACAGGCTCCAACATACTGGCATCACTGTTCTACACAATTTTCATGAAACCCAGTCAGTCAAGGCACTGTGAGATACACTCATGATCAGCAACAGGACATCCAAAAGTTTTCCAGTGCCACCTGGTTATGGGAATTTCAAAAGTCTCATGGTATTTATCAAGCCATTTTTTGAGGATAAAGTTGGAGGCTCTGTGGGTTTCAATTCATTCAGGAACCATTAAATGTTGAAGAAGCTCATTTCAATGAAAGATCTTGAGAACACTCACAGGCAAGTCTTCCCAAAGAGTGGCCAAAAGGTCACATGAAGTCAGGCCCATTGAGGTCTACAATGTGAGGTCCATGTGTGTTTTGACTCTCAACTGTGGCTTTAAAGAATTTCAGAATAAAATCATGTGATATCCAGGCTGAGATTCCCAGTGCTCTGGGCAAAGCCACCCTGCACCTAGATCTCCCTGCACCACAATTAATAGCTGAGATCTAGGTTGCATGGCCTAGTAAAATCCAAACACAATTCATGACAATACTTCTCTGATGTCACTTCCAGAATTCAGTCTCTAAGGAGAATCATACCAGAGTTCAAGCCCAGGTGGACCCAGTCATCTGTTCCAAGCGCCAAACAAATTACCACAATTCAAAACAAAATGCTCCCACATGCCCCTTATCTTCTTCAATTTGAGGCCAAATGACTGTGGGGTTTAGATTCTTTATGTAAATTGGATTCATGTGAAAACCCAAGCACCTATGGGCTAAACTCTGCAGGGCTTTAAAGAACTCATTTGACCCAAAGGATCCCTATTTTCACTTGATGGATGTCAGGGCCATTAGAGAGGAAGGTGAGAGTCTTCATCCACAATAACTGCTCTTTTGGCCATTTTGGTTTTGGATGCACCCATGGGATCTTTCTTTAGATCCATCAGGTGCTGAGAATCTAAGCCACAGCCTCACACAGGGCCAAGAGGCTGATTCAGACACATCTCTTTCCAAAGCAATTAAGCAAAGAGCAAAACACACACAGACATTATAAAGTGGCAATATATATGCCAATTGAAATTCATGATGAAATATATATCGTCCACAGATCCAAAAATATTAATTTTACTGAACATGGATTTATGAATAATGTTGTTCAACTAGAAAGGTTACCCTTAGGCTGAATTTTATGATCCAATAGCGTTTAGGAGGAGTGATCTCTTGTCATAATTTGTATCTGCCATGTCAGCCACCTCACAAGAATGTATATGTGATACCAGGTAGGATTCAATATGTTTATATAAAAATACATGTGATGAATAGGCTACAGAGAAAAGGATACAGGAATTCACATATTTATTAACTTTAAAAACACAAGGAGAACTATTTCAATTAAAAATTAACTAGATTTATAACACCTACCCTACATAATGCAAAAGGCAAGTCCAACTATACACCATGCCTCTTCTGAACTGCTTGTATTTCTATTGTGTTTGTATGCACTGTGGGTTTCAAGAACCATTAAATGTTGAGGAAGCTCATTTCAATGAAACTCTGGAGAACTCTCATAGGCAAGGCTTCCCAAAGAGTGACCAAAAGGTTAGATATAGCCAGGCCCATTGAGGTCTACAATGTGAGGTCCATGTGTGTTTTGACTCTCAACTATGGCTACCAAGTCTTTAAGAATAAAATCATGGGATATCTTTGCTGAAATTCCCAGTGCTCTGTGGAAAGCCACCCTCGGCCTTGGTCTTAGTTTCCAAGGGCGACTCTCATGCTTGACCTCTTAAAATATCACCACAATTCATGGCAATACTTCTTTGAGTTCAGTTCCAGAAGTCAGTCTCTAAGGGGAATCACACAAGAATTCAAGCCCAGGTGGACCCAGTCATCTCTTCCAACCGTCACACAAATGACCACAATTAATACCAAAACACTCTCACATGGCCCTCCTCTTCTTCTATAAAGGCACTCATCATAACATCTGGCTGGAGGTTTCCATGAGGGGCACACCCCAAGACAGTGTCCCAAATAAGCTCCCTTGCCACTCATTTGCCTAAATTCAGGGTGGCTTGGACACCCTTCTTGTGCACCAGGAGTGATCTGAAAGGGTAAAATAAATTGAAATTAAAGTGTAAAAGTTGAAGTGTAAAAGACCGGGTTTTGTAAAGTTTCTAAGCTGCAAGGCCTGAGTTAAAATGTAAAGGACCAGGTATTGTTAAGTTCCTATGCTACATGCAAAACCTGAAATTCCTGTAGCTTGTAGTACAATTCCGGACTGCCCAGTAAATATTCCCCCTGACCGCCTGGTTGTTTAATAACCTAGGACCCTGTGTGGCCTGGCACATAGGCATCGCAAGGCCTAAACCAATCTGTTTGAATGTGTACCTCGCTTTAGAACTCACCTATCACTCCCGCCTGACCTGTTCCTGCCAATGAATGAACTAATCATGTTTAGGAATTGTTGTTTGATTTTTCTGCGGTGTATGTTGATTTCTTAAAGGAGACTGTGATATATGTAAAGTCCCGCCCTCCCCAAGAAGTGTGCTTAAGCACTGCTCAACCCCTGCTCGGGGCTCTGGGCTGCTCTCCCTTCTTGAGTGAGCACGTAGCCCCAGCATGCTGGATTGGATCCTCAATGAACGCCTTTTTCTGTTGCATGAGCCGCGTTCTCTTGGTGGTCTCTTCCTCCGACGTTCACCGGACCCTTACATTTGGTGCGTTGGCCAGGAATCACGCAGCATAGGACAAGGACACACCAACAGACCCCTCTGGAGGTCAGTAAGGCGCTTCTTTTCATTTTTCCTTGTGATAACTCAGAGCTTTTTGTTCAGGTTCCATTTTTCCGTTTTTGGTTTGGGTTGGCAGAGTGGCTTCCAGCGGAGAATGTAAGTTCCCCCTGTCAGTGGTGGACAAACGTGTCCTAAAGCCACAGGCCATGTCCTTGCAAGGGATGCCTTGGAGGACTCGGGGAGTGACGGATGTGCTCTCATTAGGTGAGGAGGGACGAATGAGCCCACATTAGGTGACTCTGCTGGCAACCCATCATATCTTGATGACTACTTTTTTCTCTCAGGTTGAATTCACTGTCTGTCTTTGTGGTCTAACCCATCAGGTTTTGACAGTTACTAGGTTCTAATCATTACTTCTGAACTCGTGTTAAATGTTAACTGTGTGTACATGTTTGTGTCACGTTTGTATTGTCCTTGTCTCTGTTTGAGAAACTCTCATTATGGGACAAAGCCATTCCATGCCTCTTTCCTTGAAGCCATTCCTGGTCCCTGCCTCCAATCCGACCCCTTCACCCAGGATCCTATCACTCAAACCTTCTACTCCTCCCCCTCTTCCCTCCATTCTCTCTGAGTCACAAGATTGTAGATCTTGGGGTTGTGAATAAACGGGAGCTGCATGATGGTCTTTGTGTGTCATTTTATCTGTGTTTCTGTTAAATGTGATGGCATTGTTTGGTCCGATGCAGAGTCCCGAGTTCCAACCTGCATTACATATGTGGAAGTTACTTTAGCTAAATTTTAAACTAATGCTTCTCCTGTGAGGGACCAAAAGTCAATAGAACCGCCAGTTTTTCTGTTCTCACCTTTTCACCTCTCTTAGCTGTGCTTTAAAGAACTTTGATAAACTTTACTCCCCTTTGTTAAGCAACATTACGGAAGCAGTGATTTCTTTTCTTCCCGTAGTTGGATTGAGCATGCCCACTGCAGAGGGAAATGTCTGGGGTCTAAGAACTTTGATATCTCGCTTAAACTTTTCTCAAAACCCTGTTCTCATTATTAAATTGGCATTAATTGGCTTTGGGATGGGAACCAAGCCTTCAGTCATAAATTTTGACACCCCAGAGGGGACTTTAAATAAACCCCACTCTGCCCTCTTGGGGAAGCCTAGCACTCAAAACAACTGAAGCAGAGAATGAAATTTTTGGGAGCTGACTACTGCAAAGTTGGGAGACATAGAAGATGCCTGGTGCCTGGGGTCAAAGCAAACCAGAGGAACTAATCCTGTAAGTAAATGGTGAGGCTAAGGGACTCCCAGCAGCTGCCAGATCCATTTTGCTGTGGGGAACTCCCTTATTCCTTACGTGCACTTTAAGGATTTCTCCACCTCTGTTTACTTAACAAAAGGGACAATGAATGCATTAATATGTTGATATTATAGATTGTTTCTTGGGGATGATCTAGGGTGAATGTGTATCTAGAAATGATTTTTTTTATTTTAACCATCTGGTATCTAAATGGGTTTCTAAAGCATTGCACTATCTTACAGTTAAAAGTTGGGTTTAAACAATGGTTTAGTTTGATTTCAGGTAGTTCATGCTAGGAAACTTAAATACTTAGGGTAAAAAAAAAATTAAGAGTTTTAATTTTGAACTAGACAGCCTGAAAAAATTTCACTAGTTATATCAGTGCATTAACTTGGGAAGAGATAATAAATTATGATATGGTATCTATTCCCATCAGTGTGTAAGATTTTAAAAAATGGTACTAAATTAAAACGTTGGTCTGGCTTATTGAAATGACATTAATTAGCAACAGTCTTGGAAATTTTTAAAGCTTAATTTCGGATACACATGGTAGCATGTGGTTCTTTTTAAAAATTTTTCAGCCAATTTAATTTAACTTAATACTATTAGAAACTTCATAACAAAGAAAGGGGCTTAATGATCCTATAGAAACTTCTTCTGATGGTGGCATTAATATTATCAAAAAATGATCCTATTTTCAGTTTTGTGTGAGCAAGTTTTTCTAGTGTAGAAAAATCTAAAGAAATAAAATTTTGAGAATTACATCTTAAACTTGCATCAAAATTTTCAACATCCAAACCTGGAAATTATGACTTATAGATAAATGCCTTAGGCGTGAGGTTTCTTCTCAGAATTCCAGTCTTTCCAGTTTTCCAGACCTCAGCCAGGACTTACTTTGATATGCAAATAAAAGAAGCCTGCAGCACTCAGCAGGAGACAGATAAAAAGAGTAAATGTGTCTTTTTACCTGAACTCAAACTAGACCTAACCAAAAAAGTATATAATATGGTATTTACTAATTACTGGCCAGTCATCATTTTTAGGACTCTTGCTTTTCTTAGATTCTGTAATTTTTTTTTTGAGCTCATGATCTTGATTCTGCTGATGGGTTAATGTTTTCTGATCAGTTCTATTTTTGATCGACTCTGGAGTTTTCAGCATTGCAATGGAGATTTCACCTGAAAAAAGCTACAAGGCCTTTACTATTGTGTTATGTGTTACATTTGTGTTACGTGTTGTATGTTGGTATGTCTGTATGTGTGTATGTCCATATATCATGCAGGGATATGACAATTGACAGATGAGGAGCGCTCATGAAAAATTTAAAAATGTATCCAAATGTCTTTAATTCACGTGATTCATATGTTTTAATTCAAATTGGGTAAACAGATAAAAATAAAGATGTCTTTAAAATTAGGCCAATAAGTTTTCTAGGTTTTCAAAAAGGCCCTAATAAAATGTAGATGTCTATAAAATAATCTGCTTAAATTCAGTAATTGAAAAGCATTGTATTGAAATGTGAACAGAAAGAGGTTAGTAGATGGAAAAGAGAAACTAAAAGGTTCTAGATATAGATATAATAGAGGAAAAACGTGTTTCTGGATAAGAGAGTCTATATGATTAAGTAATTAAAAGGGTTTAAGTAAATAATAAAAAAAGGTGTGTGTAACTTGGTTATATGTGTAAGTTTTGAGCAAGTAATCTTAAAAAATTAAACAGCTGGTAAAACAAGTACTGTTTTTATAAAATTGTGCCATGTTATTTCTTTAAAATCTAAACTTGTTTAATACAAAAACATCAATGTAATTGTGGTGTTAATGTGTTCATATCTTCCAGGTATACAAGTCTGTAAGGTAGAAGCTTGCAAAGACCATTGTATCAAGCTGGTGTTCTAAGGTTGTATGGTAATTCTAGGCTTAAAAGAAAAACATGTTGGAGTGTTGGAGATTTATGTATATCATTTGTGTTCTATAATTGGACTTGTTATCAATAAGATATGTACAGTTCCATGTTACTTTTTACACTGAGATACAATCTAAAAGTATTTTTAACTTAATGAGAGCCAAATCTGTGAAGGTTTTATTGTAAACTCAAAGGTAATGCCCATTCATTTCCATGTGAAAACTGTTTTCTTCAGGCTTCACAAAGGGGTGGCCTGAGACAAAGACTTTCCTGATATTCAGGGCAACATAACAATAGGTAATCAAAAGGCCCAAAGCAGGGTTTCTCCACTGAGACTTTACTGGCTACACTGATATCTGAGTTTTCTGAGATGATTGCCATTCCCTTCAGCTACCAGTACATGGCCATGTCACAGAGCTTGGAAGTGGTACATATATTTGACACAAAATCATGAGCCTATTCTGGAGAGTGGCCAGAATTCAGGAAGAAAACAGGAACGTAGGAAGATAGTTGGTGTTGCCCATTGATAAGGCAAGCCACACTCCATTTATAAATTGTGCCGGATGAATGCTGGGAAGTTTTCTCCTTGAGAGGATACACCCATTGAGGCATTATCTTTTCTAATGTCTACAACCACGAAAACAGTGGGATACACAGACCTAAAAACACTCGCCTTGTCAAAGGACTAACTAGAAACAGTCCACTCCAAACCAAACACACCCCCTTTCCTAACTATTCTCAGAACAAAAGAAAAAACCACAAACCCACACCCACAACCACAAAGGCACCTCCTTCCCCCAAGTGGGTCTGGAACTATCCAGAGTGTCCTCTGACTGGAGGGCCATACTATGTTCCCCAGAAATGGTCTGTCCTGTCTCAGATCTGGACTCCTTGGTCAACTCTGTGAAGTTGTCAGGAGCCAGCAGTGAGCCTCTATCTGTTTTCTCCGGAAGGGCCCCTCTTCAGAATTTTTCTGGAATTTGGCCATTCTCACATAAGTAGGTACCACAAAAGACTGACTCTGTCCTTGGAAAATCCAAACACGTAAGAACACTGGAACTGGTGCTGGGACTGGGCCTGGGTGCCTAGATTCCTGGAACCCAAATTTGGAGAGTTCCATCAACAAGGATGTGAGGTGAGGTTACTTCCTTTAGTAACTGAGTGAGGTCACTGCCTTGGCAACCAACTTGTCCTAACATTTGCTTCCTAAGGTCTCATAACATGGAGGATGTCCCTACTTCCTGTGACACTTTCACAAGTTAGAATGGTAAAGAAACAATAGTCACCTCTGAACAGCTCTCCACACAGGCCTCTCCTCTACATTAAGAAGAGAGAATCTGATTCAGACACAACCCTTCATCCTGACCAGGCTGTTTGCCATGGAAGATGCCTTTTGCTCTCTCAGATCCTTCATAGCTGCCTACATCTTCTCCAGGGTTCATTTCTGCATGGAACTTTGAAGTTTTCAGCAGGTGGAAGATCCCCTGCATTCCTGTATTGTAAGACCAAATCTTTCCCTGCTTTTCTGAACACTTAGATTGAGGGAACAGTGTATGGTTAGGGTTAACAATATGTTCAATTAAAACCAAAATACTCCCACATGGCCCTCATATTCTTCCATGTAGACATTCATCATAACCTCTGGCTGGAGGTTTCCATAAGGGGCGCAGCCCAAGACAGTGTCCAAAATAAGTTCCCTTTCCCCTCATTTTCCTAAAGTCAGGGTTTCCTGGACACCCTTCCTGTAAACCAGGATTGATCAAATAGGCCTGCCAGTAATACTGCTCTGTTTCTTCATTTTGAAGCCTACTGACTGTGAGGTATAGATTCTTTATGTGATTTGGAGTCATGTGAGAACCCAAGCACTGCTGCAGGGCTTTGAAGAACTCATTTGTCTCAAAGGATCCCTATACTTACTTAATGGAGGTCAGGAACCTAACAGAGGAAGCAAGAGACTTCATCCAAAATGACTGATCTTTTTGCCATTTTGGTTTTGGATGCACACATGGGATCTTTCTTTAGATCCATCAGGTGCTGATAATCAAAGCCACAGCCTCTCTCAGAGCCGAAAGGATGATTCAGACACATCCCTTTCCAAAGCAATTAAGCAAAGAGCCACAGGTGATGCTCATTCATTTCCAATTGAAAGCACTTTTCTTCAGGCTTCACAAACTGGTGGCCTGAGGAAAAGACCTTCCTGACATTCAGGTCAACAGAACAGTAGGTAAGCAAAAGGCACAAAGCAGGGTTTCTCTACTGAGACTTTACTGGTCACACTGATATCCGAGTTTTCAGAGATGCTCCCAATTCCCTTCATCTATCCAGTACATGTCCATGTCACAGAACTCGACGGAGGTCCATATCTTGAACAAAAAAACATGAGCCTATTCTGGAGAGTGGCCAGAATTCAGGAAGAAAACAGGAACTAAGGAAAGAAGTAGGTGTTGTCTACAACCACGAAAACAGTGGGATACACAGACCTAAAAACACTCGCCTTGTCAAATGACTTACTAAAAACAGTCCACTCCAAACCAAACATACTGCCTTTCCTACCTATTCTCAGAACATGATAAAAAAACACAAATTCACACCCACACCCACAAAGGCACCTCCTTCCCCCAAGTAGGTCTGTGACTATCCAGAGTGTCCTCAGACTGATGGGCCTTACTCTGCTCCCTCGAAATGGACTATCCTGTCTCAGTTCAGGTCTCCTTTACCAACTCTGTAAAGTTTTCAGCATCAATCAGTGAGTCACTACCTGCTTTCTCAGGAAAGGCCCCTCTTCAGAGCTTTCCTGGCATTTAGCCATCCACACATCAGTATGTACCAAAAAGACTGACTCTGTCCTTGGTAAATCCAAACAAGTGAACCCACTGGGACTGGGACTGGGACTGGCTCTGAGTGCCTGGCTTCCTGGATCCCAAGTTCAGAGAGTTCCATCACCAAGGAAGTGAGGTAGGTCACTTCCTTCAGGAACTGAATGAGGTCACTACCTTGGTAACCACTTTATCCTAACATTTGCTTCCAAGGGTCCCACGAGAGAGAGGCTTCCCCTACTTCCTGTGTCACATTCACAAGATAGAATGGTATATCAACCATAGGCACATGTTAACAGCTCTCCACACAGACCTGGTTTGGTCCATCTTCTCTACTTTAAGAAAAGAGAGGCTTATTCAGACACATCGCTTCATCCTGACCAGGTATTTTACCAAGGAAGATTACTGTTGCTCTCTCAGGTCCTTCATAGCTGCCTACATCTTCTTCAGGGTTTATTTCTGCATGGAACTTGAGGTTCTCAACAGGTGGAAGATCCCCTACCTACCTGTATTATAACACCAACTCTGTCCCTGGTCTTTGTAAAGTTAAATTGAGGGAACAGTGCATGGTTAGGGTTAATAACATGTTCAATTTGGGTTAGGAATCATTCTGCGAGATGAATAATGGTATTGGGGACCTCCGATATTTACAAGCATATATAGGTGTAATATAAGTATGAATACAGAAATCTAGGAAAGATTTGAAACCCAGATGAACACTGGGCCCTTGATTGGGATACTTAGCTTTGAATTATTTCCGCAAAGTTGTCTCAAATAAATCGTTATACAATGGCATAGGACCTTGTACCTTGGATGACTGAATGAGGAAGAGATCCTCCAGACAAAAAGGGATAGTTCCAAAAGTTATTTAGATATAGGGTTTTGGTTAGAGAGTGAATGCAAATGTCAGCATATGTGAAGAGTCAGTCACAGTGATGAACTGGGGAAAATGTGTAGGAAAGCAGATATGAATAGAGACATTAGGAAATCAGGGAAAGTACAAAGTGAGTAATAGGATAAGACGTTTTTAACAGGGTTGAGTTTGAATATATAATCTTAGGAAGAAACAAATATGTAGTCACCAATAGGAATGATATTTGAGATCATTAGTTAATCAGGACATGGATGTTGTTAGTAATACATGCTCACATTAAATTTAGGCTTTGGTACAATCATAAGGGTGTCCGTTGCATTTTTTGTCAGGAATATTACTGTGATGAAATGTAAATGTATATCAGGTGACTACAGTATTTCTTCAAACATTTCTGAAAGCAACATTTTAAGACTTATAAATTAGTATTGGGGACACAAGTACGTGTACCCTGTGCCTATGATTATAAAGATGATGCCTTAATAGACCATACTGTAAATAAATAATATAACTTGATCAAACTTTAAATAATGGATTGAATTGATATCTGAAAATATATAGGAAATCTTATATTGATATACATAAGTTCATTCTAACCAGTTATACATCTAATGGTAATTTTAGCATTATGGTTTATCATGAAGAGTGTGGGAGTTTTGCTTCAAAAATGATTATGGAAATCGAAAATAATGTGTTTGGAAATAATCTCATGAAAAGTACAGTCAAGAAACATGGAGGAATACATATATTCTGAAGCAGGAAGTAATTGCAAGTGAACCAAATGAGTACAGATTTGTTAACTTGTGGATGAAAAGTATTATCTTATAATGTCCATAAACTGAAGAAATAGTAATGTACCAGTGTTGAATAAAAATGAACTTCAAAATACACATCATGTCCCATAGGATTTTACTTGCATTGATGTTAAACTGGGTCAGTTACTGTACAAATATTAGGATTTGTAAGCACCTTTCACCGAAGTTAGTTTTCAGTACTGGGAAATAAATATGTATTTCATGTGGATGAATATTTCTGAGAATAATTTTGTGAAAATTTGATTATAAATCCACATATAGGAACATGAGTTAAATTAGTGAGTGTAAAATAAGACACATATATTTCATATTTTGAATAATCTGGAGGAAAAAAAAAATATATATATATAAAGATACAAACACAGACATTAAAATGTAGTAATATGTATGCCAATCAAAATTCATCATGAAATATATATCATCCTCATATCCAAAACTATTCTTTTTACTGAGCATGGATTTATGTATAATGCTGTTCATCTAGGAAATTCACCCATATGTTGAATTTTCAGTTCCATCAGTATTTAGGGGGAGTGATCTCTTCTCACAATTTGTATCTTCCTAAAACAGCAAGCTCACAAGAATGTACGTGTGATACCAGGTAGGATACTAAATATGCATAATAAATTTCATGAGATGAATAGGGTACAGAGAAAGGGAGACAGAAATGTACATATGTGTTAACTTTAAAAACTCATGGAGAAGTATTACAATGAAAAGTTGACTAGATTTATAACACATTCACTTGATAAAGCAGAAGGCAAGTCCTAGTATACACCATGCCTCCTATGAACGGCCTGTATTTCTATTCTGTTAGGTTTCTTTTTCTACATCATATTAAGATTAGTAGTCAGAGTCTAGTAGGGTATGGGTTAGTGACAGGGATTCAGTATTTCTAATGGAAAATAGGAAAATGAATCTAATGTGTATGCAAATATTTGCTAGACAAAAATCTTCCCACTGTCCTCCAAAACAATGCCTTGATATTTCCTTCGCCACAAGTAATACACAATTAGTGGAGAAGAGTTTGAAAGTCTGTGAATATATATCTGGAAAAGAAAATGCTCAGGAGTTCACAACCTTGGAGGTGGTAGTGGAATTTCCAAAAGTAAGGTACAGGGTAAACACTCCACAAACATGGAACTCTGGTGGCCTAATGAGTTGTTGAGAAACTGCCTCTGAGTTTGGGCCCTTGAAAAATTTGTTGTTGTCAGGAGCTTTAGCTTCCTTTGTATTGAGACCATCAAACCTGGGTCGGCATCTATGTGACCTGGATGACATGGTTCCTTATATGCTATTGAACATGAGGCAGAAGTTCTGAATTTTCCCTTTGTTAGTAAACTGAGGACACTGGGGTCTAAGTGTCTAACCATGTGATCTGTGAAGCCATTTGGTCATACTCCACTTTTCGTGGTGTTTCTTACTGCTGCACTGGGAGTTTGGTATTGGCTTCACGTAATACAAGGAGAAAAACTGGGACACAGTGCTAGAGGGAGTACTCTCACGTGTAGTGGATGAGGGTCTGCAGGAGAATGCACCAACCAGGCTTCTATCCCAAAAAGCTTGCACCCATGTCCATAGCAACCTGATTCTGAACATTGCCCTGAAACCTCTTCATATAACAAGGTCCCTTTACTTGTAAGGTTCTGCTGGCTGCACCATGTCAGTCACAAATCATTCGGAAACCAATGGCAGAACCACGTGTCCCCACGACAGATGTTTTATCATACACCTGCCCACCACTGCTCTGGGCCCACTAGTCAGCAGGCTCCAACTTTCTGTCATCTCTGTTCTCACCATTTTCATGAAACCCAGTCAATCAATGCAATGTCTGGTACACTCGTGATCAGCAACAGATATCCAAATGTTCTCCAGTGCCACCTGTTCATGGGAATTTAAAAAATTCATGGTATTTATATAGCCAATTTTCAAGGATGAATTTGGAGGCACTGTGGCTTTCAATTTATTCAGGAACCATGAAATGGTGAGGAAGATTATTTCAATTAAAGCTCAGGAGAACTCTCAGAGGCAAGGCTTCCCAAAGAGTGGCCAAAAGGTCACATTAAGCCAGGCCCATTGAGGTCTACAATTGAGGTCCATGTGTGTTTTGACTCTCAACAATGGCTGCCACGTCTTTCTGAATAAAGTCATGTGATATCCTGGCTGAGATTCCCAGTGCTCTTTGGAAAGCTATCCTGGGCCTAGATCTCAGTCTCCAAGGGCAACTCTCATGTGTGGCCTCCTAAAATCCCAACACAATTCATGTCAATACTTCTCTGAGTTCATTTCCAGAACTCAGTCTCTAAGGGGAATCACTCCAGAGTTCAAGCCCATGTGGACCCAGTCATCTCTTCCAACTACCACACAAATGACCACAATTAAACCAAAACACTCCCACATGGCCCTCATCTTCTTCAATATAAACTCTCATCATAACTTCTTGCTGGAGGTTTCCATGAGGGGCGCAGCCTAAGACAGTGTCCAAAATAAGCTCATTTGCCCCTTATTTGCCTAAATTCAGGGTGGCCTGGAAACCCTTCCTGTGAATCAGGTGTGATCAAATAGGCCTGCCATTAATACTGCTCTACTTCTCCAATTTGAGGCCTACTCTCTGTGGGGCATAGATTCTTTATGTGAATTGGGGTCATGAGAAAACCCAAGCACCTATGGGCTACCCTCTGCAGGGCTTTGAAGAACCCATTTCAGTGAGTCTAGGAGTTGGACCAAAAGTTCTTTAGATATAGGGGTTTTGTTAGAGAGTGAATGTAAATGTCAGCATATTTCAAGAGTCAGTCACAGTGATGAACTGGGGAAAATGTGTAGGAAATCAGATATCAATAGAGACATTAGGAAATCAGGCAAAGTACAAAGTGAGTGATAGGATGAGACATTTTTAACAGGGTTCAGTTTCAATATTTAATCTTAGGAAGAAACAAATATGTACTCACCAATAGGAATGATATTTGAGATCATTAGTTAATCAGGACATGGATGTTGTTAGTAATACATGCTCACTTTCAATATAGGCTTTGGTACAATCATAAGTGTGTCCGTTGCATTTTGTGTCAGGAATATTACTGTGATGAAATGTATATATATATCAGGTGGCTAGAGTATTTCTTCCAATATTCTTAAAGCAATATTTTAAAGACTTATAAATTAGTATTTGGGATACAAATAGGTATACCATCGGTCTATGAATATAGAGATGATGCCTTAATAGACCATACTGTGAATAAATAATGTAACTGGTTCAAACTTTAAATAATGGATTGAATTGATATCTGAAAATATATAGGAAATCTTATATTGATATAAATAAATTCATTCTAACCAGTTATACATCTAATGGTAATATTAGCATTATGGTTTATCATGAAGAGTGTCTGAGTTTTGCTTCAAAAATGATTATGGAAATCAAAAATAATGTGTTTGGAAAGAATCTCATTAAAAGAACAGTCAAGAAACATGGAGGAATACATGTGTTCTGAAGTAGGAAGTGATTGAAAGTGAACTAAATGCCTATAAATTTGTGAAATTGTGGATGAAAGAATATATCCTATTATGTCCATAAACTGCAGAAATAGTAATGTATCAGTGTTGAATAAAAATGAACTTCAAAATACACATCATGGTCCCATAGGTGTCTACTTGCATTGATGTGAAACTGGGTCAGTCACTGTGGAAATATTACGATTTGTATGCACCATTCACTGAATTTAGTTTTTAGTACTAGGAAATAAATATGTATTTAAGGTGGATGAATATTTCTAAGAATTATTTTGTGAAAATTTGATTATAAATCCACATACACACACATGAGTAAATTTAGAAAGTGTATAATAAGACACATATATTTCATATTTTGGAAAATCTAAAGAGTAGATATCTATATCTATATAGATAGATAGATAGATAGATACTCACATACACAGACATTAAAATGTAGCAATATATGTGCCATTTGAAAATCATAATAAAATAGATATCATCCACGTATCCAAAAATATTCATTTTACTGAACATTTATTTATGCATAATATTGTTCATCTAGGAAATTCACCCATAGGTTGAATTTCCAGTTCCATCAGTATTTAGAGGGAGTGATCTCTTCTCACAATTTGTATCTTCCAAAATAATCAAGCTCACAAGAATGTACATGTGATACCAGGTAGAATTCTAAAGATGCATTAAAAAATACATGTGATGAATAGGCTACAGAGAAAGGGAGACAGAAATTTACATATGTGTTAATTTTAAAAACTCATGGAGAAGTATTACAATGAAAAGTTGACTATATTTATAACACATACCGTTGAAAAAGCCAAAGGCAAGTCCAAGTATACACCATGCCTCCTATGAAAGGCCTGTATTTCTATTCTGTTAAGTTTCTTTTTCTCCATCATATTTGGATTAGTAGTCAGAGTCTAGTAGGGTATGGGTTAGTGTCAGGGATTCAGTATTTCAAATGGAAAATATGAAAATGAATCTAATGTGTATGCAAATATGTGCTACACAAAAATCATCCCACTCTCATCCAGAACAATGCTTTGACATTACCTTCGCCCCAAATAAGACACAATTAGTGGAGAAAAGTTAGAAAATCTGTGAATACATATGTGGAAAGAAAAATGCTCAGGAGTTCACAAACTTGTAGGAGGTAGAACGGGTTACAAAAAGGGAGAGGGTAAACACTCCACAAACATGCAGCTCTGCTGGCCCAATGACTTTTTGAGAAACTGCCTCTGAGGTCGGGCAGTTAAAATATATATTGTTGTCAGGAGTTTTAGCTTCCTTTGTAGTGAGACCATCAATTCTGGGTCTCCATCTATGTGACCTGGATGACATGGTTTTTTGTTTTCTAGTGAACATGAGGCAGCAGTGCTGAATTCTCTCTTTGTAGGTAAACTTTGGCCACTGGGGTCTAAGTATCTAACTGTGTTGTCTGAAAAGCCATTTGGTCATTATCCACTTTCGTGGTGTTTTTTACTGCTGCACTGTGAGTTTTGTATTGGCTTCACGAAATACAAGGAGTTCTACTGGGACACAGTGCTGGAGGATGTACTCTCACGTGTGGTGGGTTAGTAAAATGCACCAGTGAGGCTTCAATCCCACATAGCTTTTCAACTTGACAATAGCAACCTGATTCTGACCTTTGGCAGGAATCCTCTCCATATAACAAGATGCCCTTACATAGAAGGGTCTGCTGGCTGTACCATGTCAGTCACAAGTCTTTCTAAGCCAATGGCAGATCCACGTGGCCCCACCACAAATGTTTTTTTCACACACCTACACTCCTCTGCTCTAGGCCCACTAGTCTGCAGGCTCCAACTTTCTGGCATCTATGTTCTACACTTTTTTCATGAAACCCAGTCAATCAAGGCACTGTCTGGTACAATCATGATCAGGAACAGGACATTCAGAAGTTCTCCAGTGCAACCTGGTCATAGTAATTTCAAAAAATTCATGGTATTTATCTAGATATTTTTCAATAATGAAGTTGGAGGCACTGTGGGATTTAATTTATACAGGAACCATTAAAAGGTGAGGAATCTCATTTCAATGAAAGCTCTGGAGAACTTTCACAGGCAAGGCTTCCCAAAGAGTGGGCAAAAGGTCACATGAAGCCAGGCCCATTGAGGTCTAGAATGTGAATTCCATGTGTGTTTTGACTCTCAACTATGGCTGACAATCTTTCAAAATAAAATCTTGTGATATCCTGGCTGAGATTCCCAGTGCTCTGTGGAAAGTCACCCTGGGCCTAGATCTCAGTTTCCAATGGCGAATCTCATGCGTGGCCTCCAAAAATCCCAACACAATTCATGGCAATACTTCTCTGAGTTCAGTTCCACAACTCAGTCTCTAAGGGGAATCACAACAGAGTTCAAGCCCAGGTGGACCCAGGCATCTCTTCCAATTGCCACACAAATGATGACAATTAAAACCAAAACACTCCCACAGGGCCCTCTTCTTCTTTTATATAGACACTAATCATAAACTCTAGCTGGAGGTTTCCATCAGGGGCACAGCCCAAGACAGTGTCAAAAATAATCTCCCTTGCCCCTCATTTGCCTAAAGTCAGGGTGGCCTGGACAACATTCCTGTGAAACAGAAGTTATCATATAGGACTGCTGTTAATACTGCTACACTTCTCAAATTTGAGGCCTACTGACTGTGGGGTATAGATTCTTTGTGTGAATTGGAGTCATGAGAAAACGCAAGCACCTATTGTCCAGCCTCTGCAGGGCTTTGAAGAACTCATTTGACACAAATGATCCCTATTCTCACTTGATGGAGGTCAGAAATATTACAGAGGAAGGCGAGAGGCTTCATCCAAAATGACTGATCTTTTTTCCATTTTGGTTTTGAATGCCCACATGGGATCTTTCTCTAGACCCATCAGGTGCTGAAAATCTAAACCACAGGCTCACACAGGGCCAAGAGGCTGATTCAGACAAATCTTTTTCCAAAGCAATAAAGTAAAAAGCCACAGGTGATTCCCATTCATTTCCATTTGAAAACTCTTTTCTTCAGGCTTCACTAAGGTTTGGCCTGAGGCAAAGACCTTTCTGACATTCAGAGCAACAGAACAATAGGTAATCAAAAGCCCCCAAGCAGGGTTTCTCCTAGGAGACTTTCCTGGTTACTCTGATATGTGAGTTTTCTGAGATGCTCGCCATTCTCTTCAACTATCCAGTACATGGCCATGTCACAGAGCTTGGAGGTGGTACGTATCTTGTACAAAAATACATGATACTAATCTTGAGAGTGGCCAGAATTCAGGAAAAAAATGAGAACTTAGGTAGATAGCAGGTGTTGCCCATGGATGAGGCAAGCCTCAGTCCATTCATTAATTGGGAAGGATGCATACTGGGAAGTTTTCTACTAGACAGGACACACCCAATGAGCTATTTTCTTTTCTAATATCTACAAAGAAAAACACAATGGGATACACAGACACAGAAACAGTCTCCTTGTCAAATGACTTACTAGAAACAGTCCACTCCAAACCAAACAAACCTTCTTTTTTACCTATTCTCAGATCATGTGAAAAAACCACAAACACAAACCAACACCCTCTAATGCACCTCCTTCTTCCAAGTAGGTGTGTGACTATCTGGAATGTCCTCTGACTGGTAGGACATACAATGCTCACCAGAAATGGCCTTTCTGTCTCAGATCTGGTCTCCTTGGTCAAATCTGTGAAGTTGTAAGGACGCAGTGGTGAGCCAATTCCTATCCTCTCAGGAAAGACCCCTCTTCAGAGCTTTCTTGGTATTTGGCAACCCTTACATCAGTAGGTACCAAGAAAGACTGACTCTGTTCCTGGAAAATCCAAAGAAATGAGCCCACTGCGACTGGGACTGGGACTGGCTCAGGGTGCCTTGCTTCCTGGATCACAAAATTCAGAGAGCTCCATCACCAAGGAAGTGAGGTGAGGTCACTACCTTCAGAAAATGAATGAGGTCACTGTCTTGGCCACCACTTTGTCCTAACAGTTTCTTCCTATTGTCTCCTGACATGGAGGCTGCCCTACTTCCTGTGATACTTTCTCATGTTAGAATGGTATAGAAACCATAGTTACCTGGGAACAGCTCTCCACACAGGCCTGGTTTGGTCCATCTTCACTACATAAAGAATAGAGAGGCTGACTCAGACACATCTTTTCATCCTGACCATGTTTTTTGCCATGGAATATGACTTTTGTTCTCTCAGGTCCTTCATAGCTGCCTGCATCTTCTCCAGGGATCATTTCTGCATGGATTTTGAGGTACTCAGCAGTTGGAAGATCTCCTAACTTCCTGTATTGTAATACCAACTTTGTCCCTGCTCTTCTGTAAAGTGAGATTGAAAGAACATTGTATGGTTAGGATTAATAGCATGTTTGATTTGGGTTGGAAATCATTCTGCTGGATGAATAATGGTATTGGGAACCAGCGATATTTATAAGAATATAGAGGTAGAACATAAGTATGAAAACAGAAATCTAGGTAATATTTGAAGCCCAGAAGGATTTGGACCCTTGATTGGGATCCTTAGCTTGAGTTATGTTTTGCACCGAGGTCTCAGTTAAATTGATATACAATGGCATAAGACCCTGTACCTCAGATGATTAAATGTAGAAGAGATCATCCAGTCAAAAAGGGATTGTGTGTAGGATTAGGAAGATAGTCAGTAGGTTTAGAAGGAAGAGTGAGTCTAGGATTTGGACCAAATGTACTTTAGCAATAGGGTTTTGGTTAGAGAGTGAATATAAATGACACCATATGTGAAGAGTCAGGCACAATGATGAACTGGGGAAAATATGTAGGAAAGCAGACATCAATAGAGACATTAGGAAATCAGGCAAAGTATAACGTGATAGGATTAGACATTTTCAACAGGGTTGAGGTTGAATACATAATCTTAAGAAGAAACCAATTTGTAGTCACCAATAAGATTGACATTTGAGAGCATTAGGCAACCTGGACATGGATATATTTAGTAATCCATGTTCACATTCCATTGAGGCTTTGGTACAATCATAAGGGTGACCTTCGCATTTTGTGTCCAGAATATTACTGTGTTAATATGTATATGAAGATCAGGTGACATGAGTATTTCTTCCACCATTTCTGGGGGAAATATTTTGAAAAGATATAAATTAGTACTGGGGATACTAATCGGCTTACCCTGTGTTGATGAATATAGAGATGATGCATTAATAGACCATACTGTGAATAAATTATATGACTGGTTCCAAATTTAAATAATGGATTGTATTGATATCTGAAAAAATAGAGGAAATCATTTATTGATATACATACATTCATTCCAACCACTTATATATCTAATGGTTATATTAGGGTTACCGTTTATCATAAATAGTGTGTGAGTTTTGCTTCAAAAATGATTATGGAATCGAAAACAATGTCTTTAGAAAGAAGTCTAGTGAAAAGACCAGTCAAGAAACATGGAGAAATATAAGTGTTCTGAAGGAGGAAGTGATTGAAAGTGAACCAAATGTTTATAAATTTGTGAACTTGTGAATGAAAGGATATAATTTATGATGTCTATAAACTGAAGAAATAATAACGTACCAGGTTTGATTAAAATGAACTTTAATAAACACACCATATCCAATAGGAATCTACTTGCATTGATGTTAAACTTGGTCAGTTACTGTAGAAATATTAGGATTTGTAAGCACCCTTCCCTGAAGTTAGTTTTCAGTACTAGGAAACAAATATTTATTTCAGTGGATGTATATTTCTGAGAATAAACTTTTTAAATTTGATTATAAATCCACATATATGAATATGAATGAATTCACGCGGTGTATAAGAAGACACATATATTTCATATTTTGGTAAATCTGGAGAATATATATATATATATATATATATATATATATATATATATATATATAAATATAATGTATATATAGACACACAAACACACACATTATAATGTAGCAATATATATGCCAATTGAAATTCATCATGAAAAATAACTCATCCGCATATCCCAAAATATTCATTTTACTGAACATGAATATGTGTATAGTGTTGTTCATCTAGGAAGCTCACCCATGGGTTCAATTTTCAGTTAAAACAGCGTTTAGGAGGAGTGATCTCTTCTCACAATTTGTATCTGCCAAGTCAGCCACCTCACAAGAATGTACATGTGAAACCAGGTAGGATTCTATTTGTGCATATAAAAATACATTTGCTTAATAGGCTACAGAGAAAGGGAGACAGGAATTCACATTTTTCTTAACTTTAAAAACACATGGAAAATTATTTCAACAAATAATTGACTAGATTTATAACTCCTACCTTATATGATGCAAAAGGTAATTCCAACTATACACCATGCTTCTTCTGAAATGCTTGTATTTCTATTCTGTTTGGGTTATTTTTCTCCATTATATTAGGATTAGTAGTCAGAGTTTAGTAGGGTATGGGTTAGTGTCAGGGATTCAGTATTTCAAACAGAAAATTGGAAAATGAATCCAATGTGTATGCAAATATGTGCTACAAAACAATCTTCCCTCTCTCATCCAGAACAATGACTTGACATTCCCTTTGCCCCAAGTAAGTCAGAATTAGAGGAGAAGAGTTAGAAAATCTGTGAATATATATTTAGAATGGAAAATGCTCAGGAGTTCACAACCTTGGAGTTGATAGAGCAGTTTCCAAAAGTAAGTGACATGGTAAACACTCCACAAACATGGAGATCTGCTGGCCTAAACACTTCTTGAGAAATTGCCTCTGAGCTTGGGCACTTGAAATATATGTTGTTTTCAGGAGCTTTAACTTCCGATGTAGTGAGACCATCAAAGCTAGGTCTGCATCTATGTGACCAGGAGGACATGGTTTCTTATTTTCCAATGACCATGAGGCAGCAGTGCTAAATTCTCTCTTTGTAGCTAAATTGTGGCCACGGGGGCTAAGTGTCACCCCATGTGGACTGTGAAGCCACTTGGTCATCCTCGAATTTTCATTGTGTTTCTTGCTGCTGCACTGGGAGTTTGGTATTTGCTTCATGAAATACAAGGAGTTCAAGTGGGACACAGTGCTGGAGGGAGTTCTGTCACGTGTGGTGGGTCAGTGTCTGCATGGGAATGCACCAAATAGGCTTCTATCCCACATAGCTTGCCCCTTGACCATAGCAACCTGATTCTAAACATTGCCGTGAAAAATCTCCATATAACAAGATGCCTTTATATAGAAGGGTCTGCTGGCTGCACCGTGTCTGTGTCAAGGCATTTGAAAGTCAATGGCAGATCCACAGGCCCCACCACAGATGTTTTATCACACACCTGCACACCACTGCTCTAGGCCCACTACTCAGCAGGCTCCAACTTACTGGCATCTCTGTTCTACACGATTTTCATGATACCTAGTCAATCAAGGCACTGTCTGGTATACTCATGATCAGCAACAGGACATCCAAAGGTTCTCCAGTGCCACCTGGTCATGAGAATTTCTAAAAATTCATGGTATTTATCTAACTATTTTTCACATATGAAGTTGTTGGTACTGTGGGTTTCAATTCATTCAGGATCCATTAAATGTTGAGGAAGCTCATTTTAATGAAGGATCTGGAGATCTCTCACAGGCAAGGCTTCCCAAAGAGTGGCCAAATTGTCACATGAAGCCAGGCCCATTGAGGTCTCCAATGTGAGGTCCATGTGTGTTTTGACTCTCAACGATGGCTGCCAGGTCTTTCAGAATAAAACCTGTGATATCCTAGCTGAGATTGCCAGTGCTCTCTGGAAAGCCTCTCTGGGCCAAGATCTCAGTTTCCAAGGGCGACTCTCATGCGTGGCCTCCTGAAATCCCAACAACATTCATGGCAATACTTCTCTGAAGTCAGTTCCAAATCTCATTCTCTAAGGGGAATCACACCAGAGTTCAAGCCCAGGTGGACCCAGTCATCTCTTCCAACTACCACACAAATGACCACAATTAAAACCAAAACACTCCCACATGGCCCTCATCTTTTTCCATATAAACACACATCATAACCTCTGGATGGAGTTTTCCATGAGGTGCACATCCAAACCAGTGCCCAAAATAAGCTCCCTTGCCCCTCATTTGCCTAACATCAGGGTTGATTGAACACGCTTCCTGTGAACCAGCAGTGATCAAATAGGCCTGCCGTAAATGCTCCACTTCTCCACTTTGAGGCCTTCTTACTGTGGGGTTTAGATTCTTTTTTTTTTCTAAATTTTTTTGGAAATTTAATTGAAAAGTTAAAAAAATTGTTTTGCAGAATATTAAATTTCTAATGGCAAAGCCTTCACCTTGTTTGTGAAGGAAACCTTGATGCCTTGCCAATCTGGTTATATGGAGACACTCAAAATTTTCTGTTACATACTACATGGATGAATGGCTAAAGCACATAGTTTTTTAAAACTGAAAGGCAGATAACAGCAAGTAAGATAACAAATAAAAGACAATTTTATTAAAAAATAAAGTTGTTATATGACTCAAATATTGGAAATTCAATTCTTTTTTTTTTTGGTTGTTCAAAACATTATAAAGCTCATGATATATCATCTTTCATACATTTGACTTAATTGGGTTATGAACTCCCATTTTTACCCCAAATACAAATCGCAGAATCACATCAGTTACACACTCACGTTTTTACATAATAGCATGCTAGTTATTGTTGAATTCTGCTACCTTTCCTATCCCCTACTATTCCCCCTCCCCTCCCATCTTCCCTCTCTACCTCATCTGCTGTTGTTTAATTCTCTCCCTTGTTTTCCCCTCTTTAGCCTCACAACCTCTTATATGTAATTTTGTGTAACATTGAGTAGTCTCCTACCATTTCCATATAATTTTCCTTCTCTCTCCCTTTCTCTCCCCCCACTCATCTCTGTTTAGTTTTAATATTTTTCTCATGTTCTTCCTCCCTGTTCTCTTCTTATTTGCTCTCTCTATATAAAAGGAAACATTTGGCATTTGTTTTTTAAGGATTGGATAGCTTCGCTTAGCATAATCTATTCTAATGCCATTCATTTCCCTGCAAATTCTATGATTTTGTCATTTTCAGTGCTGTGTAATACTCCATTGTGTTTACATGCCACATTTTTATTATCCATTCGTCTATTGAAGGGCATCTAGTTTGGTTCCACAGTCTAGTTATTGTGAATTGTGCCGCTATGATCATCGATGTGGCAGTATCCTTATACTGCTCTCTATTAAGATCCTCAGGGAAGAGTCTGAGAAGGGCGATATCTCAAATGGTGGTTCCATTCCCAGCTTTCCCAGGAATCTCCATACTGCTTTCCATATTGGACTCTCCAATTTGCAGGCCCACAAGCAGTGTACAAGTGTACCCTTTACCCCACATCCTCACCAACACTTATTGTTGTTTGACTTCATAATGGCTGCCAATCTTACTGGAGTGAGATGGTATCTTAGGGTGGTTTTGATTGCATTTCTCTGACTGCTACAGATGGTGAGCATTTTTTCATGTACTTGTTGATTGATTGTATATCCTCCTCTGTGAAGTGTCTGTTAAGATCCTTGGCCCATTGTTGATTGGGTTATTTGTTATCTCATTGTTTAATTGTTTTGAGTTCTTTGTATATTCTAGATATTAGGGCTCTATCTGAAGTGTAAGGGGTAAAAATTTGTTCCCAGGATGTAGGCTCTCTATTTAACTCTCTTATTGTTTCTCTTGCTGAGAAAAAACTTTTTTAGATTAAGTAAGTCCCATTTGTTTATTCTTTTTATGAACTCTTGGGCTATGGGTGTCCTATTAAGGAATTTGGAGCCCAACCCCACAGTATGTACATCGTAGCCAACTTTTTCTTCTATCAGACGCAGTGTCTCTGATTTTATATCTGGCTCCTTGATCCATTTTGAGTTAACTTTTATGCATTGTGAGAGAAAGGGATTCCGTTTCATTTTGTTGCATATGAATTTCCAAGTGTCCCTGCACCATTTGTTGAAGATGCTATCCTTCTTACATTGCATGCTTTTAGGTCCCTTTTCAAATACAAGAAAGTTGTAATTTTGTGGATATGTCTCTGTGTCCTCTATTCTGTACCATTGGTCCATCTGCCTGTTTTGATACCAGTACCACACTGTTTTTGTTACTATTGCTTTGTAGTACAGTTTGAACTCTGGATTCACACTTCCTGCTTAGAATTGCTTTCGCTATTCTGGGTCTTTTGTTGTTCCATATGAAATTCATAATTACTTTATCTATTTCTACAAGAAATGCCATTGGGTTTTTGATTGGCATTGCATTAAACCTGTAGAGAACTTTGGGTAATATCGCCATTTTGATGATGTTATTTCTGCCTATCCATGTACAGGGCATATTTTTCCATCCTCTAACATCTTCTTCTATCTCTCTCTTTAGGGTTCTGTAGTTTTCATTGTATAAATCTTTCACCTCTTTGGTTAGGTTGATTCCCAAGTTTTTTATTTTCTTTGAGTATACTGTAAATGGAGTGGTTTTCCTCATTTCCATTTCAGAAGTTTTGTTGCTGATATACAAGAATGCCTTTGATTTATGCGTGTTGATTTTATATCCTGCCAATTTGCTGAATTCATTTATTAACTCTAGCAGTTTCTTTGTAGACCCTTTTGGGTCTGTTAAATATATTATCATGTCATCCACAAATAGCGATAATTTAAGTTCTTCTTTTCCTATTTTTATGCCTTTAATTTCCTTTGTCTGTATCATTGCTCTGGATAGTATTTCAAGAACTAAATTAAATAGAAGTGGTGATAGAGGGCATCCCTGTCTTGTTGCAAATTTTAGAGGGAATGCCTTCAGTTTTTCTCCATTTAGGATGATGCTAGCCTGAGGTTTAGCATATATAGCTATTACCATGTTGAGCTAAGTTCCTGTTATTCCTAGTGTTTTATAGAGTTTTAAAGAAAAAGGGATGCTGTGCTTTGTAGAATGCTTTTTTTGCATCTATCGAGATGATCATATGGTTCTTCTCTTTAAGTCTATTGATGTGATGGATTACATTTATTGATTTCCGTATATTGAACCAGCCTTGCATCCCTGGGATGAATCCCTCTTGATCATGAAGCACAATTTTTTTTATATGCTTTTGTTTTTTATTTGCCAGGATTTTATTGAGAATTTTTGCATCCAAGTTTATTAGAGATATTGGTCTGTAGTTTTCTTTCTTTGAAGTGTCTTTGTCTGGTGTTGGGATCAGGGTGATGTTGGCCTCATAGAATGAATTTGGAAGAATTCCTTCTTTTTCTATTTTTTGAAATAGCTTGAAAAGTATTGGTATTAATTCATCTTTGAACGTTTTGTAGAACTCTGCTGTATAACCATCTGGTCCAGGGCTTTTTTTGGTTGGTAGTCTTTTGAAGGTTTCTTCTATTTCTTCCTTTGTTATTGGTCTATTTAAATTGTGTGAGTCTTCTGGACTCAAACTTGGCAGATTATATGACATAAGAAATTTATCAATATCTTCATTATCTTCTGTTTTATTGGAATATGGGGTTTCAAAATACTTTCTAATTATCATCTGAATTTCTGTAGTGTCTGTTGTGATGTTGCCTTTTTTATCCCATATGTTAGTAATTTGAGTTCTCTCTCTACTTCTCTTCATTAGCATGGCTAAGGCCCTGTCGATTTAATTTATTTTCAAAGAACCAACTTTTATTTTTTCAATTTTTTTGTTTCAATTTTGTTGATTTCTCCTCTAATTTTAATTATTTCTTGTCTTCTACTACATTTGTTGTTTTGCTTTTTTTTTCTAGGTTTTTGAGATGTAGTGTGAGATCATTTATTTGTTGTTTTTTTTTCTTTTTTTTTTTTTTGAGGAAAGAATTCCAAGAAATGAATTTCCCTCTTAAAACTGCTTTCATTGTTTTCCATAGAATCCGGTATGTTTTGTCTGTATTGTCATTTGTCTCTAAGAAATTTTTTATCTCCGCCTTTATGTCTTCTGTAACCCATTGATCATTCAGTAACATATTGTTCATTTTCCATGTGATGTAGAATTTTTCCTTCCTTCTTCAATCATTAATTTCAAGTTTCATTCCATTATGATCAGATATGGTGCATGGTATTATCTCCATACTTTTATATTTACTAAGAGTTTCCATATGGCATAATATATGGTCTATATTTGAGTAGGACCAATGTGCTGCTGAGAAGAACATGTATCCACTTTATGATGTTTGATATATTCTATATATGTTGGTTAAGTCTAGGTTATTGATTGTTCTATTAAGTTCTATAGTTTCTTAATTCAGATTTTCTCTAGAGGATCTGTCCAATTGCGAGAGTTGTGTGCTGAAGTCACCCGTAATTATTGTGTTATAGCCTATATGACTCTTGAAGTTGAGGAGAGTTTGTTTTATGACTTTGCACCACCATTGTTTGATGCATACAAATTGATAATTGTTATGTCTTGTTGGTTAATGGTGCCTTTTAACAGTATATAGTGTCCTTCTTTATCACTTTTGATTAACTTAGGTTTAAGTTGATTTTAATCGATATGAGTATGGCCACTCCTTCTTGCTTCCGAGGGCCAACAATGGCTGCAAAGTCTTTCAGAATAAAATCATGCGATTTCCTGGCTGAGATTCCCATTGCTCTGTGGAAAGCCACCTTGGGCCTAGATCTCAGTTTCAAAGGGTGACATTCATGCGTGGCCTCCTAAAAACCAACACAATTCATTTCAATACTTCTATGAGGTACGTTCCAGAACTCAGGCTCTAAGGGAAATCACACCAGAGTTCAAGCCCAGGTGGACCAAGTCATCTCTTCCAACCCCCACACAAATGACCACAATTAGAACAAAAAAACTCCCACATGGCCCTCATCTTCGTCCATAAAGACCCTCATCAAAAGTTCTGGATGGAAGTTTTCATGAGGGTCGCAACCAAAGACAGTTTCCAGAATAAGCTCCCTTGCCTCTAATTTCCCTAAAGTCAGGGTGGCCTGGACACCCTTCCTGTGAACCAGGAGTGATCAAAAAGGCCTGCCATTAAATCCGCTCTGTTTCTATAATTTGAGGCTTACTGAATGTCAGGTATAGATTTTTTATGTGATTTGGAGTCATGAGAAAACCCAAGCATATCTGCAGAGCATTGAAGAATTCATTTGACAAAGAGGATCCCTATTCTCACTTGAAGGGGGTCAGGAACCTAACAGAGAAAGGCAAGAATCTTCATCCACAATGACTGCTCTTTTTGCCATTTTGGTTTTGAATGCACACATGGGTTCTTTCTTTAGATCCATTAGGTGCTGAGAATCTAAGCCACAGCCTCACACAGGGCCAAGAGGCAGATTCAGACAAATCCCTTTCCAAAGTAATTAAGCAAAGAGCCACAGGTGATGTCCATTTATTTCCATTTGAAAATTTTTTCTTCAGGCTTCACAAAGGGGTGGCCTGAGGCAAAGACCTTCCTGACATTCAGGGCAACAGAACCCTTGATTTGTATACTTAGCTTGAATTATGTTCTGCACCGAGGTCTCAGATAAATCGATATACAATGGCATAGGACCGTGTACCTCGGATGATTGAATGTAGAAGAGAACATCCAGTCAAAAAGGGATAGTCTGTAGGATTAGGAAGATAGTCAGTAGGTTTAGGAAGAAGAGTGACTCTAGGAGTTGGACCAAAAGTTCTTTAGCAATAGGGTTTCAGTTAGAGAGTGAATGTAAATGTCAGCACATGTGAAGAGACAGTCACAATGATGAACTGGGAAAAATATGTAGGAAAGCAGATATCAATAGAAAGATTAGGAAATCAGGCAAAGTATAAAGTGAGTGATAGGATTAGACATTTTCAACAGGCTTGAGGTTGAATATATAATCTTAGGAAGAAACAAATATGTAGTAATCAATAGGATTGACATTTGAGAGCATTAGGCACCCTGGACATGGATGTTTTTAGTAATCCATGGTCACTTTCCATTTAGGCTTTGGTACAATCATATGTGTGACCTTTGCATTTTGTGTCCAGAATACTACCGTGATAAATTGTATATGTTGATAAGGTGACATGAGTATTTCTTCCACCATTATGGGGAGTAATATTCTGGAAACTTATAAATTAGTACTGGTGATACAAATAGGTGTACCTTGTGTTGATGATTATTGAGATGTTGCATGAATAGACCATATTGTGATAAAGTATATAACTAGTTCCAACTTTAAATAATGGATTGAGTTTGCATCTGAAAATATATTGGAAATCTTATATTGATATATATACAATCATTCCAACCAGTTATATATGTAATGGTAATATTAGGGTTACGGTTTATCGTGAAGGGTGAGTATTGCTTCAAAAATGATTATGGAATCAAAAATAATGTGTTTAGAAAGAAGTCTAGTGAAAAGACCAGTAAAGAAACATGGAGGAATACATGTGTTCTTAAGTAGTAAGTAAATGAATGTGAACCAAATGCCTATAATTTTGTGAAGTTGTGGATGAAAAAATATATCCTATGATGTCCATAAACAGATAAAATAGTAATATACCAGTGTTGAATAAAAATGAACTTCAAAATACACATCATGTCCCATAGCAATATACTTGCATTGATGTTAAACTGGGTCAGGTACTGTAGAAATATTAGGATTTGTATGCACCACCTACTGAACTTAGTTTTCAGTAGTAGGAAACAAAAATGTATTACAGGAATATAAATATTGCTGAAAATAATCTTGTAAAGATTGGATTTTGAACCCACATACATGAATATAAATGAATTTAGGGAGTGTATAATAAGACACATATTTTTCATATTTTTTTTTAAAATCTGGAGGAAAAAAAATATATATATATATTTTTCCCAGATTTAAAAAAAATACACAAACACACACACACACACACACACACACACACACACATTAATATTTAGCAATATATATGCCAATCGAAATTCATCATGAAATATAATTCATCCACGTATTCAAAAATATTCATTTTACTGAACATGGATTTATGTATAGTGTTTTTCACTAGGAAGCTCACCCATAGGTTGAATTTTCAGTTCCATCATTATTTAGGGAGAGTCATCTGTTCTCACAATTTTATATTCCAAAGTCAGGGAGCTCAAAAAAATGTCCGTGTGATACCAGGTAGGATATTATATATATGCATAAAAAAATACATGTGCTGAATAGGATACAGAGAAAGGGAGACAGGAATTTATATATGTGATAATTTTAAAAAATCATGGAGAAATATTACAATGAAAAGTTGACTAGATTTAAAACACATACTCTTGATAATGCAGAAGGCAAATAGAAGTATACACCATGCTTCCTATGAAAGGCCTGTATTTCTATTCGGTTAGGTTTCTTTCTCTCCATGATATTAGGATTAGTAGTCAGAGTCTAGTAGAGTATGGGTTAGTGTCAGGGATTCAGTATTTCAAATGGAAAAAAGGAAAATGAATCTAATGTGTATGCAAAAATGTGATACACATAAATCTTCCCTCTCTCATCCAGAACAATGCCTTGACATAACCATCGCTAAAAGTAAGACACAATTAGAGGAGAGGAGTTAGAAAATCTGTGAATTTATGTGGAATGGAAAATGCTCAGGAGTTCACAACACTGGAGGTGGTAGAACAGTTTCCAAAAGTATGGGAGAGGGTAAACAATCCAGAAACATGGAGCTGTGGTGGCCTAAAGACTTCTTGAGAAACTTCCTCTGAGGTTGGGAACAAGAAATATATGTAATTGTCAGGAGATTTAGCTTCGTTTGTAGTGACACCATGAAATCTGGGTCTGCATCTATGTTACCTGGAGAACATGGTTTCTTATTTTCCAATGATCATGAGGCAGCGGTGCTGAATTCTCTCTTTGTAGGTAAACTGAGGCCACTGGGCTGAAGTGTCTCCCATGTGGACTGTGAAGCCATTTGGTGATCCTCCACTTTCCAGGGTGTTTCTTACTGCTGCACTGGGAGTTTGGTACTTGCTTCACGAAATACAAGGAGTTCAACTGGGATAAAAATGCTGGAGGAGTTCTGTCATGTGTGGTTGGTCAGGGTCGTGAAGAGAATGTACGAACCAGGCTTCTATCCTACATAGCTTTCCCCTTGACTATAGCAACCTGATTCTGAACATTGCCCTGAAACCTCTCCATATGACAAGATGCCTTTACATATAAAGGTCTGCTGCCTGCACCATGTCAGTCGCAAGTCTTTCAAAGCCAATGGAAGATCCAGGTGGTCCTACCAAAAATATTTATTTACACACCTACAGTCCACTTCTCTACGCCCAGTACTCAGCAGGATCCAAATTACTGGCATCTCTGTTCTACACCATTTTCACGAAACCCAGTCAATCAAGGCACTCTTTGGTACACTCATGATCAGCAACAGGAAATCCAAAGTTTATCCAGTGCCACCTGGTCATGGGAATTTCAGAAATTTCATGGTATTAATCTAGTCATATTTCAAAAATGAAGTTAGAGGCACTGTGGGTTTCAATTAATTCAGGAACCATTAAATGGTGAGGAAGCTCATTTCAATGAAAGCTCTGGAGAACACTCACAGAAAAGCCTTCCAAAAGACTGGCAAAAAGGTCACATGAATCCAGACACATTGTGGTCTACAATGTGAGGTCCATATGTGTTTGGACTCTCAACTAGGGCTGCCAAGTCTTCAAGAAGTAAATCATGTGATATCCTGGCTCAGAATCCCCGAGCTCCGTGGAAAGCCATCCTGGGCCTAGATCTCAGTTTCCAAAGGCGATTCTCACGCGTGGCCTAGTAAAATCCCAAGAGAATTCACGGCAATACTTCTCTGAGGTCAGATCCAGAACTCATTCTTTAAGGGGAATCACACCAGAGTTCAAGCCCAGGTGATCCCAGTCATCTCTTCCAACTACCACACAAATTACCACAATTAAAACAAGAACACTCCCATATGGCCCTCATCTTCTTCCATATTGACACTCATCATAATTTGGCTGGATGTTTAAATGAGGGGCGCAGACCAAGACAGTGTCCAAAATAAGCTTCTTTGACCCTCATTTGCCTAAAGTCAAGGTGGCCTGGACACCCATCCTGTGAACCAGGAGTGATCAAATAGGCCTGCCATTAATACCGCTCCAATTCTCCAATTTGAGGCCTACTGACTGTGGGGTTTAGATTCTTTATGTGAATTTTAGTCATGATAAAACCAAACACCTATGGGCTAGCCTCTGTAGGTTTTGAAGAACTCATTTGACCCAAAGGATCCCTATTTTCACTTGATGGAGTTCAGGAACCTTACAGAGGAAGTCAAGAGACTTCATCCCAATGACTGCTCTTTTGGCCATTTTTCATTTGGATGCAAACATGGGAACTTTCTTTAGATCCATCAGGTGCTGAGAATCTAAGTCACAGCCACACACAGGACCAGGGGGCTGATTCATACACATCCCTTTTCAAAGCACTTAAGAAAAGAGCCACAGGTATGCCCAATCATTTCCCTTTGAAAACTGTTTTCTTCAGGCTTCAAAAAGGGGTGGCCAGAGGCAAAGACCTTCCTGACATTCAGGGCAACAGAACAATTGGTAAGTAAAAGGCCCAAAGCAGGGTTTCTCCACTGAGACTTTCCTGGTCACACTGATATCTGAGTTTTCTGAGATGCTCCCCATTCCCTACAGCTATCCAGTACATTGATATGTCACAGAGCTTTGAGGTGGTAAAGATCTTGGACACAAAACCATAGGCCTATTCTTGAGATCGGCCGGAATTCAGGAAGAAAACAGGAACTTAGGAAGATAGCAGGTGTTGCACATCAATAAGGCAAGCTACAGTCCATTCATAAATGGGGCAATATGAATGCTGAGAAGCTTTCTACTCGACAAGACACATCCATTCATGAATTCTCTTTTCTAATGTCTACAACCACGGACACAGTGAGATACACAGACAGAGAAACACTCGCCATGTTAAACGACTTACTAGAAACAGTCCACTTCCAACGAAACAAACTGACTTTCCTACCTATTCTCAGAGAATGAGACAAAACCACAAACCCACAACCACACCCACAAAGGCACCTTCTTCCCCCAAGTAGGTCTTTGACTATCCAGAGTGTCCTCTGACTTGTAGGCCATAATATGTTCCCCCAAAATAGCCTGTCCTGTCTCAGATCTGGTCTCCTTGGCAAACTCTGTGAACTTCTCAGGAGCCAACGGTGAGCCACTAACTGCTTTCTCAAGAAAAGCAACGCTTCCGAGCTTTCCTGGCATTTGTTCTTCTCACGTCTGAAGGTACCAAGAAAGACTGACTGTCCTTGGTAAATTCAAATAAGTGAGACCACAGGGATGGGGACTGGGACTGGCTCTGTGTGCCTGGCTTCCTGGATCCAAAGTTCAGAAAGTTCCATCACCAAGGAAGTGAGGTGAGGTCATTTCCTTCCTGAACTGAATGAGGTCCCTGTCTTGGCAACCACTTTGTCTTAACTGTTGCTTCCAAGGGTCCCATGAGATTGAGGCTGCCCCTACTTCCTGTGACACTTTCACAAGTTAGAATGGTATATCAACCATAGGCACCCAGGAATAGATCTCCACACAGGCCTGTTTTGGTCCATGTTCTCTACATTAAGAAGAGAATCTAATTCAGACACAACCTTTTATTCTGACCGGGTTGTTTGCCATGGAAGATGACTTTTGCTTTCTCAGGTCCTTCATAGCTGCCTACATCTTCTCCAGGGATCATTTCTGCATGGGCCTTTGAGGTTCTCAGCAGGTGGAAGTTTCCCTACATCTCTTTATTGTAAAATCAACTCTTTCCCTGCTCTTCTATAAAGTTAGATTGAAGGAACAGTGTATGATTATGGTTAAAAACATGTTTGATTTGGGTTAGAAATCATTGTGCTGGATGAATAATGGTATTGGGAACTTGCTATGTGTATAAGAATATATAGGTGTAATATATGTATGAAAAAAGAAATCTAAGTATGATGTGAAGGCCAGAAGGGCATTGGGCCCTTGATTGGGATACGCAGCATTGAATTACGTTCTGCAGAGATGTCTCAGATAAATCGATATACAATGGCATAGGTCCTTGTACCTTGCATGAATTAATGTAGAAGGAACATCCAGTCAAAAAGGGATAGTCGGTAGTGAAAGGTTAATAAAATAGGTACTTGTAATTTCCTGTTTTTCTGTATGCTTAACAAAACACTGTTGAAATCTTGAGAAATGTTTGCTAATCTTGTTCTAGAATGTACTGTTCCCAACTGCCAAACTGCAGAATGTACTGCCTCACTCGGTGTCACGCGAACCGCCCACTCACCCTTACACATCAGTAAACTTCCCTCCCTTCCCTCTCCAAGAAATGTATGTAAGCTCTGCATAAGCTGTTCTCAGAGCTCTCTGATCTATTTAAGTTAGCTGTGAGCCCCAGCAAGCTGGACCCAAAAAAAACCCTTTGCTGTTGCATGAGACAGTCTCTTGGTAGTCTCTTCCTCCGACACTCGCCTGACCTTTACATATTGAGTTTCCACCGAGTTCTGGCAGTGGCGGATGAGAGACCCCCAACGGGCTCCTCTCGGAGCAAGTAAGGCGCCTCTTTCTGGTTTCAGGTGTCATGTTAGGGCTTGGCAAAATTGCTGGAGATGAAGAGCCTGGGGTCTCTCCGACGGTGGCTGAGAGACGTGTCACAGAGACATAGGGCACCTCCATGGGGGACCCCAAAGAGGACTCGGAGAATCAAGGAACAATTGCTTCATCGACTCAGTGATATTTTGTTTTAGATTAGGTATTGCCATCCTATCGGGTTTTGCCGGCTACGCATTCCTGGTCTCAGTGTTGGACGTCCATTGCCTGTCTTCATGGTCTTGTCTTATCTGTGTCATGTGACTTTGCTTTTACTGTTTGTGTACCTTTCATTATGGGACAGAGCACTTCAATGGCTCTGTCCCTGACCCTTGATCACTGAACCAAAGTCTGCTTAAGGGCTCAGTATCTTTCTTTTTTTAGTAAAACGCTAGACCTGGCAGACTCTCTGTGCCTCAGAATGGCCCATTTTGGAGTCCTATTGCCCCTAGAAATATCTTTCTACTTCCCACTAATTTAAAAAGTCAGAGATATTGTCTTTCAGCCAGGGCCACATAGCCATCCTGATCAACAGCCATATATCTTAACTTTGCCAACCTCTGCAAATCTCCTCCACCATGGGTGAAGCCTTTCCTTGCCCATGCCTCTGCTCATACTCCTTCCCCCATGATCTCTCAAACCCTCACCTCTTCCACCTCCTCCACCATCTGTTCTCCCTGAGTCACAAGATTTGACTCTACTGGACTCTTCTTCCCCTCCTTATCCACTGCCCTCGTCCCCTAACACACAACACACTCTAAGTGATTCCCCTGCTTCTGACTAAGCCTCTCTACCATTGGAGGAAGCTAAGCCGGTAATAGGATCTGATAATGGACCGATGTTCATGGCCCAGGTAAGTCAGGGGTTAGCCAGGAACCTGGGGATTAATTGGAAGTTATATTGTGCTTATAGACCCCAGAGTTCAGGACAAGTAGAAAGAATGAATAGAACAATTAAAGAGACCTTAACGAAATTAAGCTTAGAGACCAGCATAAAAGATTGGACTATGCTCCTGACTTATGCAATGTTTCATGCAAGAAAAAATCCTTCTGTTTCTTTGAGTAGCCTTACCCCCTGAGAAATTCTCTATGGTGGCCCTCGTCCAGTAAGGGTCCTAAGCCCAACTGTAAGACCTAAGGATCCATTTCACACCCTCTTGGTTGACAGACTTAAAGCTCTTGAAAGAACTCAGGGATACCTGTGAAAATAGCTGGCCACTGCCTACCAAACTGTGTACCAGGGGATTCCACATCCATATCAAATAAGAGACTTCATGTATGTAAGATGACATCAGGTGTCATCCCTGGAACCCTGCTGAAAAGGACCATACCAGGTGTTACTTATAACACCTACAGTGGTAAAGGTATACAGAATCACTTCCTGGATCCATGCCTCTCATCTCAAGCCTGCTCCTTGTCCAGAATCTTTCTGGAAACTGGAAAAGACTGGTAACAGTTTCAAATTGTGTATTCGCCATGTGGATAAGGTTATATACTCTCCCCTTGGCCACAAGTAGTCCTAACCCTCATCAGCCTGTTAAGCAGCGATGGCTGATCACAAATCCTACTGGAAAAGAGTATAATCTATCTCGCATACAGCCCCCTTAGGGACCTGGTGGCCATCTCTCCACCCAGACATTTGTCAGCTGGCCATAGGTCTTTTTTATTGGGATATCCCTGATGAAGAAAATCCCACTAAAATACCATTAAATCCCTTCCGTACCATAGATAATGGAAACAAACTTTATGGATGTAGGGACACGCGAGCCAGATGCGGTTGGCTAGCCTAGATTACTATGTTTGCCCGGCAAACTATCAAAGCCACAAACAGTAACGGCTGTGTGGGGGAAAAGCCGACTTCTTCTGTATTTCATGGAGATGTGATCATACAGGGGCTGCCTGATGGAACCCCAATACTTCATCAAATTCAGTACACAGCATTGGCCATATTACCAAGTAGAAAACAGAAAAAGGATGGCCCCCAGAGGGGTCTCTAGATCCTCAAATTTTGCGTGACCTTTTTAACTTCTGCAAGTGCTCAAAAGGGTGAAAGGAGATTCCCCTATGTGGAAGCCTTTTCCCTCCTTCACTCACATCCTGAACTATGCTTCTCCAATAGATTTTTATCCTCAGCCTTCTGCTCCAGACTCTCTGCTGTCACTCCCACCTCAGCAACCTGATTTCTCCCCTCCAATTACTAGATCAGAAACCCAAACCTCCACCAGTTCTCAGACAATTGCCCACTAGTGAGGTAGCAGGTACTGAGGTACCCCTCCACCGACTCATTCCTCTCTTCTCCTGTCAGTGCCCTCACTGGGTCCCACCAGGTCCTCTTTCCAGCTAACCCAAAGCTCAAACGAGCTGAGGAGAGCTCTCAGACCCTTATCCAAGATGTAATATAAATGGCCATTAAAGTTGCTTTGTCATCACTGAAAACAGGTTACTAAAATTTAAAGTCCCTCACAGAATTTTGGGATACTCACTCCCGTTTTCTGCTCTGCTCTACCTGTTCTACTGCTGAAGTTTTGTTGCTAGGAAATTCCCAAACCCCTTTCCAATTATTTTTTACATCTCTCTTTTTCCTCATTCTCAGATCCTCAGAGCTTCTCTCAGCCCCACCTTCCCCGTATTCAACCTCTGTACCAGGCCCACAGAAAAGTCTTAAATGTCCTTCTCCAGAAGTCTTCACCATGGCTGAATTTAGAACTTTCAGCATAGAGTTTCTATAAAGAGTTCAATGTAGATAAACTTTCTCTTTTTGTATTGCCCTGTTCTACTTGGCCACTGGTTAAAAAACTCAGTACTTCTAAGCTAGACAACCCCTAACTTGTTTTTCACAAAATATGTGAACAAGGCCTCTGGCCTTCAGCTGGGGCTTCACAGAAATGGCTACATTTCTAAGATAAAGAAATTACCAAATGGGCTCCGTTGTAACAGCTGGCAGGGGGAAAATAAGAAAGGGAATAAAAAGCTCTCCCCCTCCCATGTGTCCTTGAAAATTTAACTTGCCCAGAACAGAGGAAAAATCAGAAACAAATACTGCTTTTTTGAACTTCTGCAGACTGTAAACTTCTGAGCCCCATCCTTATATGCTGGGTACAAAATTCTGAAACTACCTAAACTTGAGTTTCAGGGGATTAATTGATTACAACAGAAGCAATGCCCTCTGAATCCGGTTGCAACAAAATAGGACTGTTTCCCTGTCTTCAGTGCCTTAGGTGCCTTGCCTTGTCTGTCCCTACAACAGCATAATTCTATATACTTAAACATTGTTTATGTTTTCATGAAATGGTCAACAGATGGGATTAATTTTGAAATGGTGCAGATGTTTCCCAGAGTGCTCTATCATGATGCAGGTTCGTTTGAAGATCAAATGGGGGGGGCATACAACCGGTTCCACTGGGAACATGTATCGCTCACTTTAGCCATCCTATTATGAATAGGAGTTGCTGCACGGGTGGGCACAGGAGCCACTGCCATTGTCCATGGGACACAACAAATGACCCAATTAGAAGCAGCAATAGAGCAAAACTAAGATATTAGAAACCCCCATCAGAGCTTTGCATGAATCTTTAACCTCTCTCTCTGAAGTTGTTTTACAGAACAGTTGAGGGTTGGACCTCCTCTTTATTAGAGAAGGGGGCCTTTGTGATGCATTGAGGAAAGAATGTTGTTTTTATGCTGACCATACTGGAGTTGTAATAAAATCTATGAGTAAATTTAAAAGACACCTTGAAGAGCATCAACAAGAGAGAGAGGCCCAAAAAGGGTGGCTTGAGTCTTTGTTCACACACTCCTCCTGGTTAACTACGTTTTTATCAACCTGGCAGGTCCAATAATAATCCTCATATTATTGCTAACTATAAAACCCTGTTTGCTCAACCGTGTAATTTCTTTTCTCCAGGCTCAAATTGGACGAGTTAAACTTATGGTAATACCCCACTAGCAGACATAGAATGTGACACCCTCCAATGATCATTTTTATGATTAAAAGTAGCCAGAAGAAGAAGTGGGGAATTAAAGGTTAATAAAATAGGTACTTGTCACTTCTTATTTTTCTGTATGCTTAACAAAACACTGTTGAAATCTTGAGAAATGCTTGCAAATCTTGTTCCCAGAATGTTCTGTCCCCAACTGCGCAACTGCAGAATGTACTCCCTCACCCAGTTGCACGCAAACCACCCACTCGCCCTGACCCATCAATAAAATTCCCTCCCTGCCCTCTCCAGGGAAAGTATATAAGCTCTACTTAAGCTATTCTCAGGGCTATCTGCTCGATTCAAGTGATCTCTGAGCCCCAGTATGCTGGACACCAAAAAAACCCTTTGATGTTGCATGAGATAGTCTGTTGGTTGTCTCCTCCTCTGAAGCTCGCCCCACATTTACTTGGATGATTGAATGTAGAAGAGAACATCCAGTCAAAAAGGGATAGTCTATAGCATTAGGAAGATAGTCAGTACTTTTAGGAATAAGGGTGAGTATAGGAATTGGAAAAAAAAGTTCTTTAGCAATAGGGTTTCGATTAGAGAGTGAATGTAAATTTCAGCACAGGTGAAGAGTCAGTCACAATGATGAACTGGGGAAAATATGTAGGAAAGCAGATATCAATAGAGACATTACGAAAACAGGCAAAGTATAAAGTGAGTGATAGGATTAGATATTTTGAACAGGGTTGAGTTTACATATATAATCTTAGGAAGAAACAAATATGTAGTCACAAATAGGATTGACATTTGAGATCATTAGGCAAATTTCAGGTGGATGAATATTTCTCAGAATAATCTTGTGAATAGTTGATTATAAATCCACATACATAAACATGAATGAATTTAGGTAGTGTATATAAGACACATATATTTCATATTTTGAAAAATCTGGAGAGTGTATATATATATATATATATATATATATATATATATATATATATATACACAAAACACACACACAGACAAAAAAGTAGCAATATATATGTCAATCAAAATTCATTATAAAATATGCATCATCCAGAGATCTAAAAATATTAATTTTACTGAACATGGATTTATGTATAATGCTCTTCAACTAGCAAGCTCACCCATAGGTTGAATATCCAATTCCAACAAGTTTAGTAGGAGTGATCTCTTCTAACAATTTGTATCTACCAAGTCAGCCACCTCACAAGAATGTACGTGTGGTACCAGGTAGGAATCTATATGTGCATATAAGAATACAGAGAAAGGGAGACAGGAATTCACATATTTGTTAAACTTAAAAATACATGGACAACTATTTCAACAACAAATCGACTAGATTCATGACTCCAACTCTGTATCATGCAAAAGGCAAGTCCAACAATACACCAGGCCTACTCTGAACTGCTTGTATTTCTATTCTGTTTGGGTTAGTTTTCTCCATCATATTAGAATTAGTAGTCAGAGTCTGGTCGGGTATGGGTTAGAGTCAGGGATTCAGTATTTTGAATGGAAAATAAAAAACTGAATCCAATGTGTATGCAAATATATGCTACAGAAAATTCTTCCCACTCTCCTCCAGAACAATGCCTTGACATTACCTTCGCCCCAAGTAAGACACAATTAGAGGAGAAGAGTTAGAAAATCTGTGAATACCTATCAGGAATGGAAAATGCTCCAGATTTCACATCTTTGGAGGTGGTAGAGGAGTTTCCAAAAGTAAGGGACAGGGTAAACACTCCACAAACATGGAGCTCTGCTGGCCTAAAGACTTTTTGAGAACCTGCCTTTGAGGTTGGGCACTTAAAATATATGTTGTTTTCATTAGCTTTAGCTTTATTTGTAGTGAGACAATCAAAGCTCGATCTGCTTCTATGTGACCTGGAGGACATGGTTATTTATTTTCCAATAAAAATGAGGCAGCAGTGCTGAATTCTCTCTTTGTAGGTAAACTGTGGCCACTGAGGGCTAAGTGTCTCCCCGTGTGGACTGTGACACAACTTGGTCATCCTCCAATTATCGTCGTGTTTTTTGCTGCTGCACTGGGAGTTTGGTATTTGCTTCATGAAATACAATGAGTTCAAATGGGAGACAGTGCTGAACGGAGTTCTGTCAGCTGTGGTGGGCATGGTCTCCAGGAGAATGCACCAACCAGGGTTCTATCCCACGTAGCTTGCCCCCTTGACAATAGCAACATGATTCTGAACATTTCCCTAAAACCTCTCCATATAAAAATATGCCTTTACGTATATGGGTCTGATGGCTGCACCATGTCAGTCTCAAGCCATTTGGAAGCCAATGGAAGATCCACATGGCCCCACCACAGATGTTTTATCACTCACTTGCATAACACTTCTCTAGGCCCACTACTCACCAGGCTCCTACTTACTAGCATCTCTGTTCTACACCATTTTCATGAAACCCAGTCAATCAAGGCCCTGTCTGGTATATTCATGATGATCAACAGGACATCAAAGGTTCTCCAGTGACATCTGGTCATGGGAATTTTAAAAATTTCATGGTAATTATCTAGCAATTTTTCATGGATGAAGTTGGAGGCACTGTGGGTTTCAATTCATTCAGGAACCCTTAAAGGGTTAGGAAACTAATTTCAGGCAAAGCTCTGGAGTACTCTCACAAGCAAGGCTACCCAATGAGTGGCCAAAAAGTCACATGAAGCGAGGCCAATTGAGGTCTATAAAGCGAGGTCCATGTGGGTTTTGAATCTCTATAATGCATGCCAAGTCTTTCAGAATAAAATCATGTAATATCCTGGCTGAGATTCGCAGTGTTCTGTGGAAAGCCAACCTGTGCCTAGATCTCAGGTTCCAATGGCAACTTCATGCCTGGCCTCCTAAAATCCCAACACAATTCTTGGCAATACTTCTCTCAGGTCAGTTCCAGAACTCAGTCTATAAGGAGAATCACACCAGAGTTCAAGTCCAGGTGGACCCAGACAACTCTTCCAACCGCTACTCAAATGAAAACAATTAAAACCAGAATACTTCCTCATGGCCCTATTCTTCTTCCATATAGACACTAATCATAACCTCTTCCTGGAGTTTTCCATGAGTTGTGCAGCCCAAGAAAATGTCCAAAATAAGCTTCTTGCACCTCTTTTGCCTAACTTCAGCGTGGCCTGGGCACCCTTCCTGTGAACCTGGAGTGATCAAATAGGCCTGCCCTTAATACTGCTCCGCTTATCCAATTTGAGGCTCTCTGACTGTGGGGTGTAGATTCTTTATGTGAATTGGAGTCATGAGAAAAGCCAAGACAGTGTCCAAAATCAGCTCGCTTTTTCCTCATTTGCCTAAAGTCAGGGTGGCCTGGACACCGTTTCTGTGAACCAGGAGTGATCAAATAAGCCTGCCGTTAATACTTCTGTGTTTCTCCAATTTGAGGCCTACTGATTTCAGGTATCAATTTCTTATGTGATTTGGAGTTACTCGAAAACCCAAGCACCTCTGCAGGGAATTGAAGAACTCATTTGACCCAAAGAATCCCTATTCTCACTTGATGGAGTTCAGGAACCTAACAGAGGAAGGCAAGAGACTTCATCCATAATGAATGATTTTTTTGCCATTATGGTTTTGGATGCACACATGGGATCATTCTTTAGATGCATCAGGTGCTGAGAATCTAACTCAAAGCCACACACATGGCCAAGAGACTAATTCAGACACATCCCTTCCCAAAGCAATTAAGCACAGAGCCACAGGTGATGCCATTCATTTCCATTTGAAAACTGTTTACTTCAGGCTTCACAAAGGGGTGGATTGAGGCAAAGAACTTCCTGACATTCAGTGAAAAACAACAATAAGTAAGCAAAAGGCCCAAAGCAGGGTTTCTCCACTGAGACTTTCCTGGTCACACTGATATCTGAGTTTTCTGAGATGCTCGCAATTCTCTTCAGCTATCCAGTACATGGCCATGTCACAGAGTTGGAGGTGGTACATATTTTGAACATAAATCCATGAGCCTATTCTAGAGAGTGGACAGAATTCAGGAAGAAAACAGCAACTTAGAAAGATAGCAGGTGTTGCACATCGACAAGACAAGCTGCACTCCATTCATATATTGGGCAGGTTGAAATATGGGAAGATTTACACTTGACAGGACACATCCATTAATGCATTCTCTTTTCCAATGTCTACAACAATGGACACAGTGGGATACACAGACATAGAAACACTCACCTTGTGAAACAACTTACTAGAAACTGTCCACTCCAAACCAAACCGCCTTTCCCATCTATTCTCAGAACATGAGACAAAACAATAAACCCACACACACTCCCACAAAGGCACCTCCTTCACCCAAGTAGGTCTGTGACTATCCAGAGTGTCCTCTGACTGGTGGGCCATACTATGTTCCCCTGAAATGGTCTGTCTTCTCTCAGATCTGGTTTCCTTGGCCAACTCTGTGCAGTTGTCAAGAGCCAGTGGTGAACCACTATCTGCTTTCTCAGGAAAGGTCCATCTTCAGAGCTTTCCTGGCATTTGGCCATCCTCACATCATTAGGTACCAAGAAAACTGACTCTGTCCTTGGTAAATCCAAACAAGTGAGCCCACTGGGACTGGGACTGGGACTGCCTCTTGGTGCCTGGCTTTTTGGATACCAAGTTCAGACAGTTCCATCACCAAGGAAATGAGGTATGTCACTTTCTTTGGAACTTAATGAGGTCACTGCCTTGGCAACGACTTTGTCCTAACAGTTGCTTCCAAAGGTCCCATGAGATGGAGCCTTCCCCTACTTCCTGTGACACTTTCACAAGGTAGTATGGTATATCAACCATTGGCACCCAAGAACAGCTCTCCACGCAGGCCTGGTTTGGTCCATCTTCTCTACAATAAGAAGAGAGAGGCTGATTCATACATATCCCTTCATCCTGACCAGGTTGTTTGCATTGGAAGATGACTTTTGCTCTCTCAGGTCCTTCATACCTGCCTACAACTTCTCCAGGTATCATTTCTGCATGGACCTTTGAAGTTCTCAGCAGGTGGAAGGTCCCCAAGTTTCCTGTATTGTAAAAACCACTCTGTCCCTGCTCTTCTGTAAAATGAGATTGAGGGAACAGAGTATGTTTAGGGTTAATAACAGGTTTGATTTGGGTTACGAATCATTCTGTGCGATGAATAATGCTATTGGGAACCTGCGATATTTACAAGAATATAGAGGTGAAATATAAGTATGAAAACAGAAACCTAGGTATGATTTGAAGCCCAGAAGGACATTGGGCCCTTGATTGGGATACTTAGCTTTGAATTATTCTCTGCAAAATTGTCTCAGATAATTCGATATACAATGGCATAGGACATTTTATTGAATGTAGAAGAGAACATCCAGTCAAAAAGGGATAGTCGGTAGGATTAGGAAGATAGTCGGTAGGTTTAGAAAGAAGAGTGAGTATAGGATTTGGACCAAAAGTTCTTTAGCAATAGGGTTTCGATTATAGAGTGAATGTAAATGTCAGCACATATGAAGTGTCAGTCACTAGGATCAACTTGGGAAAATTTGTTGAAAAGCAGATATCAATAGAAACATTATGAAATCAGGCAAAGTATAAAGTGAGTGATAGGATTAGACATTTCCAACAGGGTTGAGTTTGAATATATAAATTAGGAAGAAACAAATATGTAGTCACCAATAGGATTGACAATTGACAGCATTAGGCAACGTGGACATGGATGTTTTTAGTAATTCATGTACACTTTACATTTAGGCTTTGGTACAATCATAAATGTGACCTTTACATTTTTTTGTCCAGAATATTACTTTGATAAAATGTATATGTACATCAGGTGACATGAGTATGTCTTCCAACATTTCTGCAAGCAATATATTGAAGATGTAAAATTAGAATCGGGGGTACAAAGAGGTGTACCCTGTGTCTATGAATATAGAGATAAAGAATGAATAGACCGTAATGTGAATGAATAATATAACTTTTTTCAACTTTAAAAAATGAATTGATATAATATCTGAAAAATCACAGGAAATCGTATATTGATATACAATCATTCATTCCAAGCAGTTATACATCTAATGGTAATATTCGTGTTTTGGTTTATCATGAAGAGTGTGTGAGTTTTGCTTCAAAAGTGACTATGGAAATAATGTGTTTGGAAAGAAGACTCATGAAAATACCAGTAAAGAAACCTTGACAATACATGTGTTCTGAAGCAAAAAGTGATTAAATTTGAAACAAATGCCTACAAATTTGTGAACTTGTGGATGAAATGTATATCCTATGATGTGCAAAAACTGAAGAAATAATAATGTAAAAGTGTCGAATACAAATGAATAAAGAATTACATATCATGTCCCATTGGAATCTACTTGCATTGATGTTAGACTGGGTCAGTTACTGTAGAATAATTAGGATTTGTATGCATCATTCCCTGAAGTTAGTTTTCAGTACTAGGAAACAAATATGTATTTCAGGTGGATGAATATTTCTGAATATTTTAATCAACTTTTCACAAGAATAATCTTGTGAAAAGTTGATTAAAAATCCACATACATGAACATAAATGAATTTAGAGAGTGTATATTTGACACATATATTTCATATTTTGAAAAATCTGGAGAGTGTACACACACACACACACACACAAACACACACACAAAACACTCACAGACATTAAAAAGTAGCAATATAAATGCCAATCGAAATTCATCAGTAAATATATATCATCCACAGATGCAAAAATATTTATTTTACTGAACATGAGTTTACGTATAATGTTGTTCTACTAGGACGCTCCTTATAGGTTGAATTTTCAGTTCCAACAGCATTTAGGAGGAGTGATCTCTTCTCACAATTTGTATCTGGCAAGTCAGCCACCTCACAAAGATGTACGTGTGATACCTGGTAGGATTCTATATATGCATATAAATATACAAGTGTGAATAGGCTAAAGAGAAAGGGAAACATGAATTCTCATATTTGTTAACTTTAAAAACACATGGAGATCTTTTTCTATTAAACATTGACTAGATTTATAACTCCTACCTTGTATAATGCAAAATGCAAGTCCAACTATACAACATGCCTCCAATGAACTGCTTGTATTTCTATAGGTTTGTGTTATTTTTCTCTATCATATTAGGATGAGTTGTCTGACTCTAGTATGTATGGGTTAGTGTCAGGGATTCAGTATTTCAAAAGGAAAATTGGAAATTGAATCCAATTTGTATGCAAATATATGCTACACCAATATCCTCCCACTCTCATCCAGAACAATGCCTTGAAATTACCTTCACCCCAAGTAAGACACAGTTAGAGGAGAATAGATAGAAAATCAGTGAATACATATCTGGAATGGAAAATGCTCAGGAGTTCACAACCTTGGAGGTTGTAGAGGAGTTTCCAAAAGTAAGGGACAGGGTAAACACTCCACAAACATGGAGCTCTGCTGGCCTAAAAACTTTTAGAGCAACTGCCTCTGAGTTTGGGAACGTGAAAAATATGTTGTTGTCAGGAGAATTGGCTTCCTTTGTAGTGAGACCATCAAAGCTGGGTCTGCCTCTATGTGATGTGGAGGACATGGTATCTTATTTTCCAATGAACATGAGGTAGCAGTGTTGATTTTCTTCTTTTTAGGTAAACTGTGGCCTCTGGGGGCTAAGTGTCTCCCCGTTGGACTGTGAAGCCATTTGGTCCTCCTCCACTTTTTGTGGGGTTTTTGCTGCTGAACTGGGAGTTTGGTATTTGCTTCATGAAATTCAAGGAGTTCAACTGAGACACAGTGCTGGAGGGAGTTCTGTCATGTGTGGTGGTTCAGAGTCTGCAGAAGAACGCACCAACCACGCTTTTATCCCTCAAAGCTTGCCACATTGCATCCTTGTCCATAGCAACCTGATTCTGAACATTGCCCTGAATCCTCTCCATATAACAAGATGCCTTTAATTACAAGGGTCTGCTGGCTGCTTCATGTAATCCACAAGCCATTTGGAAGTCAATGGAAGATCCACATTGCTCCAACACAGATGTTTTATCACACTCCTGCCCACCACAGCTCTAGGCCCACTTCTCAGCAGGCTGCAACTTTCTGGCACCTCTGTTCTACACAATTTTCATAAAACCCAGTCAAGCAAGGCACTGTCTGGTACATCCATGATCAGCAACAGGACATCCAAAGATTCTCCAGTGCCACCTGGTCATGGGAATTTCAAAAATTTCATGGTATTTATTTAGACATTTTTCAAGGATGAAGTTGGAGGCACTGTGGGTTTCAATTCATTCAGGAACCAGTAAATGGTGAGCAAGATTATTTCAATGAAAGCTCTGGAGAACCCTCACAGGCAAGGCTTCCCAAAGAATGGCCAAAAGGTCACATTAAGCCAGGCCCATTAAGGTCTACAATATGAGGTCCATGTGTGTTTTCACTCTCAACTATGTCTGCCAAGTCTTTCGAATGAAATCATGTGTTATCTTGGCTGAAATTCCCAGTGCTCTGTGGAAAGCCACTCTGGGGCTAGATCTCAGTTTCCAAGGGTGACTCTCATACATCGCCTCTTAAATCACAACACAATACATGGCAATACTTCTCTGAGATCAGTTCCTGAACTCAGTCTATAAGGGGAATCACACCAGAGTTCAAGCCCAGGTAGACCTTGTTATGTCTTCCAAGTGTCACACAAATATCCACAATTAAATCCAAAACACTTCCACATGGCACTCATCTTCTTCCATTTACACAATCATCATAATCTCTGGCTGGAGGTTTCCATGAGGGGTGCAGCCCAAGACAGTGTCCAATATAACCTCCCTTGCCCCTCATTTGCCTAAAATAAGGGTGGCCAGGACATCCTTCCAGTGAACCAAGAGTGATCAAATAGGCCTGCCATTAATATGGCACTGCTTCTCCAATTTGAGGCCGACTGACTGTGTGTTTTAGATTCTTTATGTGAATTGGAGTCTTGAGAAAAACCAAGCACTTATGGGCTAGCCTCTGCAGGATTTTGAGGAACACATTTGAACCAAATTATCACTATTCTCACATGATGGATGACAGGAACCTTACAGAGGAATGCGAGAGACTTCATCCACACTGACTGCTCTTTTGTCCATTTTGGTTTTGGATGCACACATGGGATCCTTCTTTAGATCCATCAGGTGCTGAGAATCTAAGCCACAGTCTCACACAGGGCCAAAAGGCTGATTCAGACACATCCCTTTCCAAAGCAATTAAGCAAAGAGCCACAGGTGATGCCCTTTCATTTCCATTTGAAAACTGTTTCTTTAGGCTCTACAATGGTGTGGCCTGAGGCAATGACCTTCCTGACATTCAGGGCATCAGAACAATTGGTGAGCAAAAGGCCCAAAGCAGGGTTTCTTCACTTAGAATTTCCTGGTCAAACTAATATCTGAGTTTTCTGAGATGCTCCCATTTCTTTCAGCTATCCAGTACATGGCCATGTCACAGAGCTTGGAGGTGGTACATATTTTGGACAAAAAACCATGAGCCTATTCCGGAGAGTGGCCAGAATTCAGGAAGAAAAGAGGAACTTAGGAAGATTGTTGGAGTTGTCCACCCATAAGTCAAGCCGCAGTCCATTCATAAATTGGGCAAGTTGAGTCTAGACAGGACACATCCAATGATTCATTCTCTTTTCTAATATCTAAAACCACGGACACAGTGGGATACACAGACAAAGAAACACTGGCCTTGTCAAACGACTTACCAGAAACAGTTCACTCCAAACCAAACAAACCGCCTTTCCTACCTATTCTCAGAACATGAGACAAAATCTCAAACCCACACCCACACACACAAAGGAAGCTCCTTCCCCAAGTAGGTCTGTGACTATTGGGAGTGTCTTCTGACTGGTGGGCCAAACTATGTTCTGATGAAATCGCCTGTCCTGTGTCAGATATGGTCTCGTTGGCCAAATCTGTGAAGTTGTCACTAGCCAGCGGTGAGCCACTACCTGCTGTCTCAGGAAAGGCCCCTCTTCAGAGCTTTCCTGACATTTGTTCATCCTCACCTCAGTAGGTACCAAGAAAGACTGACTCTGTCCTTGGTAAATCCAAAAAATAAGACCACTGGGACTGGGACTGAGACTGGCTCTGGGTGCCTGGCTTCCCGGATTCCAAGTTCAGAGAGTTCCATCACCAAGGAAGTGAGGTGAGATTACTTCCTTCAGGAATTCTTTGAGGTCATTGCCTTGGCAACCACTTTGTCCTATGAGATGGAGGCTGCCCTTACTTCCTGTGACACTTTTACAAGTTAGAATGGTATATCAACCATAGGCACCCAGGAACAGCTCTCCACACATGCCTGGTTTGGTCTATCTTGTGTACATTAACAAGAGAGAGGCTTATTCAGACACAACCCTTCATCCTGGAAAGGTTGTTTGCGATGGAAGATGACATTTGCTCTCTCAGGTCCTTCATAGATGCCTACATCTTCTCCAGGGATCAAATTTGCATGGACATTTGAGGTTCTCAGCAGGAGGAAGATACCCTACATTCCTGTATTGTAAGACGAACTCTGTCCCTGCTCTTCTGCAAAGTTAGATTGAGGGAAGAGTGTATGGTTAGGGTTAATAACATGTTTGATTTGGGTTACGAATCATTGCGAAGGATGATTAATAGTATTGGGAACCTGCGATATTTATAAGATTATAGAGGTGAAATATAAGTATGGAAACAGAAATCTAGGTAAGATTTGAAGCCCAGAAGGGCATTAGGCCCTTGATTGGGATACTTAGCTTATAATTACGTTCTGCGCAGATGTCTCAGATAAATCGATAATCAATGGCATAGGACCTTACACCTTGGAAGATTGATTTTAGAAGAGAACATCCACTCAAATTGAGATAGTCGGTGGGATTAGGAAGGTAGTCAGTAGGTTTAGGAAATAGAGTGAGTATAGGACATGGAGCAAAAGTTCTGTAGCAATAGTGTTTTGGTTATAGAGTGAATGTAAATTTCAGCACATGTGAAGAGTCATTCACAATGATTAACTGGGGAAAATATGTAGAAAGGAAAATATCAATACAGACCTTACGAAATTAGGCAATTATACAGTGAGTGATAGGATTAGACATTTTCAATAGGGTTGAGATTGAATACATAATCTTAGGAAGAAACAAATATGTTGTCACCAATAGGAATGACATTTGAAAGCATTAGGCAACCAGGACATTTATCGTTTTAGTAATCCATGTTCACTTTCCATTTAGTATTTGGTACAATCATAAGTGTGATTTTTGCATTTTGTGCCCAGAAAAATATTGTGATCAAATGTATATGTAGATCATAAGACATGAGTATTTCTTCCACGATTACTGGGAGCAATATTTGAAGACATATAAATTAGTATTGGGGGTACAAAGTGGTGTACCCTGTGTCTATGAATATAGAGATAATGCATGAATAGACCATACTGTGAATAAATATTATAACTGGTTCCACTTTAAATAATGGATTGAATTGATATCTGAAAATATATAGGAAATCATATATTGACATACAATCATTCACTCCAACCAGTTATATATCTAATGGTAATCTTAGGGTTATTGTTTATCATGAAGTGTGTGTGAGTTTTGTTTCAAAAGTGATTATGGAAATCGAAAATAATATGTTTGGAAAAAAGTCTCATGAAAAGACCAGTCAAGAAATATGGAGGAATCCATGTGTTCTGAAGCAGGAAGTGATTGAAAGTGAAACAAATGCCTATAAATTTTCTAAATTGTGAATGAAATATATATCCTGTTATGTGCATAAACTGTTGAAATAGTAATGTATCAGTGTTGAATAAAAGTGAAAGTCAAAATACACATCATGTCCAATAGGAATCTACTTGCATTGATGTTAAACTGGGTCCGTTACTGTAGAAATATTAGAATTGTGTGCATTATGCACCAAAGATAGTTTTTTTTTATTTTTATTTATGGTTGTTCAAAACATTACATAGTTCTTGATATATCATATTTCACACTTTGATTCAAGTGGGTTATGAACTCCCATTTTTACCCTGTATACAGATTGCAGAATCACATCAGTTACACATCCATTGATTCACATATTGCCATACTAGTGTCTGTTGTATTCTGCTGACTTTCCTATCCTCTACTATCCCCCCTAGCCTCCCTGCCCCTCCCCACTTCTCTCTCTACTCCCTCTACTGTAATAAATTTCTCCCCCTTGTATTATTTTTCCCTTTCCCCTCAATTCCTCTTGTTTGTAATTTTGCATAACCCAGAGTGTCTCCTTCCAATTCCATGCAATTTCCCTTCTCCCTCCCTTCCACCTCTCATCCCTGTTTAATGTTAATCATCTTGTCATGCTCTTTGTCCCTATCTGTTCTTAGTTACTCTCCTTATATCAAAGATGACATTTGGCATTTGTTTTACAGGAATTGTGTAGCTTCACTTAGCATAATCCAGTCTAATGCCATCCATTTTCCTGCAAATTCTGTGATTTTTTCATTTCTCAATGCAGAGTAATAATCCATTGTGTGTTAATGCCACATTTTTTTTATCCATTATTCTATTGAAGGGCATCTAAGTTGGTTCCACAGTCTTGCTGTTGTGAATTGTGCTGCTATGAACATCGATGTAGCAGTGTCCCTGTAGCATGCTCTTTTTAGGTCTTTAGTGAATAGACCAAGAAGGGGAATAGCTGGGTCAAATGGTGCTTCCATTCCCAGCTTTCCAAGAAATCTCCATACTGCTTTCCCAATTGGCTGCACCAATTTGCAGTCCCACCAGCAATGTACAAGTGTACCTCTTTTCCCACATCCTTGCCAGCACTTCTTGTTGTTTGACTTTATAATGGCTGCCAATCTTACTGGAGTGAGATGGTATCTTAGGGTGGTTTTAATTTGCATTTCTCTGACTGCTGGAGATGGTGAGCATTTTTTCATGTACTTATTGATTGATTGTATGTCCTCATCTGAGAAGTGTCTGTTGAGGTCCTTGGACCATTTGTTGATTGGGTTATTTGTTATCTTATTGTCTAATTTTTTGAGTTCTTTGTATACTCTGGATATTAGGGCTCTCTCTGAAGTGTGAGTAGTAAAGATTTCTTCCCAGGATGTAGGCTCCATATTTACCTCTCTTATTGTTTCTTTTGCTGAGAAAAAATTTCTTAGTTGAGTAAGTCCCATTTGTTGATTCTAGTTATTAACTCTTGTACTATGGGTGTCCTATTGAGGAATCTGTAGCCCGACCCCACAGTATGTACATCGTAACCAAATTTTTCTTCTATCAGACAGTGTGTCTCTGATTTGATATCAAGCTCCTTGATCCATTTTGAGTTAACTTTTGTGCATGGCGAGAGAAAGGGATTCAGTTTCATTTTGTTACATATGGATTTTCAGTTTTCCCAACACCATTTGTTGAAGATGCTATCCTTCCTCCATTGCATGCTTTTAGCCCCTTTATCAAATATAAGATAGTTGTAGTTTTGTGGATTGGTTTCTGTGTCCTCTATTCTGTACCATTGGTCCACCTGCCTTTTTCGGTACCAGTACCATGCTATTTTTGTTACTATTGCTCTGTAGTATAGTTTGAAGTCTGGTATCGCTATACCACCTGATTCACACTTCATGCTTAGCATTGTTTTGCAATTCTGGGTCTTTTATTTTTTCATATGAATTTCATGATTGCTTTCTCTATTTCTACAAGAAAAGCCTTTGGGATTTTGATTGGCATTGGATTAACCCTATAGAGAACTTTTGGTAATATCGCCATTTTGATGATGTTAGTTCTGCCTATCCATGAACAGGGTATATTTTTACATCTTCTAAGATCTTCTTCTATTTCTCTCTTTAGGGTTCTGTAGTTTTCATTGTATAAGACTTTCACCTCTTTTGTTAGGTTGATTCCCATTTTTTTTTTTAGGATATTGTGAATGGAGTGGTTGTCCTCATTTCCATTTCAGAGGATTTGTCGCTGATATACAGGAATGCATTTTATTTATGCGTGTTGATTTTATATCCTGCCACTTTGCTGAATTCATTTATTATCTCTATTAGTTTCTTTGTAGACCCTTTTGGGTCTGCTAGGTATAGAATCATGTCATCTGCAATAGTGATAATTTAAGTTATTATTTTCCTATTTATATGCCTTTAATTTCTTTCATCTGTCTAATTGCTCTGGCCAGTCTTTTGAGAACTATATTGAACAGAAGTGGTGAGAGCGGGCATTCCTGTCTTGTTCCAGATTTTGGAGGGAATGTCTTCAATTTTTCTCCATTAAGAATGACGCTAGCCTGCGGTTTAGCATAGATTGTTTTTACAATATTGAGGAATGTTCCTGTTATTCCTAGTTTTTCGAGAGTTTTGAACATAAAGGGATGCTGTACTTTGTCGAATGCTTTTTCTGCATCTATCTAGATGATAATATGGTTTTTATTTTTAAGTCTATTGATGTGGTGAATAACACTTATTGATTTTCGTATATTGAACCCTCCTTGCATCCCAGGGATGAATCCTACTTGATCATGGTCCACATTTTTTTGATATGTTTTTGTATCTGATTCTCCAGAATTTAATTTAAGATTTTTGCATTTAGGTTCAGTAGAGATATGGGTCTTTAGTCTTTTTTCTTTGAAGTGTCTATCTGGTGAAGGAATCAGAGTGATATTGGCCTCGTAGAATGAATTTGGAAGATCTCCCTCTTTTTCAATTTTCTGAAATAGCTTGAAAAGTATTGGTATTAGTTCATATTTAAAGGTTTTGTAAAAGTCTGATGTATACCCATACGGTCCTGGGATTTTCTTAGTTGGTAGTCTTTGGATGGTTTCTTTTATTTCCTCAATTGATATTGGTATGTTTAGGTTGTCTATATCCTCCTAACTCACTCTGGTCAGATCATATGACTTAAGAAATATTTCGATGCCTTCACTATCTTCTATTATTTTGGAGTATAAGGATTCAAAGTAATTTCTGATTATCTTCTGTATTTCTGAAATATCTGTTGTGATATTGCCTTTTTCATCCCATATGATAGTAATTTCAGTTCTCTCTCCTCTTCATTAGCATGGCTAGGGGTCTGTCCATTTTATTTATTTTTTCAACGAACCAACTTTTAGTTTTGTCAATTTTTTCAATTGTTTCTTTTGTTTCGGTTTCATTGATTTCTGCTCTGATTTTAATTATTTCTTTCCTTCTACTTCTTTTGCTGTTGTTTGCTCTTGTTTTTCTAAGATTTTGAGATGAAGTATGAGATCATTTATTTGTTGTTTTTTTCTTTTTCTAAGGAATGAACTCCAAGCAATGAATTTTCCTCTTAGAACTGCTTTCAATGTGTCCCATAGATTCCGATATATTGTGTCTGTGTTTTCATTTTTCTCTAAGAATTTTTTATTTTCCTCCTTGATGTCTTCTATAACCCATTGATCATTCAGTAACCTATTGTTCATTCTCCAAATAATGCATGGTTTTTCCTTCCTTCTTTTATCATTGATTTTTAGTTTCATTCCATTATGATAAGATAAGATGCATGGTATTATCTCTACTTCTTTAATTTGTCTAAGAGTTGCCCTGTGACATAATATATGATCTATTTTTGAGAAGGATCCATGTGCTGCTGAGGAAAAATGTAACTGCTTGATGTTGGGTCGTATATTCTATATATGTCAATTAAGTCTAGGTTATTAATTGTGTTATTGAGTTCTATAGTTTCCTATTTCAACTTTTGTTTGGAAGTCCTGTCCAGTGGTGAGAGAGCTGTGTTGAAGTCTCCCATGATTATTGTATGGTGGTCTATTAGACTCTTGAACTTGAGAAAAGTTTGTTTGATGAACATAGCTGCACCATTGTTTGGGGCATACATATTTATGATTGTTATGTCTTGCTGGTGTATGGTTCTCTTGAACAGTATGTAGTGTCCCTCTTTATCCCTTTTGATTAACTTTGGCTTGAAATCTATTTTATTTGATATGAGTATGGACACTCCTGCTTTTTTCCGAAGTCCATATGAGTGATATGATTTTTTCCAAACTTTCACCTTCAGTGTATGTATGTCTTTTTCTTATCAAATGCGTCTCCGGTCGGCAGCATATTATTGGGTCTTGTTTTGTGATCCATTCTACTGGCCTGTGTCTGTTAATTGGTGAGTTTAAGCCATTAACATTTACAGTTATTATTGAGATAAGGGTTGTTCTTCCAGCCATATTTGTTTATTTATGTTATTAAACATGGATTGTTTTCCTCTTTGATTATTTCCCCCCTTTAATGTCCTACCTCCCACTGTTGGTTTTCATTATTTTCCAATTACTCTTCCTGTAATATTTTGCCAAGGATGTTTTGAAGAGATGGTTTTCTAGCTACAAATTCTTTTAACTTCTGTTTATCGTGGAAAGTTTTAATTTCATCTTCCATCCTGAAGCTTAATTTTGCTGGATACACAGTACATGGTTGGAACCCATTTTCTTTCTGTGATTGAAAAATGTCATTCCAGGATCTTCTAGCTTTCAGAGTCTTTGTTGAAAGATCAGCTGTTATCCTGATTGGTTTACCCCTAAATGTAATCTGCTTCCTTTCTCTTGTAGATTTTAAAATTCTCTCCTTATTCTGTATGTTGGGCATCTTCATTATAATGTGTCTAGGTGTGGATCTCTTATGATTTTTCACATTCGTCGTCCTGTAGGCTTTTAGATGTGGGAGTCTGTCTCATTCTTCAAGTCTGGGAAGTTTTCTCATATTATTTCATTGAATAGATTGCTCATTCCTTTGGTTTTGACCTCTATACCTTCCTGTATCCCAATGACTCTTAAGTTTGGTCTCTTTATTTTATCCCATATTTCTTGGATGTTCTGTTCATGGTTTCTTAACAGTTTGGCTGAGCTGTCTATGTTCTTTTCAAGTTGAAATACTTTGTCTTCATTGTCTGATGTTCTATCTTATAAGTGTTCTACTCTGATGGTAGTATTCTCAATTGAGTTTTTAAGATGGTTTATTGCTTCCTGCATTTCTAGGATTTCTGTTTGTTATTTTTTACAACCTCTATCTCCCTGTATAGTTGATCTTTTGCTTCTTGGTTTTGTTTATGTAATTCATTGTTGAAGTGATCTTTCATTGTCTGATTTTGCTGTCTAATGTCTTCCTTGAGACTTCAGATCATCTGAAGAATGTATATCCTGAGTTCTTTATCTGACATTCCATCTGCTGCAGCTATTACCTCTTCTAAAGTTGTGTTGACCTGCATTGCTTGTGGTTCTTTTTTCCTTTTCTTTTCATACTGCTCGCGTTTCTTTCTGCTTGGTGAAACTGTTGTGATTTTGAAATTTTCCCCCTATATATTTATATTGCTCTTGTATATTTGAAAAGTCTTCATTGCAGGGGCAGGGGTGGCTGTGCTGTTCCACCAATTGGGGTGATATATCTACAACGCTGATGGGCCGCTAGGCCTGTTATTCTGATCGGTCGCAGGTCTGCTTACCATGCAGGCGCAGGAGGCTGCTCTCCTCTGCCCCTCCTCCAATTGGTGTGACGTGTCTACCACGCCCGTGGACCCCTGCGGTGTTCTGCCGATCGGTCGCAGGTCTGCCTACCTTGCTTGCGTGGGCGGCGGCTCTGCTCTACCCCTACCCCAATTGGGGTGACGTGACTACCACGCCAGTGGGCCGCTGGGCCTGGTCTGCCGGTTGGTCGCAGGTCAGGATACCTTGTGAGCACGGGCTACAGATCTGTTCTGCCCCTACTCCAAATGGGGTAAAGTGTCTGCCGCGCCAGCAGGCCGCTGGGCCTCTTCTTCTGGTCAGGTGCAGGTCTGCTACCTTGCAGGCGCAGGTGGTGGCTCTGCTCTCCCCCTACTCCAATTGGTGTGTCGTGACTACCATGCCTGCAGGTTGCTGGGCCTGTTCTGGGCATGGGCAAAGGCTCTGCTCTGCCCCTACTCCTATTGGGGTAATGTGACTACCATGCCGGTGACTCACTGGGATTGCACTAGGCACGGGAGAAGGCTCTGCTCTGCAACAACTCCAATTGGGGTGACGTGACTACCACACCTGTGGGTCACTGGGCCTGTTCTGGGCCCGGGTAGCAGCTCTGTTCTGCCTCTACTCCAATTGGGTTGACGTGACTACCATGCAGGTGTGTCACTGGGTCTGTTCCAGGTGCGGGCAGCTGCTCTGCTCTGCCCCTCTGGCTTGATGACAAAGTGAGAGAGACCCGGGTGTTTGTGACTCACTTTCTTCACCAGGAGACCAACTGTTTCTGTCACTGCTGGTATCAATGAAGTTATCTCCTCTGCTGCTTTCTGATGACATCAGAAATTTGTCATGTTGGTATCCCATGTGAAAGGCAGCATTTTGTTCCCTTTTCTGGGTGACCAAAGCAATGGGTGAGTCCTGACCGGCCCTCACAAGCCGCGTCTCAATCCTGTTGCCACTGCCTATGAAGGCTCGGTTGATATTTACCTCCACAGTATTCAGCAAGACCCGGAACGAGAAGCAGTTTCCGCGGGTTCTTTAGCCCTGGGCCAGATCAGTTCCGAGAGGCGGAATTCGGCCGCTCTGGGCTTGGTGTATGTTCTAATAGGAGCAGGCTCCAAGACGGAGTTTCTGCAGGTTCTTTGGCACTGAGCCTGAGTAATTTGTCTGTGACACAAAGGTGAATGGCATCCTGAAATTACCTGTTCTATAGGTGAATGAGCTTCGATCAGTCGAAAACAGGGATGGTGACATCAGCTCTCCAAGATGGTGGCCTCTGGCTTCCTCTGTGGTCTGACCGGTGTGGAGAACCGAATTGGACCGCATCCTTTCCCGTCTCAAACCCAGAATTCAGCACTTAGCACAGTGATTGCATACCTGTCAGGAGCCCACAGAATCCACACCGCTGTATATTTGCATTGCTATCTCTTCGTTTCCCAGTGCACGCCGCAGACTCTAGCCGCAGACCAATTTCCTGAATAAGCAGCATGACCCTCTATGCGGACAAATCACTCGTGTTTGAGCCCGCGTAGCTGATCCTCGTGAGATGGAAATATGTCGACTAGGTTTTGGAGCACCCCAATTTTGCTGGAAATTTCTAACAAGATAGGTTTTAGCCATTATAACTCGTCATTCTCCCGCACAGTGACGCGGTACATGGGGGTGATGCACTCCCTTCACCACCATCATATGATCCCCCAAAGTTAGTTTTCAGTACTAAGAAACAAATATGTATTTCTGGTGGATGAATAATTCTGAGAATATTCTTGTGAAAACTTGATTATTAATCCAAATACATGAATATGAGTGAATTTAGGGAGTGTATAATAAGAAAAATATACTTCATATTTTGAAAAATCTGGAGAGTGAATATATATATATATATATATATATATATATATATATATATATATATACACACACACATACACACACAGACATTAAAAAGTAGCATTATGTATGCCAATCGAAATTCACCACGAAGTAATATATCATCCACAGATCCAAAAATATTCATTTTAATGAACATGGATTTATGTTGTTCAAATAAGAAGCTCACTCATATGTTGAATTTTCAGTTCCAACAGCATTTAGTAGGAGTGATCTCTTCTCACAATTTGCATCTGCCAAGCCAGCCACCTCACAAAATGTACGAGTGATACCAGGTAGAATTCTATATGTGCATATAAAAATACATGTGATGAATAGGCTACAGAGAAAGGGAGACAGTTATTCACATGTTTGTTAACTTTTAAAACACATGGAGAACTATTTCAATTAAAATTCGCTAGATTTATAACACCTACCATTTATCATACGAAAGGCAAGTCCAACTATACACCATGCCTCCTGTGAACCTCTTGTATTTCTATTCTGTTTGGGTTATTTTTCTCCACCATATTAGGATTAAAAGTCAAAGTCTAGTAGGGTATGTGTTAGTGTCAGGGATTCAGTATTTCGAATGGAAAATTGGAAAATGTATCAAATGTGTATGCAAATATGTGCTACACAAAAATCTTCCCACCCTCATTCAGCACAATGCCTTGACATTACCTTCGCCCCACATAAGACACAATTAGAGGAGAAGAGTTAGAAAATCTGTGAATACATATGTGTAATGAAAAATGCTCAGGAGTTCACAAATTTGCAGGTGGTAGAGGAGTTTCCAAAAGTAAGGGACAGGGTAAAAACTCCACAAACATGAAGTTCTGCCAGCCTAACATGTGGAGAAACTGCCTCTGAGGTTGGGCAATGAAATATATGCTGTTGTCAGGAGCATTAGCTTCATTTGTTGTGAGACCATCATAGCTGAGTCTTCATCTATGTGATCTGGATGACATGGATTCTTATTTTCCAATGAACATGAGGCAGCAGTGCTGAATTTTCTATTTGTAGGTAACCTGTGGCCACTGGGGTCTAAGTGTCTCCCCTTGTGGACTGTAATTCCATTTGGTCATCCTCCACTATTCGTGGTATTTCTTGCTGCTGCACTGGGAGATTGGTGTTTGCTTCATGAAATACAAGGATTTCAAATGGGACACAGTGCTGAAGTAAGTTCTGTCAAGTGTGGTGGGTCAGGTTCGTCAGGAGAATGCACCAACCAGGCTTCTATCCCACATAGCTTGCCCCATTGACCATAGCAACCTGATTCTGAACATTGCCCTAAAACCTCTCCATATAACAATATGCTTTTACATATAAGGGTCTACTGGCTGCAAAATGTCAGTCACAATCCATTTGGAAGCCAATGGCAGATCCAAATGCCCCCACCACAGATGTTTTATTACACACCTGCCAACCACTACTCTAGTACAACTACTCAGCAGGATCCAACTTACTGGCATCTCTGTTCAACACCATTTTCATAAAACCCAGTCAATCAAGGCACTGTCTTGTATACTCATGATCAGCAACAGGACATCCAAATATTCTCCAGTGCTACCCGGTCATGGGAATTTCAAAAATTTCATGGTATTGATATAGCCAATTTTCAAGGATGAAGTTGGAGGCACTGTGAATTTTAATTCACTCAGAAACCATTAAATGGTGAGGAAGCTCATTTCAATGAAAACTCTGGAGAATTCTTACAGGCAAGGCTTCCAAAAGTGGCGAAAAGTCAGATTAAGCCAGGCCCCTTGAGGTCTACAATGTATGGTCCATGTGTGTTTCGACTCTCAAATATGGCTGCCAAGTCTTTAAGAATAATATCATGTGATATCCTCGCTGAGATTCCCTGTGCTCTGTGGAAAGTCAACTTGGTTCCTAGATGTCACTTTCCAAGGGCAACTCTCATGCATGGCCATCTAAAATTCCAACACAATTCCTGGCAATAATTCTTTGAGATCAGTAAAAGAACTCAGTCTCTAAGGGGAATCACACCAAAGTGCAAGCCAAGGTGGACCCAGAGATCTCTTCCAACCGCCAGACAAATATCCACAATTTAAACCAAACACTCTCACATGGCCCTCATCTTCTTCCACATAGACACTCATCATATTCTCTGGCTGGAGGTTTCCATAAGGGACACAGCCCATGACAGTGTCCAAACTAAGCTCCGTGCCCCTCATTTGCCTAAAGTCAGGGTGGACTGGACTCTCTTCCTGTGAACCAGTAGTGATCAAATAGGCCTGCCTTTAATATTGCTTGGCTTCTCCAACTTGAGGCCTTCTAGCTTTGGGGTTTAGATTCTTTAAGTGAATTGGAGTCATGAAAATCAAACACCTATGGCCTAGCCTCTGCAGGGCTTTGAAGAACTCATTTGACCCAAAGGATCCCTATTCTCACTTGATGGATATCAGGAACCTACCAGAGGAAGGCAAGAGAGTTCATCAACAATATCTGATCTTTTTGCCATTTTGGTTTTGGATGCATGCATGGGATCTATCTTTAGATCCATCAGGTGCTGAGAATCTAAGCCACAGCCTCACACAGGGCCAACAGGCTGATTCAGACATATCCCAATCCTAAGCAATTAAGCAAAGAGTCACAGGTGATTCCCATTCATTTCCATTTGAAAACTGTTTTCTTCAGGGTTCACAAAGTGGTGGCTTGAGGCAAAAAACTTCCTGACATTCAACAGAACAATAGGTAAGCAAAAGGAACAAAGAGGGGTTTCTCCACTGAGACTTTCCTGGTCAACAGATATTTGAGATTTCTGAGATGCTAGCCATTTCTTTCAGCTATCCAGTACATAGCCATGTCACAGATCTTGGAGGTACAAATCTTGGACACAAAACCACGATACTATTCTGGAGAGTGGCCAGAATTGAGAAAGAAAACAGGAAATTAGGAAGCTTGTAGGTGTTGCCCATCCATAAGGCAAGCCAGAGTCCACTCATGAATTGGGCAGGATGAATGCTGGGAAGCTTTCTACTAGACAGGACACATCCATTGATGCATTGTCTTTTCTAATGTCTACAACAATGGACTCAGTGGGATACACACACATAGAAACACTCGCCTTGTCAAAGGACTTAATAGAAATATTCCACTCCATACCAACAAACCGCCTTTCCTACCTATTCTCAGAACATGAGACAAAACCACAAACTCACACCCACACCCAAAAAGGCACCTCCTTCCCCTAGTAGGTCTGTGACTCCCTGGAGTGTCGTCTGACTGGTGGGCCATTCTATGTTCTTCCAAAATGACCTCTCCTGTCTCAGATCATGTCTGCTTGGCCAACTCTGTGAAGTTCTCAAGAGCCAGCGGTGAGACACTACCTGCTTTCTCAGGAAAAGCCCCTCTTCAGAGGTTTCCTGGCATTTGGCCATCCTCACATCTGTAGGTACCAAGAAAGACTGACTCTGTCCTTGGTAAATCCAAACATGTCAGACCACTGGGACTAGGACAGGGACTGTCTCTTGGTGCCTGGCTTCCTGGATTTCAAGTTCAGAGAGTTCCATCACCAAGGAAGTGAGGTGAGATCACTTCCTTCAGGATATGAATGATGTCACTGCCTTGGCAAGCACTTTGTCCTATCAGTTGCTTCCAAAAGTATCATGAGGTGGAGGCTGTCCTGATTTTCATGGGACACTTTCTCTAGTTAGAATGTTATATCAACCATAAGCACCCGGGAACAGCTTCCACACAGGACTGGTTTGGTCCATGTTCTATACATTAAGAAGAGAGAGACTGATTCAGACACAACCCTCCATCCTGACCAGGATGATTGCCATGGAAGATGACTTTTGCTTTCTGAGGTACTTCATAGCTGCCTTCATCTTCACCAGGGATCATTTCTGCATGAACATTTGAGTTTCTCAGCAGGTGAAGATCCCCTAGATTCCTGTAGTTTAATACCCACACTGTTATTGCTCTCCTGCAAAGTGAGTGTATGGTTACGGTTAATAATATGTTCGATTTGGGTTAGGAATCATTCTGCAGGAAGAATAATGAGATTGGGAACCTGCGATATTTATAAGAATATATACGTGAAATATATGTATGAAAACGGGAATCTAAGAAAGATTTGAAGCCCAGAAGGGCATTGGGCCCTTTATTTGGATACTTAGTGTTGAATTATGTTCTGTACAGTTGTCTCAGTTAAATCGAAATACAGTGACATAGGACCTTGTACCTTGGATGATTGAATGTAGAAGAGAACATCCAGTCAAAAAGGGATAGTCAGTAGGATTAGGAAGATAGTCAGTAGGTTTAGGAAGAAGAGTGAGTATATGATTTGGAATAAAAAGCTTCTTTAGCAATAGGGTTTCGTTTAGAGAGTGAATGGAAATGTCAGCACATGTGAAGAGTCAGTCACAATGATGAACTGGGGAAAATATGTAGGAAAGCAGGTGTCAATAGAGACATTACGAAATCAGGCAAAGTATAAAGTGAGTGATAGGATTAGACATTTTCAACAGGGTTGAGTTTGAATACATAATCATAGGAAAAAACAAATATCTCGTCACAAATGGGAATGACATTTGAGAGCATTAGGCAACCTGGACATGGATGTTATTAGTTATCCACGTTCACTTTCCTTTTAGGCTTTGGTACAATCATAAGTGTGACATTTTTATGGTTTTTTTTTTTGTTCAGAATATTACTGTGATAAAATGTATATGTAGATCAGGTGGCATGAGTATTTCTTTCACCATTTCTGGGAGCAATATTTTGAAGACGTATACATTAGTATTAGGGGTACAAAGAGGTGTACCCTGTGTCTATTAATATAGAGATAATGCATGAATAGACCATACTATGAATAAATAACGTAACTGATTCCACTTTAAATAATGGATTGAATTGATATGTGAAAATATATAAGAAATCTTATATTGATATACAATCATTCATTCCAACCAGTTATATTTCTAATGGTAATATTAGGATTATGGTTTATGATGAATGGTGTTTGAGTTTTGCTTTACACGTGATGATGTTAAACAAAAATAATATGTTTGGAAAGAAGTCTCATGAAAAGACCAGTCAAGAAACATGGAGGAATACATGTGTTCTGAATCAGGAAGTGATTGATCGTGAAACAAATGCCTATAAATTTTCTAATTTGTGACTGAAATATATATCCCATCATGTGCATGAACTGAAGACATAGTAATGTACAAGTGTTGAATAAAAATGAAAGTCAAAATACACATCATGTCCCCTAGGAATCTACTTGCATTCATTTTAACCTGGCTAAGTAACTGTAGAAATATTAGGGTTTGTATGCACCATTCACTGAATTTAGTTTTCAGTACTAGGAAACAATATGTATTTCAGGTGGATGATTATTTCTGAAAATAATCTTGTTGAAAGTTGATTATAAATCCACAGATATGAATATGAATGTATTTAGGGGCGTGCATAATAAGACACATATATTTCATATTTTGAAAAATCTAAAGAGTATATATATATATATATATATATATATATATACACACACACACACACGCAAATGCACAGATATTAAAAAGTAGCAATACAGGAGATCCATTATGAAGGCAGGCATGGAGAATTCAAGTCTCTGATCTCTTCAGCTGCGCGGGCATAGGGAGTCGTAAACTGTCTAAATGCTGTTTGCTCAGAATCACTAGGCAATATTGACCTGTTGTGAATCTGGGGCGAACAGTCTGGGCCCCTCAGAACACACACAAAGCCCGGATTGGCTGCATTCAAGCTTAGATTCATCTGGTTTTTGTGACTCAGCACTAACATTCCCGCTGAAATAATTGGTCGGGCTTTCGGAATTGACAGAGTTAAAAGCCAACTGAGCCTTCATAGGCAGTGGCCACAGGATTGAAATGGGGCTTGGGAGAGAGAGTCAGGACCCAGCTGTTGCATTGGTCACCCAGCAAAGGGAACGAACGGTCACCATTTTAATGGTATACCACCATGGCAGCGAACTGACGTCACAGTCGGAGGAGATAACTTCATTGAAACCAGTGCGACAAGTATGTTATCCCATTGACATCTCTCTCAACACCGCAGGGAAACCTCAAGGGCCCTTCCCACCTCTGCCGTAATGGCCCCTCCCAGCTCTCCAAGGAGCGCAATACCCAGACCTAGGGAATCAGGATTGGCTCGGGACTCGAGGCGTGTAATTGCCGGCTACCGCTCCCACCAGTGCTGACAATTGAGGTCTCTTACACCACCTACCGGGGCCATGGCTCCCGAAGGGCAAGCAAATTCGCTGAGGTTTCTCAGCCCCAAGCTCTACAAACTTAGGGTCTGAGGGAGGCAATTAAGGAGAGTGTGCCCAGCCGTTCATGGAAACAGGGCTACCAGGAGCATAGGCCTGGCTTGTAACCAGTATTGTGGTGAGCGTCACAGGTGAGTGGGGCCTGGCTTGAGGAAGCACAAGAGAAGGCCCTAGGCACTCAGGGTTGGAGACCCGCCCAGTCTGGGAGGAAGAGCTGCTGCACAGTGATTGGTTCCCACTTATTGAGAGGAGAAGCTTGGCCCAGTGCGCACAGCTCCACCTACTGGAAGAGAAGTTAATTGAACTCTAGGACTGCATGTATTATTACTATTTTTTTATTTGTATTTTTTTCTTTTTCTTTCATTTTCATTTTTGTTGTTGTTGTTCATTAACTTTTTTAAATGTTTTTATTTTTTTAATTTCTTTTATTTTATTATTATTATTATTAATATTATTATTTTAAATTTTAATTTTCAATTTTTTAATCATCATTATTACTTAAAATTTTCTTTCTTTATTTTCTATTTTTTTTGTCTTTTCATTTCATTTCAATTTTTTTATTCCCCCTTACTTGAATTCTACCTGCCCACTCTCATTCTCTTTAGTGACTTCTCCCTTCCCTTCTAATATCTTTCCTCTCAAGCATCAAATAAATTTATAAGAGTAAGCAGTAACTCAGTAGTCAAACAGAACGAGAAGTAACATGAGAAGCATAAAAAAGCAAGGAAGAAAAGGAGTACGAACAATGAAGGACAGCCTAAATATTCAAGAGCACCTAGAGTCATCAGAAAAATGGTCATATAAAGAACTCAAGGAATACCTTAGACAGATGGAATGGAACCTTAAAGAGGATACGAGACAGCAAAAACAAACAGTGATAGAACGCATTGAAAATAAATTACATAAACAGATAAAATAAGAAAGTAAGCATCTTTATCAGGAGATAGATATTATTAGAAAAATCAAACAATAATTCTAGAAATCAAGGAAATGATAAACCAAATTAAAAATTCAATTGAGAGTATCACTAACAGTGTAGAGCAAGTAGAAGACAGAATGAAGACAAAATATATCATCTTGAAAAAAGTCTAGCCAACAAAGAAATGCTGTAAAAAATTATGAGAAAACATTCAAGAGATATGGAATAACATAAAAAAAAAAAAAACTAATGAGTCATATGGATAGAGGAAGGTACAGAGATTCAAACCAAGGGAATGAGAAATCTGCTGAATGAAATAATTACAGAAAACTTTCCAGAAATAAAAATGGAAAGGGATAAACAAATTGTAGATGCTTACAGGACATCGAGCACACAAAATCACAGTAGACCAATGCCAAGAAACATTGTTATGAAGATATCCAATATACAGAACAAAGAGAAAATATTAAAAGCTACCAGAGAAAGGAGGCAGATTAGAATCATTACAATCAGGGGTAAACCAAAAAGGTTAACAATGGATTTTTCATCATAGATGCTGGAAGTGAGAAGATCCTGGAACAACGTACTTCAAACACTGAAAGACAATGGATGCCAACCAAGAATTATGTATCCAGCAAAATTAAGCTTAAGGTAAGACAACGAGATAAAAATATTTCATGATAAACAAAACCTAAAAGAATTTGCAGCCAGATAACCAGCATTGCAAAGCATCTTGAGCAAAACACTACACGAGGAAGAAATGAAAATCAACAACGAAAACCATGAGTGAGAAGTGCCTCAGTAATGACAGAGGGCGGGGGAAAAGCTAATCATGGAGAAACAAACTAATTTAAAAAAAAGATATAAGCAAACATGGGTGGCAGTACAAACCATATATCATTAGTAACTCTAAAAGTAAATGGCTTAAACTCTCGAATAAAGTGACATAGGCTTGTAACTTGAAATAAAAAAAAAATCCAACAATATATTGCCTCCAGGGGACACATCTGAATGGAAAAGACATACACAGGCTGAAGGTGAAAGATTGGGAAAATTTATACCATGCACACGGTCCTCGTAAGCAAGCAGGGGTGGCCATCCTCCTATCGAATAAAATCGACCTCAAGACTAATTTAATCAAAAGGGATAAAGAAGGACATTATATATTGCTAAAATGAACCATTCACCGACAAGACATAACAATTATCAATATTCACGCAGCAAATAATGGTGCTGCGATGTTAATAAAACAAATTCTCCTCAAGTTAAAGAATCAAATAGACCACAATACAATAATTATGGGTGACTTCAACTCACCTCTCTCACCATTGGACAGATCCTCCAAACAAAAGTTGAAAAAAGAAACTATAGAACTCAATCTCGCAATCAATACCCTAGACTTAACTGACATATATATAATATATCAACCATCATCAAGTGGATATACTTTTTTCTCAGCAGCACATGGATCCTTCTCAAAAATAGACGATATGTTATGCCATAGGGCAACCCTCAGTAAATATAAAGGGGTGGAGATAATACCATGAATTTTTTGTGATCATAATGGAATGAAACTGGAAACCAATGATAAAAGAAGGAAGAAAAAATCATACATCACATCCAAAATGAAGAATATGTTACTGAATGATCAATGGGTTACAGAAGACATAAAGGAGGAAATCAAAAAATTCTTAGAGATAAATGAAAATACAGACACAACATATCAGATTCTATGGGGTACAATGAAAAGAAGTTTTAAGGGGTAAATTCATCGCCTAGAGGTCATTCCTCAAAATAGAAAAGAAAAACAAATAAATGAGCTCACACTTCATCTCAAAGCCTTAGAAAAGGAAGAGCAAAACAACAGCAAATGTAGCAGAAGGCAAGAAATAATTAAAATCATAGCGAAATTGAAACAAAAGAAACTATTGAAAAAATTAACAAAACTAAAAGGGGTTCTTCAAAAAGATAAATAAGATAGACAGACCCTTAGCCATGCTAACGAAGAGAAGAAGAGAGAGAAATCAAATTACTAACATACGGGATGAAAAAGTCAATATTACAACAGATGCTACATAAATACAGAAGAAAATTAGAAATTATTTTGAAAACCTGTATTCCAATAAAATAGAAAATAGTGAAGACATCGATAAATTTCTTAAGTCATATGATTTGCCCAGACTGAGTCAGGAGGAAACACACAATTTCAACAGACCAATATCAATGGATGAAGTAGAAGAAGCAATCAAAAGACTACCAACCAAGAAAAGCCCAGGACCGGATGGGTATACAGCAGAGTTTTACAAAACCTTTAAAGAAGAATTAATACCAATACTTCTCAAGTTATTCAGGAAATAGAAAAACTGGGAGCTCTGCCGAATTCATTCTATGAGGCCAACATCACCCTGATTCTGAAACCAGACAAAGACACCTCAAAGAAAGAAAACTACAGACCAATATCTCTGATGAACCTAGATGCAAAAATCCTCATTAAAATTCTGGCGAATTGGATAGAAAGGCACATCAAAAAAATCGTGCACCATGATCAACTTGGATTCATCCCTGGGATGCAAGGAGGGTTCAATATATGGAAATCAATAAATGTTATTCACAACATCAATAGACTTAAAGATAAGAACCATATGATCATCTCGATAGATGCAGAAAAACCATTCAACAAAGTAGAGCATTTCTTTATGTTCAAAACATTTTAAAAACTAGGGATAACAGGAACTTACCTCGACATTGTAAAAGCTATCCTATGTTAATCCTCAGGCTAGCATCATTCTGAATGGAGAAAAATTGAAGGCATTCCCTCTAAAATCTGGAACAAGACAGGGATGTCCTCTATCACCACTTCTATTCAATATAGTTCTCGAAAAACTGGCCAGAGCAATTAGAGAGATGAAAGACATTAAAGGCATAAAAATAGGAAAAGGAGAACTTAAATTATCACTATTTGTAGATGACATGATTCTATACATAGAAGACCCAAAAGGGTCTACAGAAAAAACTACTAGAACTCATAAATGAATGCAGCAATGTGGCAGGATACAAAATCAACATGAATAAATCAAAGGCATTTCTGTATATCAGCGACAAAACTTCTGAAACAAAAATGAGTCAAAACACTGCATTCCCAATTTCCTCAAATAATTAAATACTTGGGAATCAACCTAACAAAAGAGGTGAAAGATTTATATAATGCAAACTACAGAACCCTAAAAAGAGAAATAGAATAAGATCTTAGAAGATGGAAAAATATACCGTGTTCATGGATAGGCAGAACTAACATCATCAAAATGGTGATATTACCAAAAGTTCTCTATAGGTTTAATGCAATGCCAATCAAAATCCCATAGAAACTTTTTGTAGAAATAGATAAAGCAATCATAAAATTCAAATGGAAAAATAAAAGACCCAGAATAGCAAAAGCAATTCTAAGCAGGAAGTGTGAATCAGGCAGTATAGCGATACCAGATTTCAAACTATATTACAGAGCAATCATAATAAAAACAGCATGGTACTGGTACCAAAACAGGCGGGTGGACCAATGGTACAGAATGGAGGACACAGAACTAATCCAAAAAGCTACAACTATCTTATATTTGATAAAGGAGCTAATGGCCTGCAATGGAGGAAGGATAGCATCTTCATCAAATGGTGTTGGGTAAACTGGAAATCCATATGCAACAAAATGAAACTGAATCCCCTCCTCTCGCCATGCACCAAAGTTAACTCAATGTGGATCAAGGAGCTAGATTCAAATCAGAGTCTCTGCATCTGATAGAATAAAAAGTTGGCTCCGATCTACATATTGTGTGGTCAGGCTCCAAATTCCTTAATAGGACACCCATAGAACAAGAGTTAATAATAAGAATCAACAAATGGGACTTACTTAAACTGAATTATTTTTTCTCAGAAAGAGAAACAATAAGAGAGGTAAATATGGAGCTTACATCATGGGAACAAATTTTTAGTCCTCACTCTTCACATGGAGCCCTAATATCCAGAGTATACAAAGTATACAAAGAACTTAGAAAATTAGACAATAAGATAACCAATAACCCAATGGGCCAAGGACCTGAACAGAAACTTCTCAGAGGAGGACATAGAATCAATTAACAAGTACATGAAAAAAATGCTCTCCATTTCTAGCAGTAAGAGAAATGCAAATAAAAACCACCCTAAAATACCATCTCAATCCAGTGAGATTGGCAGCCATTATGAAGTCAAACAACAACAAGTGCTGGCGAGGATGTGGGGAAAAGGGTACTCTTGTACATTGCTGGTGGGACTGAAACTGGTGTGGCCAATTTGGAAAGCAGTATGGAGATTCCTGGGAAAGCTGGGAATGGAAGCACCATTTGACCAAGCTATTGCCCTTCTCGGACTATTCCCTGAAGACCTTAAAAGAGCGTACTACAGGGATACTGCCACATGGATTTTCATAGCAGCACAATTCACAATTGCTACACTGTGGGACCAACCCAGATGCCCTTCAATAGATGAATGGATAAAAAAATGTGACTTTTATATACTATCGAGAATTATGCAGCACTAAAAAATAACAAAATCATGGAATTTGCAGGGAAATGCATGGCACTGAGCAGATTATGCTTAGTGAATCTAGCCAATCCCTAAAAAACAATTACGAAATGTCTTCTTTGATATAATGAGAGCAACTAAGAACAGAGCAGGGAGGAAGAGCATGAAGAAAAGATTAACATTAAGCAGAAACATGATGTGGGAGGGAAAGGGAGAGAAGAGGGAAATTGCATGGTAATGGAGAGAGACACTTATTGTTACACAAAATTACATATAAGAGGTTGTGGGAAAATAAACAAGGAGAGAAATGAATTACAGTAGGTATGGTAGAGAGAGAAGATGGGAAGAGAGGGGAGTGGGGATAGTAGAGTATAGGAAAGGTAGCAGAATACAACAGTAACTAATAGGGCATTATGTAAAAATATGGATGTGTAACTAATGTGATTCTGCAATCTGTATTTGGAGTAAAAATGGGAGTTCATAACCCACTTGAATCTAATGTATGAAATATGATATTCAAGAGCTTTGTAATGTTTTGAGCAACCAATAAAAGAAAAAAAAGTAGCAACATATATGCCAATAGAAATTCATCATGAAAAGTATATAATCCACAGATCGAAAAATGTTCATTTTACTGAACATGGATTCATGTATAATGTTTTTCAACTAGGAAGCTCACCCATAGGTTGAATTTTTAGTTCCAACAGCGTTTAGGAGGAGTGAACTCTTCTCTCAATTTGCATCTGCCAATTCAGCCACCTCACAAGTGTATACGAGTGATATCAGGTAGAATTCTATATGTGCATATAAAAATACATGTACTGAATAGGCTACAGAGAAAGGGAGACAGGGATTCACATATTTGCTAATTTTAAAAACACATTTAGAACTATTTCAACAAAAAAATTGACTAGACTTATAACTCCTACATTATATAATGCAAAAGGCAATTCCAACAATACACAATGCGTCCTCTGAACTGCTTGTGTTTCTTCTCTTTTTGGCTTATTTTTCACCATCATATTAGGATTATTAGTCAGAGACTAGTAGGGTATGGGTTAGTGTCAGGGATTCAGTATTTCAAATGGAAAATTGAAAAATGAATCCAATGTGTATGTAAATATGTGCTACACAAAATCTTCCCACTCACATCCAGAACAATGCCTTGACATTACCTACGCCCCAAGTAAAACACAATTAGAGTAGAAAAGTGTGAAAATCTATGAATACATATATGGAATGGAATATGCTCGGGAGTTCACAACCTTGGAGGTGGTAGAGGAGTTTCCAAAAGTAAAGGACAGGGTAAACACTCCACAAAAAGGAGCTCTGCTGGCCTAAGAATTCTTGGGAAACGGCTTCTGAGGTTGGGCACTTGAAATATATGTTGTTGTCATAAGCTTTAGCTTCCTTTGTAGTGAGACCATCATAGCTGGGTCTGCATCTATGTAACCGAAAGACATGGTTTCTTATATTTCAATGAACATGAGGCAGCAGTGCTCAATTCTCTCTTTGTAGCTAAACTGTGTCCATTGGAAGCTAAGTGTCTCCCAGTGGGGACTGTGAAGACATTTGGTCATCCTCCACTTTTCGTGGTATTTCTTGCTGCTGCACTGGGAATTTGGTATTTGCTTCACAAAACATAAAAAGTTCATCTGAGATACAGTGCTGGAGGGAGTTCTGTCACGTGTGGTGGGTCAGGGTCTGCAGGAGAATGCACCAACCAGGCTTGTATCCCACATAGCTTGCCCCAATAACCATAGCAACCTGATTCTGAATATTGCCCTGAAAACTCTCCATTTAACAAGATGCCTTTACATATAAGGGTCTGATGTCTGCACTATATCAGTCACAAAAAATTTGGAAGCCAATGGCAGATTCACATGGCCCCAACATGATGTTTTATCACACACCTGCCCACCACTGCTCTAGCCCCCCTACTCAGCAGTCTCCAAATTACTGGCTTCTCTTGTTCTACACCATTTTAATGAAACCCAGTCAAAAACAAGGCACTGTCTGGTATACACATGATCAGCAACAGGACACCTAAAGTTTCTGCAGTGCCACCTGGTCATGGGAATTTCAAAAATTTCATGGTATTTATCTTGAAATTTTTCAAGGATGAAGTTAGAGGCACTGTGGGTTTCAATTCATTCAGGAACCATTAAGTGTTGAGAAAGTTCATTACAATGAACGCTCTGGAGAACTCTCACAGTCAATGCTTCTCAAACAGTTGCCAAAAGGTCTCCTAAAGCCAGGCCAACTGACATCTACAATGTGAGGTCCATGTGTGTTTTGACTCTCAAATATGGGTGCTAAGTCTTTCAGAATAAAATCATGTGATATCCTGGCTGAGATTCTCAGGCCTCTGTGGAAACCACCCTGGGCCTAGATCTCAGTTTCCAAGAATGAGTCTCATGCGTGGCCTCCTAAAATCCCAACACAATTCATGGCAATACTTCTCTGAGGTCAGTTTCAGAACTCAGTCTCTAAGGGGAATCACACCAGAGTTCAAGCCCAGGTGGACCCAGTCATCCCTTCCATCCGCCAAAAAATGACCACAATTAAAATCAAAACACTCCCACAGGGCCATCATCTTCTTCCATGTAGACACTCATCATAACCTCCAGCTGGAGGTTTCTATGAGCCCAAATAAGCTCACTTGCCCCTCATTTGCCTAAAATCATGATGACCTGGACACTCTTCCTGTGAACCAGGAATGATCAAATATTCCTGCTGTTAAAGTGTTCCACTTCTCCAATTTGAGGCCTACTGGCTGTAGGGTATAGATTCTTTATGTGATTTGGAGTCATGAGAAAACCCAAGCAAATATGGGCTAGCCTCTTCAGGGATTTCATAACTCATTTGACCCAAAGGATCCCTATTCTCACTTTATGGAGGTCAGGAACCTAAAACAAGAAGGCAAAAATATTCATCAACAATGACTGCTCTTTTGGCCATTTTAGTTTTGGAAGCACATGGGATCTTTCTTTAGATCCATCAGGTGCTGAGAATCAAAGCCACAACCTCATACAAGGACAAGAGGCTGATTCAGACACATCTCATTCCAAATCAATTAAGCAAAGAGCCACAGGTGATGTCCATACATTTCCATATGAAAACAGTTTTCTTCAGGCTACACAAAGGGGTGGCCTGAGGCAAAGACCTTCCTGACATTCAGGGTAATAGAAATAGAAGTAAGCAAATGGCCCAAAGAAGGGTTTCTCCACTGAGACTTTACTGGTCACACTGAAATCTGAGTTTTCTTAGATGCTCCCATTCCCTTCAGCAATCCAGCACATGGCCATGTCACAGAATCTTGTGGTGTTACATATTTGGGAAACAAAACCATGAGCCTATTCTGGAGAGTGGCCAGAATTCACGAAGAAAACAGGAACTTTAGAAGATAGTAGATGTTGCCCATCCATAAGGCAAGCTGCAGTCCATTCATTAATTGGGCAGTATGAATGCGGGGAAGCTTTCAACTAGAGACAACACATCCATTGATGCATTCTCTTTTCTAATGTCTACAACCACGGATACAGTGGGATACACAGACCTAGAAACACTCACCATGTCAAACGACTTACTAGAAACAGTCCACTCCAAACCAAACAAACCACTTTTCCTACCTATTCTCAGAACATGAGAAAAAACCACAAACTCACACCTACAACGGCAAAGGCACTTACTTCCCCCAAATAGGTCTGTGACTATCTGGAGTGTCTTCTGACTGGTGGGCCATATTATGTTCCCACAAAATGGCCTGTCCTGTTTCAGATCCGGTCTCCTTGTCCAACTCTGTGAAGTTGTCAGGAGCCAAAGGTGAGCCACTACCTGCTTTCTCAGGAAAGGCCCCTCATCAGAGCTCTGCTGGCATTTTTCCATCCTCACATCAGTAGGTACCAAGAAAGACTGACTATGTCTTTGGGAAAAGCAAACAAGTTAGCCCACTGGAACTGGGAGTGGGACTGGCTCTGGGTGCCTTCCTTCCTGGATCCCAGGTTCAGAGAATTCCATCACCAAGGAAGTGAAGTGAGGTCACTTCTTTCAGGAACTGAATATGGTCACTACCTTGGTAACCACTTTGTGCTAACAGTTGCATCCAGGGTTCCCATGAGATGGAGGCTGCCCCAACATCCTGTGACACATTCAGAAGTTAGAATGGTATATCAACCATAGGCACCAGGGAACAGCTCTCCACAGAGGCCTGGTTCAGTCCATCTTCTCTTCATTAAGAAGAGAGAGGCTGATTCAGACTATCAATTAATCCTGACCAGGTTGTTTGCCATGGAAGATGACTATTGCTCTCTCAGGTCCTACATAGCTGCCTATATCTTCTGCAAGGATCATTTCTCCATGGATCTTTGATGTTCTCAGCAGGTGGAAGATCATCTACATTCCTATATTGTAAGACCCACACTGTCCCTGCTCTTAAGTAAGTTATACTGAGGGAACAGTGTATGGTTAGGGTTAATAACATGTTCAATTTGGGTTACAAATCATTCTGCGGGATGAATAATGGTATTGGCAAAATGCGATATTTACAAGAGTATATATGTGAAACATAAGTATGAAAGCAGAAATCTTGGTAAGATTTGAAGCCCAGAAGGGCATTGGGGACTTGAGTGGGATACTTAGCTTTGAGTAATGTGCAGCACAGATGTCTCAGATAAATCAATATACACTTGCATCGTACCTTGTACCTTGGATATTGAATGTTGAAGAGAACATCCAGTCAAAAACTGATAGTCGGTAGGATTAGGAAGGTAGTTGGTAGGTTTAGAAAGAAGAGTGAGTATAGGATTTGGACCAAAAGTTCTTTCGCAGTAAGATTTCGGGTAGAGAGTGTATGTAAATGTAAGCACATGTGAAGAGTCAGTCACAATGATGAACTGGGGAAAAATATAGGAAAGCAGATATCAATAGAGACATTAGGAAATCAAGCAAAGTACAAATTGTGTGATAGGGTTAGACATTGTCAACAGGTTTGAAGTTGAATATATAATCTTAAGAAGAAACAAATATGTAGTCAAAAATAGAATTGATATTTGAGAGCATTAGGCAACCTGGACATGGATGTTTTTAGTAATCCATGCTCACTTTCCATTTACGCTTTGGTACAATTGTAAGTGTGACCTTTGCTTTTTGTGTCCAGAATATTTCTGTAATAAAATGTGTATGTAGATCAGGTGAAAAGAGTATTTCTTCCACCAATTCTGCGAGCAATATTTTGAAGACTTACAAATTAGTATGGGGGTACAAATAGGTGTACCCTGTTTCAATGAATATAGACATAATGCATGAATAGACCATACTGTGAATAAATAATATAACTGGATCCACTTTAAATAATGGATTGAATAAATATCTGAAAATTTATAAGAAATTTTATATTGATATGCAATCATTCATTACAACCAGTTATATATCTAACGATAATCTTAGGATTATGGTTTATCATGAAGGGTGTGTGAGTTTTGGTTCAAAATTGATTATGGAAATCGAAAATAATATATTTGGAAAAAAGTCTCATGAATAGACCAGTCAAGAAACATAGAGGAATACATGTGTTCTGGAGCAGGAAGTGATTGAAAGTGAAACAAATGCCTATAAATTTGCTAACTAGTGAATAAAATATATATACTGAGATTTGCATAAACTGAAGAAATAGTAATGTACCAGTGTGGAATAAAAATTAATGTCAAAATACACATCATGTCCCATAGGAACCTACATGCATTGATGTTAAACTGGGTCAGTTAAAGTAGACATATTAGGATTTGTATGCACCTTTTACTGAAGTTAGTTTTCAGTACTAGGAAACAAATATGTATTTCGGGTGGATGAATATTTCTAAGAATAATCTTGTGAAAAGTTGATTATTAATCCACATACATGAACATGAATGAATTTAGGGAGTGTATATAAGACACACATATTTCATATTTTTAAAAATATGGAGAGTATATATATATATATATATATATATATATATATATATATATATATATACTCGCCATATATATATATATGTATATATATATATATATATATATATATATATATATACATATATACACACACACACACACACACACACACACTAACACAGACATTAAAAAGTAGCAATATATATGCCAATCGAAATTCATCATGAAATATATATCATAAAGATGCAAAAACATTCATTTTAGTGAACATGGGTTTATGTATAATGTTGTTCCACTGGGAAGCTTACCCATAGGTTGAATTTTCAGTTCCAACAGCGTTTAGGAGGAGTGATCACTTCTCACACTTTGTATCTGCTAAGTCATATACCTCACAAGGATGTACGTGTGATACCTTGTAGGATTCTATTTGTGCATATAAAAATACATGTGCTGAATAAGCTCCAGAGAATGGGAGACAGTAATTCACATATTTGTTAACTTTAAAAACACATGGAGAACTATTTCAATTAAATATTGAATAGATTTATAACACCTACCCTTTATCATGCAAAAGGCAAGTCCAACTCTGAACTGCAAGTATTTATGTACTGTTTGGGTTATTTTCTTCCATCATATTTGGATTAGTAGTCAGAGTCTAGTAGAATATGGGTTAGTGTCAGGGATTCAGAATTTCAAATGGAAAATAGAAAAATTAATCTTCTGACTCTCATCCAGAACAATGCCTTGTCATTAATTTCGCCCCAAGGGAGACACAATTAGAGTAGAAGAGTTACAAAATCTGTGATTACATTTCTGGAATAGAAAATGCTCAGGAGTGCACCAACTTGGAGGTGGAATAGGAGTTTCCAAAAGTAAGGACAGGGTACACACTCCACAAACATGAAGCTCTGCTTGCCTAAAACTTCTTGAGAAACTGCCAGTGAAATTGGGCACTGAAATATAGGTTGTTGTCAGGAGTTAAGCTTCCTTTGTAGTGAGACCCTCAAAGCTGTGTCTGCATCTATGAGACCTGGAGGACAACATTTCTCATTTTCCAATGAACACGAGGCAGCAGTGCTGAATTCTCTCTTTGTAGGTAAACTGTGGGCACTGGGGGCTTATTGTCTCCCCGTGTGGACTGTGAAACCATTTGGTCATCCTCCACTTTTCGTGGTGTTTCTTGCTGCTGCACTTGGAGTTTGGTTCATGCTTCACGAAATACAAGGAGTTCAACTGGGAAACAGTGCTTGAGGTAGTTCTGTCACGTGTGGTGGGTCAGGGTCTGCAAGAAAATTCACCAACCAGGCTTCTATCTCTCAAAGATTGCCCGCTTGTCCATAGCAACCTGATTCTGAACATTGCCCTGAAACTACGCCATATAACAAGATGCTTTTACATATAAGGGTCTGATGTCTGCACTCTGTCAGTTACAAGCCATTTGGAAGCCAATGGCAGATACAAATGGCCCCACCATGATGTTTTATCACACACCTCTCCACCACTGCTCTAGGCCCACTACTCAGCAGGCTCCAAAATACTGGCTTCTCTGTTCTAAACAAATTTCATGAAACCCTGTCAATCAAGGCACTGTCTGGTACACTCATGGTAAGCAACAGGACATCGAAAGTTTCTACAGTTCCACCTGGTCATGGAAATTTCAAAAATTTCGTGTTATTTATCTAGCCATTTTTCAAGGACGACGTTGGATGCACTGTGGATTTCAATTATTCAGGAACCATTAAATATTGAGAAAGTTCATTTCAAAAAAATTCTAGAGAACTCTCACAGGCAAGGCTTTCCAAAGAGTGGACAAAGGTCACTTGAAGCCAGGACCATTGAGGTCTACAATGTGAGGTCCTATGTCTTTTGACTCTCAACTATGGCTGCCAAGTCTTTCAGAATAAAATCATGTGATATCCAGGCTGAGATTCCCAGTTCTTTGTGGAAAGCCACCCTGGTCCTAGATCTCAGGTTCCAAGGGCGACTCTCATGCGTGGCCTCCTAAAATCCCAACACAATTCATGGCAATACTTCTCTGAGATCAGTTTCAAAACTCAGTCTCTACGTGGAAACACACCAGAGTTCAAGACCAGTTGACCCAGTCATCTCTTCCAACCGCCACACCAATGACCAGAATTAAAACCAAAACACTCCCACATGGCCCTCATTTTCTTTCATATAGTCACTCATCATAACCTTGGCTGGAAGTTTTTATGAGGCACACAGCCCAAGACAATGTCAAAATAAGCTCCCTTGCCCTTCATTTGTCTAAAGTCAGTGTTTCCTGGACAACGTTCCTGTGAACCAGGACTGATCAAAGAGGCATGCCATTAATACTGTTCCGCTTTTCCAATTTGAGGCATACTGACTGTCGGGTATAGTTTCTTTATGTGATTTGCAGTCATAAGAAAACCCAAGCACCTATGGGCTAGCCTCTGCAGGGCTTGAAGAACTCAGTTGACCCAAAGATCCCTGTTATCACTTGATGGAGATCAGGAACCTTACAGAGGAAGGCAAGATACTTCATCACAATGACTTCTCTTTTGGCCATTTTGGATTTGGATGCACACATGGGATCTTTCTTTAGGTCCATCAGGTGCTGAGAATCTAAGCGATAATCTCAAACTGCACTGAGAGGCTGATTCAGACATATCCCTTTGCAAAGCAATTAAGCCAGGAGCCACAGGTGATGCCCATTTATTTCCATTTGAAAACTGTTTTTTTCAGGCATTGGAAATGTGGGGCCTTAGGCAAAGACCTTCCTTACATTCAGGGCAACAGAACAATAGGTAAGCAAAATCCCAAAGCAGATTTTCTCCACTGAGACTTTCCTGGTCACACTGATATCTGAGTTTTCTGAGATATTCACCATTCTCTTCAGCTATCCAGTACATGGCCATGTCCCAGATTGTGGAGGAGATACATATCTTGAACACAAAACCATGAGCCTATGGGAGAGTGTCCGGAATTCAGGAAGAAATCACGAATGTAGGAAGGTAGTAGGTGTTGCCCATCCATATGGTAACCTGCAGTCCATTCATAAATTGGACAGGATGAATTCTGCGAAGATTTCTACTAGACAGGACACATCTATTTATGCATTCTCTTTTCTATTGTCTACAACCACGGACACAGTGGGATATGCAGACATAGAAACACTCGCCTCCTCAAAGGACTTACTAGAAACAGTCCACTCCAAACCAAACAAACCGACTTTCCTACATATTCTCAAAACATGAGACAAAATCAAAAACACACACACACACACACACCCACAAAGGCACCTTCTTTCCCCAAATAGGTCTGTGACTATCCAGAGCGTCCTCTGACTGGTGGGCCATACTATGTTCCCCCGAGACAGGCTGTGCTATGTCAGATCTGGTCTCCTTGGCCAAAACTGTGATGTTATCAGGAGCCAGCGGTGAGCCACTGCCTGTTTTCTCAGGTAAAGCCCCTCTTCAGAGCTTTCCTGGCATTTGTCCATCTTCAATTTAGTTGCCAAGAAAGACTGACTCTGTCCTTCTTAAATCCAAACATTTGAGACCACTGGGACTTGGACTGGGACTGCCTCAGGGTGCCTGGCTTCCTGGATCCCAAGTTCAGAGTGTTCTATCAACAAGAAAGTGACATAGGTCACTTCATCTAGAACTGAATGAGGTCACTGCCTTGGCAACCACTTTGTCTTAACAGTTGCTTCCAAGGGTCCCTGAGATGGATCCTGCCCCTACTTCCTATGACAGTTTCACAAGCTAGAATGGAATATCAACCACAGGCACCCGGGAACAGCTCTCCACACAAGACTGGTTTGGTCTATCTTCTCTACATTAAGAAGAGAGAGACTGCTTCAGACACATCCCTTCATCCTGACCTGTTTTTTTTTGTCATGAAAGATGACTTTCGCACTCTCAGGTCCTTCATAGCTGCCTACATCTTCTTTAGGGATCATTTCTGTATGGACCTTTGAGGTTCTCTGCAGGTTGAAGATCTCCTACATTCCTGTATTGTAAGACCAACTCTGTCCCTGCTATTCTGTAAAGTTAGATTGAGGGAACAGTGTATGGTTACGGTTAATAACATGTTTGATTTGGGTTAGGATCATTCTGCTGGATGAATAATGGTATTGGGAACCTGCGATATATATAAGATTATATAGGTGAAATATATGAATGAAAACAGAAATCTCGGTAACATTTGAAGCCCAGAAGGGCATTAGGTCCTTGATTGGGATACTTAGCATTTAATTATGTTCTGCACAGATGTCTCAGATAAATCTATACACAATGGCATAGGACCTGATACCTTGGATGATTGAATGTTGAGGAGAACAACCATTCAAAGAGGGAGAGTCGGTAGGATTAGGAAGATAGTTGATAGGATTAGAAAAAAGTGTGAGTATAGCATTTGGACAAATAGTTCTTTAGCAATAGGTTTTCAGGTAGACAGAAAATGTAAATGTCAGCGCATGTGAAGAGTCAGTCACAGTGATGAAATGGGGAAAATATGTAGGAAAGCAGATATCAATAGCGACATTAGGAAATCAGGCAAAGTATAAAGTGAGTGATAGCAATAGACACTTTCAACAGGCTTGAGATTGAATATATAATCTTAGGAAGTAACAAATATGTAGTCACCAATAGGATTGACATTTGAGAGCATTAGGCAACGTGGACATTGGTGATTTTCATAACCCATACTCACTTTCCATTTAGGCTTTGGTACAATCGTAAGTGTGACTTTGCATTTTGTGGCCAGAATATTACTGTGATAAAACGTATATGTAGATCAGGTGACATGAGTCTTTCTTGCACCATTTCTTGGAGCAATATTTTGAAGGGGTATAAATTAGTATTGGAGGTACATATAGGTGTACCATGTATGTATGAATATAGAGATAATGCATGAATAGACCATACTGCGAATAAATAATATAACTTGTTCCAACTTTAAATAATGGATTGAATTGATATCTGAAAATACACAGGAATTATATATTGATATATATACATTCATTCCAACCAGTAATACATCTAATGGTAATATTACGGTTGTGGTTTATCATAAAGAGTGTGTGAATTTTGATTCAAAATTGATTATGGAAATCGAAAATAATGTGTTTGGAAAGAAGTCTCATGAAATGACCAGTCAAAAACAAGAAGGAATACATATGTTCTGAAGCAGGAAGTGATTGAATGTGTTACAAATTTCTTTAAATTTGTGAACTTGTGGATGAAATGTATATTCTATGATGTACAAAAACTGCAGAAATAGTAATGTACCAGTGTTTAATAAAAATGAACATCAAAATACACATCATGTCCCATAGGAATCTACTTGCATTGATGTTAAAGTGGGTCAGCTACTGTAAAAATAAAAGGATTTGTTTGCACCATTCACTGAAGTAACTCTTTAGTACTAGAAAACAAATATGTATTTCAGGTGGATGAATATTTTTAAAATAATCTTATGAAAAGTTTAATATAAAACCACATACATGAACAAGAATGAATTTAGGGAGTGTATAATAGGACACATATATTTTATATTTTGAAAAATCTAGAGAGTATATATATATATATATATATATATATATATATATATATACACACACACACACACACACACACACACACACACACAAAACACACACAGAGACATTGAAAAGTAGCTATATATATATGCCAATTAAAATTCATTGTGAAATATATATCATCCACAGATCCAAAAATATTAATTTTACTGAACATGGATTTATGTATAATGTTCTTGAACTAAGAAGCTCACTCATAGTCTGAATTTTCAGTTCCAAAAGTATTAATGAGGAGTGATCTCTTCTCACACTTTGTATCTGCCAAGTTAGCCACCTCTCAAGAATATACGTGTGATACCAGGTAGGATTCTATATGTGCGTATAAAAATACATGTGCTGAATAGGCTACAGAAAAATGGAGACAGGAATTCACAGATGTGTTAACTTTAAAAACACATGCAGAACTATTTCAACAAAAAATTGACAAGATTTATAACTCCTACCCTATATCATACAAAAGGCAAGACCAACTATACACCATGCCTCTTCTGAAGTGCTAGTATTTCTATTCTGTTTCGGTTATTTTTCTCCATCATATTAGAATTAATAGTCAGAGTCTAGTAGGGTATGGGTTAGTGTCAAGGATTCAGTATTTCGAATGGAAAATTGAACAATGAATCCAATGTGTATGTAAATATGTGCTACACAAAATTATTCCCACTCTCAACCAGAACAATGCCTTGACAATCCCTTCACCCCAAGTAAGACACAATTAGAGGAGAAGATTTAGAAAATCTGTGAATAAATTTGTGGAATGCAATATGCTCAGGAGCTCACAACCTTGGAAGTGGTAGAGTAGTTTCCAAAAGTATGGGACAGGGTAAAAACTCCACAAACATGGAGGTCTGCTGGCCTAGAGACTTCTTGAGAAACTGCCTGTGAGGTTGGGCACTTGAAAAATATGTTGTTGTCAAGAGCTTTAGCTTCCTTTCTAGGGAGACCATAAAAGCTTGGTCTGCATCTATGAGACCTGGAGGACATGGTTTCTTATTTCCCAATGTACATGAGGCAGCAGTGCTGAATTCTCTTTTTAGATAAACTGTGGCCACTGGGGGCTAAATGTGTGCCGGTGTGCACTGTGAAGGCATATGGTCATCTTCCATTTTCGTGGTGTTTCTTCCTGCTGCACTGAGAGTTTGGTATTTGCTTCACAAAATACAAGGAGTTCAACTGGGTCACAATGCAAGAGGAAGTTCTGTCATGTATGGTGGGTCAGGTTTTGCAGGAGGATACAAGAACCAGGATCCTATCCCACATATCTTGCCCCCTTGACCATAGCAACCTGATTCTGAACAATGTCCTGAAACCTCTCCATATAACAACTTGCCTTTACATGGAAGGTTCTGCTGGCTGCACCATGTCAGTCACAAGCCATTTGGAAGCCAATGGAAGATTCACATGGCCCCACCACAGATGTTTATCACATACCTGCCCACCACTGCTCTAACCTACTACTCAACAAAGTCCAACTTACTGGCATCTCTGTTCTACACCATTTACATGAAACCCAGTCAATCAAGGCACTGTCTGGTATATTCATGATCAGCAACAGAACATCAAAAGGTTTTCCAGTGCCACCTGGTGATGGGAAATTCAAAAATTTCATGGTATTTATCTAGCCATTTTTTAAGGATGAAGTTGGAGGCACTGTGAGTTTCAATTTTTTCAGGAACCATTAAATGTTTAGGAAGCTCATTTCAATGAAATCTCTGGAGAACACTCACAGGTAAGGCTTCCCAAAGAGTGGCCAGAAGATCATATGATGCTATGCCCATTTAGGTCTACAATGTGAGGTCCATATGAGTTTTGACTCTCAACTATGGGTGTCAAGTTTTTCAGAATAAAATTTGTGGTATCCTGGCTGAGAGGCTCAGTGCTCTGTGGAAAGCCACCCTGGGCCTAGAACTCAGTTTCCAAGGGCGATGCTCATGCCTGGCTTCCAAAAATCTCAACACTATTCATGGCAATACTTCTCTGAGGTCAGTTGAAGAACTCAGACTCTAAGGGAATCACACCAGAATTCAAGAACATGTGGACCAAGTCATCTCTTCCAACCGCCACCCAAATGACCACAATTTAAACCAAAACACTCCAACGTGGCGCCCATCTTCTTCCATATAGACACTCACAATAAACTCCACTATGGCTGGAGTTTTCCATGAGGGGCATAGCCCAAGACCGTGTCCAAAATAAGCTCTTTTGCACCTAATTTGCCTAAATTCAGGGTGGCCTGGACACCCTTCTTGTGAACCAGAAGAGATTAAATAGGCCTCCCGTTAATACTGCTCCGCTTCTTCAATTTGAGGCCAAATGACTGTGGGGTTTGGATTCTTTATGTGAATTGGAGTCTTGAGAAAACCCAAGCAACTATGGGCTAGACTCTGCAAGGCTTTGAAGAACTCATTTGACCCAAAGGATCCCTAATCTGACTTGATGGAGGTCAGGAAAGTTACAGAGGAAGGCGAGAGACTTCATCCACAAGGACTGCTCTTTTGGCCATTTGGTTTTGGATGTACACATGGGATCTTTCTTTAGATCCATCAGGACCTGAGAATCTAAGCCACAGCCTCACACAGGGTAAATAAGCTGATTCAGACACATCCTTTCCAAAGCAATTAAGCAAAGAGCCACAGGTAATGCCCATTCATTTCCATTTGAAAACTGTTTTCTTCAGGCTTCACAAAGTGGTGGACTGAGGAAAAGACCTTCCTGACATTCAGGGAAACAGAAGAGTAGGTAAACAAAAGGCCCCAAGCAGGGTTTCTCCACTAAGACTTTCCTGGTCACACTGATATCTGAGTTTTCTGAGATGCTCACCATTCCCTTCAGCTATACAGGACATGGTCATGTCACAGAGCTTCGAGGTTGTACATATCTTAAACAGAAAACCATGAACCTATTCTGGAGAGTGGCCAGAATTCAGGAATAAAACAGAAACTAAGGAAGATAGCAGGTGTTGCACATCAATAAGGCAAGCTGCAGTCCATTCATAAATAGGGCAGGATGAATGCTGTGAAGCTTTCTACTAGACAGGACATATTAATTGATGCATTCTGTTTTCTAATGTCTACAACCACGGACACAGTGGGATACACAGACATAGAAATTCTCGCCTTGTCAAACGACTTACTAGAAACAGTTCACTCCAAACAAAACAAACCGCCTTTCATACCTATTCTCAGAACATGAGACAAAACCACAAACCCACACCCACACCACAAAGGCACCTCCTTCCCCCAAGTAGGTCTGTGACTATCCGGAGTGTCCTCTGTCTGGTGGGCCTTATTATGTTCCCTGGAAATAGCCTGTTCTGTCTCAAATCTGGTCTTTTGGCCAACTCTGTGAAGTCGTCAGGAGCCAGCGGTGAGCCACTGCGTGCTTTCTCAGGAAAGGCCCCTCTTCATAGCTTTCCTTGCATTTGGCCATCCTTACATCAGTAGGTCCCAAGAAAGACTGAGTCTGTCCTTGGTAAATCAAAATAAGTTTGACCACTGGGACTGGAACTGGGACTGGCTCTGGGTGCCTGGCTTCCTGGATTCCAAGTTCAGAGAGTTCCATCACCAAGGAAGTTAGGTGAAGTCACTTAATTTTGGAACTGAATGAGGTCACTGCCTTGGCAACAACTTTGTCCTAACAGTTGCTTCCAAGGTTCCCATGAGAGGGAGGCTGCTCCTACTTCCTGTGACACTTTCACAGGTTAGAGAGGTATGTCAACCATAGGCATGCAGGAGCAGCTCTCAACACATGCCTGCTTTGGTCCATCTTCTCTACATTAAGAAGAGAGTGGCTGATTCAGACACATCCCTTCATCCTGAGCAGGTTGTTTGCCATGGAAGACTTTTGCTCTCTCAGGTCCTTCATACTTGCCTACATCTTCTCCAGGGATCATTTCTACGTGGACCTTTGAGGTTTTCAGCAGGTGGAAGATCCTCTATTTTCCTGTATTTTAATACCAATTCTGTCCCTGCTCTTCTGTAAAATTGGATTGAGAGAACAGTGTATGGTTAGGATTAATAACAGGTTCGATTTGGTTTAGAAAGAAAACTACACGGTTGAGCAAACAGGGTCCTACAGTTAGCAATAATATGAGGAATTTTAATGGACCGGCCATGGCAGATAAAAGCGCAGTTAATCAGGTCACTATGTGAACCAAGACTCAAACCTCCCTTTTGGGGCCTCTGTCTCTCTTTGACGCTCTTCAAGTCGCTTTCTTAATTTATTCATAGATTCTTTTACAACTCCAGTATTGTCGGCACAAAAACAACATTCTTCCCTCAATGCAAGCAAAAAGGCACCTTTCTCTCATGAAAAGGAGATCCAACACTCGCCTGCTTTGTAAAACAACTTCAGAAAGAGAGAGGTTAAAATTCCTGTAAAGCTGTGATGTCGGTTTTTAATGTCTTTAAGGTTTGGCCTATTTCTGCTTCTAATTGTGTCTTTGTTGTGTCTCATGGACTAGCCCACCCCTTAAGCAACTATTATTTCTAATAGGATGGCTAAAGTGAGGGATACAGGTTCCCGCTGGAACCGGGTTGTATGCCCCCCTATTTGATCTTTAAATGAACCTACGTCATGATAGAGAACTCTGGAAAACATCTGCATCATTACATAATTAATCACATATATTGACCATTTTATGAAAACATAAATAATGTTAAAGTGTATAGAATTATACTGTTGTAGGGATGGACAAGGAAAGGGACCTAAGATAGCACCAAACACAGGAAAACAGCCTTATTTGGTTGCATCCGGATTTAGAGGGCATTGCTTCTGTTGTAATCAATTAATCCCCTGAACCCCAAGTTTTGGTAGTTTTAGAATTTGTACCCAATATGTAAGGGAAGTGGATCAGAAGTTCACAGTCTGTAGAAATTCACAAAAATCAGTTTTTGTTTCTGTTTTTGTTCCTCTGTTCTGGGCAAGTTAACTTTTCAAGGACACCTTGGAAAGGGAGAGCTTTTTTGTCTCTTTTTTTTCTCCCTGCCAGCTGTCACCATGAAGCCCAGTTGGTAACTTTTTTATCTTAGAAATGTAGTCATCTCTGTGAAGCCCCAGCTCAAGGCCAGAGGCTTTGTTCACATATTTTGTGAAAACCTAGTAAGGCGGTGTCAAGCTTAGGGGTGGTGATTTTTCCAGCCAGTGGCCAAGTAGAACAGGGCAACACGAAAAGTGGAAGTTTATGTACATTGAACTCTTTCAGAGGGACTCTTTTGCTGAAAGACCTAATGTAAGCCTCGGTGAAGACTTCTGGAGAAGGTTATTTAAGACATATCTATGGACCTGGTACAGAGGGGGAAGACTGGGAAGGCGAGGCTGAGAGCAGCTCCGTGGATCTGAGAATGAGGAAGATGAGATGTAAAAGAATAATGGAAAAGGGGTTTGGGATTTTCCTAGAACAAAACTTGAGCAGTAGAACAGGTAGAGCAGAGGTGAAGATGGGAGTGAGTATTCCAAAAACCCCTGAGGGACTTTAAATTTTTAGAAACCTGTTTTCAGTGATGACAAAGCAACTTTAAAGGCCATTTTTATTACATCTTGGATAGGGGTCTGAGGGCTCTTCTCAGCTGGTTTGAGCTTTGGTTTAGCTTCTTAGAGGACTTGGTGGGACCTAGTGCACGCACAGACAGAAAAAGAGAGGAGTGAGTGAGTGGAGGGGTACCTCGGTACCTGCTACCTCAGCAAGGGGGCAATGGTCTGAGAACTGGCAGAGGTTTGGGTTTTTGATCTAGTAATTGGAGGTGAGAAATCACGTTGCTGAGGTGGGAGTGACAGCAGAGACTCTAGAGCAGAAGACTGAGGGTGAGGAACTATTGGAGAAGCATAGTACAGGATGTGAGTGAAGGAGGGAAAAGGATTCCACATAGGGGAATTTTCCCCTTTTGAGCACTTGCCGAAGTTAAAAATGTCACGCAGAATTTGAGGATCTAGAGAACCCTCTGGGGGCCATAGCTTTTGGTTGTCTAATTGGTAATATGGCCAATGCTGTGTACTGAATGTGATGAGGAGTTTGGGTTCCACCAGGCAGCCCCGGTATGCTCACATCCCCATGAGTTACACAAGAAGTTGGCTTTTCCCCCACACAGCCATGGCTGTTTGTGGCTTTGATAGTCCGCCGGGCATACATCATAATCTAGGCTAGCCAACCTGAATCTGGCTCGCGTTTCTGTGCATCCATAATGTTTGTTTCAATTATCTATGGAACGGAAGGGATTTAATGAAACTTTAGTGGGATCCTCTTCATCAGGGTTATCTCAATAGGAAAGACGTATACCAAGCTGAAAAATGTCTGGGTGGAGAGATAGCCACCAGGTCCCTAAGGGGGCTATATGCGAGATATACCATACTTCTTGTCTAGTAGGATTTGAGATCAGCCTTCACTGCTGAACAGGCTGATGAGGGTTAGGAGTACTGGTGGCCAAGTTGAGAGTCTACAGTCTTGTCCACATAGCGAATACGAAATTTGAAATGGTTACCAGTCTTTTCCAGTTTCCAACCAGAGTCTGGACACAGCGAAGGCTTTAGATGAGAGGCATGGATCCAAAAAGTGATTCTGTCTACTTTTACCGCTGTAGGTGTTATAAGTAGCACCTGGTAAGTTCCTTTCCAGCGGGGTTCTAGGAATGACACCTGATGTTGTCTTATGTAGACGAAGTCTCTTACTTGATATTGATGTGGAATCCCCTCGTCCCCAGGTTGGTAGGCAGTGGCCAGCTGTTTCCACAGTTATCACTGAGTTCTTTCAATGGCTTTAAGTTTGTCAAGCAAGGGGTGTGGAAGGGATTGTTAGGCCTTAGAGTTGGGGATTAGGTCCCTTGCTGGATGATGGGCATCATTGAGAATTTCATAGGGGGTGAGGTTACACAGAGAAACTGAGGGAGTATTTCTCGCATGAAACAGTGCATAAGGCAGGAGCATAGTCCAATCTTTTATGCCAGTCTCTAAGCTTAATTTTGTTAAGGTCTCTTTAATGTTTCTATTTATTTTTTCTACCTCTCCTGAGCTCTGGGGTATATAAGCATAATGTAACTTACAATTAATCCACACGTGACTTACCTGGGCCATGAACACAAGTCCATTATCAGACCCTATTACCTTAAACAGACCATATCATGGAAAAATATCTTCCAGGATCTTCTTGAGAACCATTTGGGCCGTTGTTTTTTTTTTTTCCTGTGTGTGTGTGTGTGTGTGTGTGTGTGTGTAAGGCTTCAATCCATCCTGAAAATGTATCGACAAAGACTAGGAGATATTTAAGTCCATACCTTGCTGGCTTAATTTCAGTAATGTCCACTTCCCAGAATTTTCCTGGTCTGGTTCCTCATAGGTGCTTTCCTCTAAGAAACTTGGAAGGGTAAGCATTAAACAATTGACTGACCCAACAGGCTTTTGTTACCGGTTCAGTTTTTTTCTTTCGCTGTGTGTTGGTTAGTGGAAAACTCTGTTCTTAATCCTACAGGAGTGCCTGCAGTTTCTTTGAACCAAGGTGAGTGAGTTGACATACATTTTTAACTTAGTGTAGGGCTTTCTGTAATTGCAGGCTGAGCTCAGTAAAGTTGAGGCATTCAGTGTCAGTGTCCTTAGATGTTATCTAAAACTTCCTGTTACTCAGGGGTCCATTGGAATTGGGCATCTCCCTTTAACAGCGGGTATAAAGGAGCAGCTAAGGACGCGAACCCATTTATCCATAACCTGCAAAACCCAGCAATCCCAAGAAACTCTCTTAGTTGTCTGGTGTAAGATGGGGTTGGTATCTGCTCAACGGTTTGTTTTCTGGGCTCAGTGAGCCATCGTTTACCGCCCCTGAGGAAATAGTCATGGAAGATTACTTCTTGCTGGCAAATTGGGCAATTTTGGCAGAAGCTCTATACCCGAGTTGAGCAAGCTCCGATAATAGTGCTTGGGTCCCAGTTCAGTTTTCCTTGGTGTTGGATGCCAGGAGCAGGTGATCCACGTATTGAAGCTGGGTGACTTCGGGGTGTGTAGTTCTGAAATTGTTGAGATCTCTGTGGAGGGCTTCATCAAAGAGAGTGGGGGAGTTTTTGAACCCCTCTGGGAGTCTAGTCCAAGTTAGTTGACTATACTTTCCGGTTTCTGGGTCTACCCACCCAAAAGCAAACAGCAACTGACTATCTTTATGCAGAGGCAAGCAAAAGAAAGCTTGTTTTAAGTCCAGAACAGTATACCATTTCTGTTCAGGGTTCAGAGTGCTAAGCAGTTGGAACAGATTAGGTACTGTGGGGTGAATGTCCTGCACTCTGTTGTTGATCTCTCTTTGGTCTTTAACAGGTTGATAGTCCCCGGTTCCTGGCTTTTTCTTCTAATAACAGGGGAGTGTTCCAGGCCAATTGACAGGGCCTTAGGACCCCTAAGGCCAGATATTTCTGAATATAGGGCCTTATCCCATCTTTAGCTTTTTATGCTTAGAAGATATTATTTGACATTGATTGGGGAGGCTGAGGTTTTTAACTCCACTGTTATTGGAGGTTGTTTCACGGCCAGGCCTAACACAGCAGTTTTTGCCCAGGCATCTGGGTTATCTGTTATCCATTTCTGCGGTAGCTTGCCTGTTTGATCAGTCTTGGGGGGTGTGAAGAGTGGATGTTTATCTTCTACTAATATAGTTACAGCCGTGACTATAGGAGTTTTTACTGAAGGATTTAGAAATTTCTTTTGGGGGCTTTCAGGGTTAAAAGTTATTTTGGCCCAGAGCTTGGTGAGCAGATCTCTGCCAATCAATGGGTGCGGGCATTCTGGGATTACTAGGAAGGAGTGATGGATTTTTCCTTTCCCCAGGTCCATGGTCCTCTTAGTAGTCTAAGCCCGATATTTACTGCCATTAGCCCTTTGAACTACAGACCTTTTATTTGATAGACGGCCCAATGGGGCCCTAATGGCTGAGTATACTGCTCCTGTATTCATTTCAAAGTTTACTGGGGTCCCCTACTCTTCAAAAGTTACCCTGAGCTAGGGGAAGGAATCTGAGCCCCAACTTTCTTAGTCATCCTCCAGAGTCAGAATGGCTGGCTGGCGTGTCTGTCTCTTTATAGGGCACTCTTTGGCCCAGTGTTTTTTTTTTTTACGGTAGGCACATTGATCTGAGGCCAGGGGTGGCCTCTGGCACGGGCCCAGGTATCCCTTCCTGTCACCTTATGTCTTAATTTCTGGCCTCTTTCTTGTTGTGACCAGGATCTAAGTCAATGCCTTAGTCTTTCTTTTGCTTTTCTCATCATCCCTTTGCTCCCTTTCTTTTTCCCTGTTTCTCTTTTATAGTATATTTTTTTGGCTTCTCTGACTAAATCTCTCTTTTAACTTTTTTTTTTTTTAATATCCATGGCAGCTTCCCCAATTAAGGCCATCATGACAGATGCCTTTTGATCTGCTGCCTGAGGATCGAAAGGAGTATATCTCTTATATGCCTCCATAATTCTCTCTAGAAACATAGAGGTAGATTCATCAGGCCTTTTAATAATTTCTCTTACCATGGCCAAATTAGTTGGTCACCTAGTGGCCCCTTGGATACCCGCTATTAGAGCCTGGCAATAATTGGACATATGCACCCTATCTTCAAAGGTGTTGGGGTCTCAGTTGGGTTGGTTTAAGGGGAAGCCGGCTTTGATTATGTTGGGAAGTTGTGTTGGTCGCCCATCAAGTCCGAGGATATTTTTTTCTAGCTTCCAGGAGGTTTTTCCTTTCATTCCTCTGTCGTGAAGAGAGTCCCTAGGAGTTGTTGGCAGTCATCCCAAGTAGGCAGGTGTGAAAACGTTGGCGAGTTCTCTGAGTTTTTTTAGCCGGGCCAGCTTCCTCTAGGGAAGGAGGGGCTGTGTGTGCCATTCGACAGTCATCTGGAGGGTGCTGGGCCATCCTGGCTTCCTCGAATGGTGGAGAGGCTGAGTAAGCAGCAGGGGAATTACTTACATGGTTTTGGGGGTTGGGGGACAAGGGCAGAGGATAAGGACGAGTAGAGTCTTGAGACTCAGGGAGAACAGAGGGTGGAGGTTGAGGAGCAGAGAGTTTGAGAGATAGAATCGTAGGGGAAGGAGTAGGAGTGGGTTCAGGGACAAGGAAAGGCTTCACCCATGGAGGAGGAGATTTGCAGAGGTCCTGACAAGTTAAGATATATGACTATTGATCTGGATGGCTATGTGGCCCCGGCTGAAAGACAATATCTCAGACTTTTCAAATTAGTGCGAAGTAGAAACATCTTTCTAGGGGCCATCCGACTACAAAGGTGGGTTTTTCTGAGACACAGAATCTGCCAGGTCTGGTGTTTTAATGAAAAAGAAAGAATCTGAGCCCTTAAGCAGACTTTGGTCCAGTGATTAAGGGTCAGGGACAGAGGCATTGAAGTGCTCTGTCCCATAATGAAATATACACAGACAGTGAAAGCAAAGACACACGACACAGACAAGACAAGACAATAAAGACAGACAATGGACGTCCAATACTGAGACCAGGACTGAGTAGCGGGCAAATCCTGATGGGCTGCCAATTCCAAATCTGAAAGAAAATATCACTGAGTCGAGGAGACTATGGTTCTTCGATTTCCCGAGTCCATCCCACAGGAACATGGCCTGTGGCTCTGTGACATGTGTGTCAGCCACCGTGGGAGAGAGCTCACGCTCTTTACCAATAGCCATTTTGTCAAACCCTAACCTGAATCCTGAAACCAGAAAAAGGGGCCTTATTTACCCCCAGAGGAGCCCATTGGGGGTCTTTCATCTGCAGCTGCCGGATCTCGCTGGGGCCACCAGAAGTAAAGGTCGGGTGAGCGTCGCTGGAAGAGACCACCAAGAGACTGTCTAATGCAACCTCAAAGGGTTTATTGGGAGTCCGGCATGCAAGGGCTCAGAGATCAGTTGAATAGAGCAGAGAGCCCTGAGAACAGCTTAAGAAGTGCTTATATATTTTCCTTGGAGAGGGCAGGGAGGGAAGTTTATTGATGGTTAAGGGCGAGTGGGCGGTTTGCGTGCAAATGGTTGATGGAGTACATTCTGCAGTTTGGCAGTTGGGGGCAGCACATTCTGGGAACAAGAAGAGCAAACAGTTCTCAAGATTTCAACAGTGTTTTATTAAGCATACAGAAAAACAGGACGTGACAAGTACCTATTTTATTAACCTTTCAATATAAGTATGAAAACAGAAATCTAGGTAAGATTTGAAGCCCAGAAGTTCATTTGGTCCTTGATTGGTATACTTAGCTTTGAATTACATTCCGTGGAGATGTCCTAGAATTATGGATATACAATGACACAGGACCTTGTACCTTCTCAGAGGTCAGTTCCAAAACACAGTCTCTAAGGGGAATCACACCAAAATTCAAGACAAGGTGGACCCAATTATCTCTACCAACCGCCACACAAATGCCCACAATTAAAACCAAAACACTCCGAAATGGCACTCATCTTCTTCCAAATAGACACTCATCATAACTTCTGTCAGGAGGATTCCATGAGAGGCGCAGCACAAGACAGTGTCCCAAATAATCTCCCTTTCCCGTCATTTGCCAAAAGTCAGAGTGGCCTGGACACCCTTCCTGTGAACCAGGAGTGATCAAATATGCCTGCCATTAATACAGCTCTGTTCTTCAATTTGAGGCCTACTGTCTGTGGGGTTTAGAGTCTTTATTTGAATTGGATTCATAAGAAAACCCAAGAACCTATGGGCTAGCATCTGCAGGGCTTTGAAGAACTCAATTGACCCAATGGATCCCTTTTCTCACTTGATGGAGGTCAGGAACCTTACAGAGGAATGCGAGAGACTTCATCAACAATGACTGATTTTTTGGCCATTTTGATTATGGATCCACACATGGGATCTTTCTTTAGACCCATCAGGTGCTGATAATCTAAGCCACAGGCTCACACAGGGCCAAGAGGCTGATTCAGACACATCCCTTTACAACGCACTTAAGCAAAGAGCCACAGGTGATGCCCATTCATTTCCATTTGAAAACTGTTTTCTTCAGGCTTCACAAAAGCGTGGCCTGAGGCAAAGAACTTCCTGACATTCAGGGCAACAGAACAATAGGTAATCAAATGGCCCTTTGCAGGGTTTCTCTACTGAGACGTTCCGGGTCACACTGATATCTGACTTTTCTGAGATGCTTGCCATTCTCTTCAGCTATCCAGTACATGTCCATGTCACAGTGGTTGGAGGTGGTACATATCCTGGATGCAAATGCATGAACCTATTCTGGAGAGTGGCTAGATTTCAGGAAGAAAACATGAACTTAGGAAAATAGCAGGTGTTGCCCATCGATAAGGCAAGCCCTAGTGCATTCATAAATTGGGCAGGATGAATGCTGGGAAGGTTTCTACTTGACAGGAAACATCCATTGATGCATTCTCTTTTCTAATGTCTACAAGCACGGACACTGTGGGATACACAGACATAGAAACACTCGCCTTGTGAAACAACTTACTAGAAACAGTTCACTCCAAACCAAACAAACCGACTTTCCTGCCTATTCTCAGAACATGAGACAAAACCACAAACACACATCTACACCCACAAAGGCACCTCCTTCCCCAAGTAGGTCTCTCACTCTCCAGAGTATCCTCTGACTGCTGGGCCATACTATGTTCCCCCAATATGGCGTGTCCTGTCTCAGATCTGGTCTTCTTGTCCAACTTTGTGAAGTGTTCAGGAGCCAGCTGTGAGCCACTACCTGCTTTTTCAGGAAAGGCCCCTCTTCAGAGAACTCCTGGCATTTGGCCATCCTCACATCAGTAGGTACCAAGAAAGACTGACTCTGTCCTTGCTAAATTGAAGCAAGTGAGACACTGGGACTGGGACTGAGACTGACTCTGTGTGCCTGGCTTCCTGGATCCCAAGTTCAGAGAGTTCCATTACCAAGGGATTGAGGTGAGGTCTCATCCTTCAGGAACTGAATTAGGTCTCTGCCTTGGCAACCACTTTATCCAAACAGTTGCTTTCAAGCGTACCATGAGAAGGAGGCTTACCCTATTTTCTGTGGCACTTTCACAAATTAGAATGGTATATCAACCATAGGCACCAAGGAACCGCTCTCCACGAAGGCCTGATTTGGTCCATCTTCTTTATATTTGGAAAAGAGCCTTTAGTCCAGGGAGCACTACAATGAACCTCTGCACTAAAACTATTAGCAAGCACCTGATGGAGGAGGCCTCCATAGGTAAGTGGCTCCTTTATAACATCTGATATCCAGTTAAGGGAGATCTCTTCTGATGACAGAGATGTGGCACGGGGAGGCTCACATATACTTCTGTGCAGAACAGTAACGAGAATCATTCTGTCCTCTGTTCTGTTCTGTAGGGAATTCCTCTGGAACTGTAGAGAGGTGGCGATGAGCACGCACGCGCTTCTACCCTGGAGCTTTAGCAAGATGTTGCACTGTTCCCCTGTTTCTGTGTTTAGCCACCGGGTTTCTGTTTATTTGTGTTCTGTGTTCTATTTTTTGTTTTTTTGTTTGTTTGTTTTTGTTCGTTTTGTTGTGTGATTTTGGTGGTAAAAACTTAAGTATATTGGACATGAAAATCAGAAATAAAGAGAGTAAGCCTGACACCCCTTTGGACTGTGTTTTAAGGAACTGCAATGAACTTTATCCCCCTTTGCGAAGCGGGATGATAGAAGCCCCTAGCTGGCTGCCTGGAGCACACCCATTGCAGAGGGAAATGCCTGCTGGGGACCTAAGAACAGAGTATCTCCCAGGTTAACAAGTGAAACTCCTTTAAAACCCCTTGTCCCTCCAGATAAAGAGAGTCACAACTTTGGCAGAGTCCCCTGTGTTTCTCCTTTGTTAGCCAAGCAATAAACCTCCTTTTTTCTTTTTCTCAAAACCCAGTCCTCATTATTAAATTGGTATTAATTGGCTTCAAGGTCAGGAACCAAACTTTAAGTTGCAAATCTTGTACCCCCCCTCCGCCCCGGAACTTTGTGAGACCTATCTACTGAAATGTTAGGAGATAGAGCATGCTTGGTGTGGAACTGAATCAGAGGAGCTAATCCTGTATGTAAAAGGAGAAACTGAGGGACTCCCAGCAGCTGCCAAAGCCCTGTTGATTCAGGGAATTACCTCCTTCCTTCCCTGCACTGTAAGGATTATGCCACCTCTGTCTTGTTAAAAAAAGAGAAAAAGAAAAAGGTGACACTAAATGCAGTAAAATCACCATGGAGACACTTTATTTTACATTTCAGGTTGCCCCTCTGTGAAAACATCTGGTCCCCTTGTGGGGACAGCTATGGTCCCACTGGTGTATGAGATTTTTCTCTTATCTGCTCTGGTTTAAAGGGTTCTCTCTGACAGCCATAGTCTGGACCTCCTTTTGGTCTGTATTGTGTCTTTCTTTCTGGCCCTTTTAGGCATGTGCAATAATGTGTTGATATTATAAATTGTTTTTTGGGAATGATCTTAGCTGAATGTGTGTCTAAATGATGATGTTTTATTTTAACAATCTGGTATCTGAATGGGTTTTTGAAGCATTGCACAATCTTGCAGTTAAAAGTCGGGTTTAGGTAATTGTTTAGTTTATGATTTCAGATAATTCATGCCAGAGAACTTAAATAATTACAATGGATAACTGAAGAACTCTACTTCCAAGTTGGCAAGAAACTTCCCAATCATACAGTCTTTTTTTTTCACCAATTTTGAATTGGGTAGCCTGGGAAAATGTCACTGTGTGTACCAGTGCATTAATTTGGACATGGATAGTAAATCATAGTATGGTGTCTGTTGACCAAACAAGATGTAACGATATAAAATTTTGTGAATTGTATCTTAAACTTGTATCATAATTTTCAACATCCGAACCTGAAAATTATGGTTAAAATGCCTTAGTCCTGAGATGTCTGTTCAGAATAGCAGTTTTTTTCCTGCTCCTTCCAGACCTCAGCCATGACTTATGTTGAAATGCAAATGAAAGAAGCCTGCAAGCTTTGTAGGAGACTGATTTGAGATCTAAGGGAAAAAAAGGTAAATTGTATGGTATTTTCTAATTACTGGCAAGTCATTTTTTCTAGGACTCTTATTTTTTTCTGAGATACTTTATGTTTTTTGACCTCATGATTTTGAGCATACAGACCTAGGTTAATGTTTTTCTGATCAGTTCTATCTTTGACCAACTGTGGACTTCTTGAAACATTGCAATAAAGATTTCACCTGCGAAATGCTACGAGGCCTTTACTATTATTATGTGTGCACAATTTTGTTATGTGTTGTATGTCTATATATACATATGTCCGTATATCATATATATGATACATAAATTAACATATATAAGGAGTGCTCATAAAATAAAGCGCTCATAAAAACAAATTTTAAAAAGTGGATCCAAAGATCTTTTATTCACGTGATTTAAATGTTTCAAATTAAATTGGATAAAGAGATAAAAACAAATGTCTTTAAATTTAAGCTTACAAAGTTTTCTAGGTGTTCAAACATCTAACAAAATATTAACATCTACAAAATGTCTAATATGCCTTGGCTCTAGTACCTTTCCTTCAACATAATAATGGTTTACACTGTTCAATACGTTTCTCTAACTTTTTGATAAATAAGTAAAGTAAATTTGATATGGGATTACTCATTCATGAGTACTTTAGTTAGATATCTGATTGATTTACTAAGATCTGTATTTTTTTAGTAAACTCTGTATAAGATTGTAAAAATCAGTCATGTGTTAATGAGGCAAAAATTTCTTAAAACATAAGTTTACCCATAACATTGAGTTTATTAAGATTTATGTTTTCTAGAGCAAGCAACCATAAAAATTAAACAACTGATTAAATAAGAACTGTTATATTAGAGCACTGTACTGCCATTTCTTTAAAAGCCAAACTTGATTAATGTAGAAACATAAATGTAATTGTTATGCTATTAATGTTTTCATATCTTACAGGTATGCAAGTCTGTAAGGTAGAAACCTTAAAAGAGCATTATATCAAGCTGGTGCTCTGAAGTTGTGTGGTAAAAAATATATTGTGGATTTATTTACCTGTTATCAATAAGATATGTAAATTTTTATGTTACTTTTTACTTTGGGGAACAATTTAAATGTATTTTTAAGTTAATTAGAGCCTAATCTTTGTAAAGGTTAAAAACTTTCAGCATTTCTTTAATTCATGTTTTAAATGTGATATCATATGGTGTTAGCTAATGTTCATGTGACCTCAAACAATTTATGTAAACTTTGTCAAAAGATATTTAAAAATAAAGATCAGCTTTAGAATTAAAATACTTAAGATTTATAAAGAGCCCTGCCTTACCTGAGATAAGGCTGTGTGTCCCATCTTACTACATGTGAGAATGACTATGAAACATGTAGGTCAGATAATATTTCTTTAAAGTTATGTTAAAAAGTTTTTTTTTTATTGTCAATATTCCTAGGATCTCAAACAGGGGATATAATGTATAACTCAGCCAAAAAATTCAGGGAAGATATTACACGAACTAAGTATTTTTACTTTTGTTAATTTTAGTTTGAAATTTTCTCATAAGTGATCTAAAGATTCCCTGTTAGTGTTTTACAAATGCGTTGCTATAAGAACACAACATGGGTTTATTCAAGATAATAAGTCATCAACTACAATACAGACAGAATAATACAGATCCCAATTAATAAAAAGGTAATTATAAAGTTATAGACATTAAAGCCCAGTACTCTTAATATAAGGCTGTTAAAATTTATTTGCTGGATGTTTAAGATTAGGATTTAAAATTAATGTTAAATGAAAAGGGCCAAGAAAACCAATATTTGGCTCTTGCCCTCTGAGTCAGTCTGAATCCAGGGAACAGGGGACTTCTCTAAAGAGCTTTGCAACTCTGAGCCACATAACCTCCTGATCAGGGAGATTAATGAGACCACTGGAGAACAGAAAGCCAATCAGTGCATTTGTTACAAAGAGGAGAGTCATCATAGAAAGGAGACATCCATGATGCTTCTGAGGGAAGCCAAATGGTCAAGCAAGACCTGGACCCACCTAGCGCAAATGGCACTAGCAGAACTGAGAATCTCTTCTCAAGTTTCCCCAGAATTGACTCCCATAAAAGGTCAGCTGACTGTTAACAATAGATGGAAACAAAAGTCAGTTTGACTGCTTCATCTTAAATACTTAGCAAAGACAGTTAAGACCAAAATATAGCCACTCCTGGGCATATTAAATAATAATAATAATAATAATAATAATAATAATAATAATAATAAAATTTTAAGGTATGCACTTTATCTTATCCTCCCAAAACAAGTAAGACTGGAGGCTACAAAGAAGGATTCTCACACAGGAATGCCTAATACTTATAAAAAGAGACTATCAAGAAGAGCTGCCACAGGCAGAAGTTTTCAGTTTAAGACCTACAGATATTCCTAACCTACAAAGGTAGGCTTGGTGTTTGCTAGTACGATTATCCAGCCCTGAGTAACAGAATTAAAGGTTTCTCTATTAGACGCAGAGGTCATACTAGTAAAAGGATTTTTCAAGATCAGATGACATTAAATTATTAAACTGTGTCTTATTGGGAGGGCCAACTGTAACACTTAAAGTTAAATATTAAGTTGACAGTCCTGATAACTGGGGATATTAAAGACTGGTGAGGGAATGTCTATACAGTGACATGTTCTAGCTGCTGCAACATTTATCCAGTACTCATGGTTTTTGTTTCACTCATAGAAGAACCCATTCACAGATGACTTTACAACCTGTTCTTCCCCAACCTGACTTCAAACCGAACTGACTTCTAAAAGGCAACTCATGTCTCTCAACTGACTTCTAATAGGCAACTCATGTCCCTCACGCCGAGCCCACTTACGTCACCCTGTCTCAGGACAGAAGAAGAAAAAATTAGTGATGCCACTCTTCTTACAACAATGGAGAGAAAGATAAATAGACTATCAATATAAGTAATTAAGAAGGGTAAAATCAGCGAGATCGGTTTTGGGTGAGTTCTAAAAATTTGGAGACTCTTACCTGAGGGATTAAAATTTCCTCAGTGCTCTTCCCATAATCTCTCAAAGATTTGAAAGGGACACAGAGAAAAGGGGGGAATTGTAGACCCAACCTGATCTTTTATTAAAATTGGGAGCCATCATGCCACAAAGCCATGAAAAGATAATTTTGGCTTTACCATTAATTACTTCAAATTCTGAACCTGCGTGGAATGCCTGCCCACGCCTTGAACTCACACATGCCTGGCTCTCTGACCAGATAGCAGCCCTCTCTGAAACTTTAGTGACACATCATAAATATTTGCCTTCTCTGGCAAGACAACAACCCTCTCTGAGGCTCTAATGGTCCTCATGAATTCTCATGTAGGGACAGCAAAAAAATTGTAAACTACCTTTAGTGTGATGTTTATCAGAGTTCTGTTATCTGTAACCCCCCTTTTGTGTAACTTTCTGGGCTATAAAGCTGGGCTGTAGGAAAGCTGGGGTTGCTGTCTTGTTCCCTTCGTTTTGGGAGGGAGAGGCAGCATGGCCGGTGGAAATAATAAGCTTAATTTTATTTGATTTTAATTTGAGTCAGTGGTCTTTTCTAGCGTCCTGGTCTAACAGGTAAACACTCCAAAAACATGGAGCTCTGCCGGCCTAAAGACTTCTTGAGAAACTTCCTCTGAGTTTGGGCACTTGAAATATATGTTGTTGCAAGGAGATTTAGCTTCCTTTCTAGTGACACCATAAAAGCTGGGTCTGCATCTACGTGACCTGGAGGACATGGTTTCTTGTATTCTAATGAACATGAGGCAGCAGTGCTGAATATTCTATTTGTAGGTAAACTGTGGCCACTTGGTGCTAAGTGTCTCCCCGTGTGAACTGTGAAGCCATTTGGTAATCCTCCACTTTTCGTGGTGTTTCTTGCTGCTGCACTGGGAGTTTGGTATTTGCTTCATGAAATACAATGAGTTCAACTGGGACCCAGTATTAGAGGGAGTTCTGTCACTTGTGGTGGGTCAGGGTCTGCAGGAGAATGCAACAACCAGGCTTCTATCTCACAAAGCTTGCCCCTTTGTCCATAGAAATCTGACTCTGAACTTTGCCCGGAAACCTCTCCATATAACAAGAAGGGTCTGCTGGCTGCACCATATCAGTCACAAGCCATTTTGAAGGCAATGGAAAACCCTCCTGGCCACACCACAGCTGTATTATCACACACCTGCCCACCACTGCAAAAGGCCCACTACTCAGCAGGGTCCAACTTACTGGCATCTTTGTTCTACACCATTTTCATGAAATACCGTCAATCATGGCATTCTCTTGTACACTCATGACCAGGAAAAAGACATCCAAAGGTTCTCCAGTGCCACCTGGTTAAGGGAATTTAAAAAATTTTATTGTATTTATCTAGCCCTTTTTCATGGATGAAGTTGGAGGCACTGTGTGTTTCAGTTCAGTAGTGAGACACTACCTGCTTTCTCAGGAAAGACCCCTCTTCAGAGCTATCCTGGAATTTGGCCATCCTCACATCAGTAGTTACCAAGAAAGACCGATTCTGTCCTTGGTAAATCCAAACATGTGTGGCCACTGGGACTGTGACTGGGAATGCCTCTGGGTGCCTGGCATCCTGGATCCCAAGTTCAGAGAGTTCCATCACCAAGAAAATGATATAGGTTACTTCCTTCAGGAACTGAATGAGGTCACTGCCTTGGCAACCTCTTTGTCCTAACAGTTGCTTCCAAGTGTCCAAATAGATGGAGGCTGCCCCTACTTCCTGTGACACTTTCACAAGTAAGAATGGTATATCAAACATAGGCACCCGTGAACAGCTCTCCACACAGGCCTGGTTTGGTCCATCTTCTCTACATTAAGAAGAGATAGACTGCTTCAGACACACCCCTTCATCCTGACCTGTTTTTTTTTTTTTTTGTCATGAAAGATGACTTTTGCTCTCTCAGGTCCTTCATAGCTTTCTATATCTTCCCCAGGGTTCACTTCTGCATGGACCTTTGAGGTTCTCAGCAGGTGGAAGATCTCTTACATTTCTATATAAGACCAACTCTGTCCTTGCTTTTCTGTAAAGTTAGATTGAGGAAACAAAGTATGGTTAGGGTTAATAACATGTTTGATTTGGGTTAGGAATCATTCTGCTGCATGAATAATGGTATTGGGAACCTGCAATATTTATAAGTATATATAGAGGTGAAATATATGTATGAAAACACAAATCTAGGTAAGATTTGAAGCCCAAAAGGGCATTGGATCCTTGATTGGGATACTTCACTCGGAATTATGTTGTGCACATGTGTCTCAGATAAATCTATACATTATGGCATAGGACCTTGTACCTTGGATAATTGAATGTCGAAGAGAACATCCAGTCAAAAAAGGATAGTTGGTAGGATTAGGAAGATAGTTGGTAGGATTAGAAAAAAAGAGTGAGTATAGGATTTGGACAAAAAGTTCTTTAGCAATAGGGTTTCAGGTAGACAGAAAATGTAAATGTCAGCACATGTGAAGAGTCAGTCACAATGATGAACTGGGGAAAATATGTAGGAAAGCAGATATCATTAGAGACATTAGGAAATCAGGCAAATGATGAAGTGATTGATAGGATTAGACATTTTCAACAGGCTTGAGGTTGAATACATAATCTTAGGAAGAAACAAATATGTAGTCACCAATAGGATTGACATTTGAGAGCATTAGGCAACCTGGACATGGGTGATTTTCATAATCCATACTCACATTCCATTTAGGCTTTGGTACAATTGTAAGTGTGACTTTGCATTTTGTTGACAGAATATATATGTAGATCAGGTGACATGAGTCTTTCTTGCACCATTTCTGGGAGCAATATTTAGAAGAGATATAAATTAGTATTGGGGGCACAAATAGGTGTACCATGTGTGAATATATAATATTACTGATTCCAACTTTAGAAATTGGAATAAATTGATATCTGAAAATACACAGGAAATGTCATATTGACATACATACATTCATTCCAACCAGTTATACATCTAATGGTAATATTAGGGTTGTGGTTTATCATAAAGTGTGTGTGAGTTTTGCTTCAAAATTGATTATGGAAATCGAAAATAATGTGTTTGGAAAGAAGTCTCAATAAATAACCAGTCAAAAGCAAGGAGGAATACATGTGTACTGAAGCAGGAAGTGATTGAATGTGTTTCAAATGTCTTTAAATTTGTGAACTTGTGGATGAAATGTATATACTATGATGTACAAAAACTGAAGAAATAGTAATGTACCAGTGTTAAATAAAAATGAACGTCAAAATACACATCATGCCCCTTTGGAATCTACTTGCATTGATGTTAAATTGGGTCAGTTACAGTAGAAATATAAGGATTTGTTTGCACCATTGAGTGAAGTGAGTTTTCAGTACTAGAAAACAAATATGTATTTCAGGTGGATGAATATTTCTGAAAATAATCGTATGAAAATTTGATTATAAAACCACATACATGAGCATGAGTGAATTATTTAGGGAGTGTATAATAGGACACATATATTTTATATTTGGAAAAATCTAGACAATATATATATATATATATATATATATATATATATATATATATATATATATATATCTCACAGAGAAACATTAGAAAGTAGCAATATATATGCCAATCAAAATTCATCGTGAAATATATATCATCCACCGATCCAAAAATATTAATTTTACTGAACATGGATTTATGTATAATGTTGTTCAACTAAAAATCTCACTCATAGTTTGAATTTTCAGTTCCAAAAGCGTTTAGGAGGGGTGATCTCTTCTCATACTTTGTTTCTGCCAAGTTAGCCACCTCACAAAAATGTACGTGTGATACCAGGTAGGATTTTTTATGTGCATATAAAAATACATGTGCTGAATTGGCTACCATAAAAAGGAGACAGAAATTCACATATGTGTTAACTTTAAAAACACATGGAGTACTATTTCAACAAACAATTGACAAGATTTATAACTCCTACACTATATCATGCAAAAGGCAAGACCAACTATACACCATGCCTCCTCTGAACTGCTTGTATTAATATTATGTTTGGGTTATTTGTCTCCATCATATTAGGATTAGTAGTCAGAGTCTATTAGGGTATGGGTTACTGACAGGGATTCAGTATTTCGAATGGAAAATTGGAAAATGAATCCAATGTGTATGTAAATATGTGCTACACAAAAATCTTCCCACTCTCATCCAGAACAATACCTTGACAACACCTTCACCCCATGTAAGACACAATTAGAGGAGAAGAGTTAGAAAATCCATGAATACATATCTGGAATGGAATGCGATCAGGAGTTCACAACCTTGGAAGTGTTAGAGGAGTTTCCAAAAGTAAGGGACAGGGTAAACACTTCAAAAACATGGAGGTCTGTTGTCCTAGAGACTTCTTGAGATACTGCCTGTGAGGTTGGGCACTTGAAATATATGTTGTTGTCACGTGCTTTAGCTTCCTTTCTAGTGAAACCATAAACCTGGGCATCTATGTGACCTGGAGGACATGGTTTCTTATTTTCCAATGAACATGAGACACCAGTGCTGAATTCTCCCTTTGAAGGTAAACTGTGGCCCCCTGGGGCTAAATGTCTCTAGTGTGGACTATGAAGCCATATGGTCATCCTCTATTTTCGTGGTGTTTCTTGGTGCTGCACTGGAAGTTTGGTATTTGCTTCATGAAATACAAGGAGTTCAACGGGGACACAGTGTGTGAGGGATTTCTGTCACATGTGGTGGGTCAGGGTCTGTAGGAGAATAAAAGAACCAGGCTTCTATTCCACATAGCTTGCCCTCTTGAACATAGCAACCTGATTCTGAACAATGTCCTGAATCCTCTCCATGTAACAAGATGCCTTTACATATAAGGGTCTGCTGGCTTCACCATGTCAGTCACAAGCCATTTGGAAGCCAATGGCATATCCACATGGTCCCACCACTGATGTTTTATCACACACATGCCCACCTTTGCTCTTGGCCCACTAATCAGCAGGATCCAACTTTCTGGCATCTCTGTTAAACACCATTTTCATAAAAACCAGTCAATCAAGGCACTGTCTGGTATACTCATTGTTGGGAAAAGTATAAACGGCAGCCATACCCCAGAAAAAAAAAACCAACATGGCGCCTAAGCACTTCTTCTTCCTACATTCTTCTTTTCTGCAGTGGTGCGAAATGTTCCCGCCCGTGTGAACTCTTCTGCTGGCGCCAATTTCAAACCTTGCTGGCCGGGAATCTTAGCCCCAATAAGAACTAATTCCTAGGCTCCGGAGCTGATATCTGAAAGAACTTGCCAATAAACGGATTGCCTGCCATTTATCTAAGCCCTCCAATCTCCTCCTTAGTTCTATATAAGCACACAGCTTTTTGCAATAAAATTGGAATTCTCCCGGTGAAGTGCCTTTGCGTGGGGAGTTCTTTCATTCTGGTGCCCCGTGTGAGGATATGGGTGAGCTCTTTCCAACAAGAGCCCCGTCCACTGCTCCACCGTGGCACTCTGCCCTGGTCTGCTCTTTTCAGACGCAGGCTTCCTGCACTCACCACTGATTTGTTGTATGTAAGCCTCCCCTGACCCCGGCTCGCCAACTCCCTTCGGGCTACCGCTGGCTTTGTGACCATGATCGTCTGTCACACTCTAGACGCCTGGTAGGGGGGAGGGAATTCCTCCCACTAAGACCTTTACTGGTTGCAGTGGACCCTCTGGTGATCCGTTTCCCTTTGGGGTGTGAGGCTTCTGAGTTTACATGAGAGGCTCTGTGGTTTTTCCTCCTCTGCTGCTGCTGCCGCTGCTGGCTAGAGTTGCTGTTTCCTGCGGGCCTGCTGTGTCTGGCTGAAGCTGCCTCTCTGCTCGGGGAAAACTGAACTCCCATCCTGGAACTGCATTCTGCTGGAGCCGGAGTTCTGTTTTCATTACTTACTTCTTCTGCTGCGTTCGAAAACTTTCCTGATGTCAGGTTGCCCGTGGCTCCGAACCCATTGGGTCTCACAGATCGCACTTCACTGGTGACGATCAGGTAGTGCCCTCTGTATTTCCTCATGATGGCTGGTCATTTTGGGGATGCCCACCTGACCCCCATTCGCCCTGAGCGCTTCCCGGAGTCTGTTCCAGGCCGGGTTTTCTCTTTGTCTCTCTTGCTTACACTTATTCTCTCTCTCTCTCTCTCTCTCTCTCTCTCTCTCTCTCTCTCTCTCTCTCTTCCATCTCTCCCTGTGACTGTGGACACCTCTTTATCTGTACCTGAAACCTCACCTCTCAAAAGTTTAATAAAAAATCTGGCCACACTCTCCCTCACACCAGACATCAAGCCCAAACTTCTAATCAAATTCTGTACCCAAGATTGGCCTACATATCCACTGGATAATGGCAATCATTGGCCTCCAGAAGGCTCCTTAGATCCAAACCTCCTCTTGGACCTTTTTAATTACTGCCAGCATCTGAAAAAGTGGAGTGAGATTCCCTGTATTGAATGTTTTAGCCTTCTCGCACAGCACCCTGTCTCTGCTCCTCCTGCCCTCCCTCTCAGGTCCTTCTTGCTTGCAAACCCCTCTCTTCCCCTAGTTCTACTCCTGACTTCGCAGATTCTTCCTCATTCGACCCAGCAGATCAACCCCCACCTTATCCCCCAGCCCCAACTGACCCTTCTCTCCCGCAAAATCCTCCTCTTCCTCTGCCTGATTCCACGGATCCTCAACCTTCCATTTCATCCCCCTCCCTTCCCCACTCTTCTGCCTGCTCCACCTCCTCCTCTTCCACAGAGACATTCCCTTCCCCTCCCTCTCCTTCCTGTCCACCGCCTGCCTCTTTCAGTCCTCCTGTTATCAGGTCTAAGGGACTCCTTCCCACGCCCAAGACAATCGCACCCCTTCGTGAGGTAGCTGGTCCCAAGGGTGTCATCAGAGTCCACGTGCCCTTCTCCATGTCGGACACTACTCAGCTAGAGAGGAAGTTAGGCTCTTTCACCACTGACCCCACCACTTACATTCGGGAGTTTCAATGGGTACTGCAAGCATATAGCCTCACTCATCATGACATCTACATGCTCTTGGCCAATAAACTTCTCCCCAAGGAAAGGCAATGGTTCTGGGAGCTAGCCCAAGCCCATGCTGATGAAAATCATAGGACCAATCATAACCACCCACAGGCCCTCATGCTGTCCCAGAGCAGGATCCCCTATGGGCTTACAGTCTAGTGACCTTTTTACATCCTGCCTCTTGGCGGGACTGAAAAAGTCCACCCGCAAGGCTGTTAACTTTCAAAAGATGCAGGAGGTCATTCAAAGGAAGGAGGAAACACCTTCAGAATTCCTGGATAGACTAACCAAGTCCCTTCAGCAGTACACAAACCTCGACCCAGAAACCCCTGATGGCCGTCATGTCTTAATGACATATATTCTGGCCCAAAGCTACCCTTACATTAAAGCCAAGCTTAAAAAGTTTGAACAGGGCCCTGCTACTCCTCAGACCAAAATCCTCGCTGTCACTTTCAAGGTTTTTCATGGTAGAGAGGATGAAAGTGAATTCCGTAGGCAGAGGGCTGAAAATGCCAAATTCCAAATGTTGGCCCAGCTCATTCAGAGAAGGCCATCACCATGCCGTCCCAATATGACCCCCCCTGGAGCTTGCTTCAAATGAGGTAAGGAGGGACATTGGACCAGGAATTGTTCTTCGCCGAGGACACCCTACAACCCCTGCGCAAAATGCCATCAAAGTGGACACTGGGGGGCAGACTGCCCAACAACCGAGAAGGAAGGTTGGTCTGCTGCCCAGCAACCCCAGCCTCACCTGGGCTTGGCAGAGGAGGATTGATGGAGTCCTGGGCCTTCCCTCCAGACTATTACCATCAAGATTCAAGAGCCTAGGGTCACCTTCCTGGTGGATGGACGCTTCATTAACTTCCTCTTGGATACTGGTGCCGCTTTTTCGATTTTGAGGGAGTATTAGGGTCCTACCACACCCTCAAAAACTCCTATTGTCAGGGTAGGAGGTAAAAAGATTTTTCCTCAAACCCCCCCCAATCATGTTATATGCAGCGATCCCTTTTGTCCTTCACTCACTCCTTTCTTGTTATGAGCCATTGCCCCATTCCCTTTCTGGGAAGGGACATACTCTCACTATTAAAAGTCACCATTCACTTATCAACCCACACCTCTCCTACCTCTCATTTCCTCATCATATTCCTAGGGGCAGATACACCTCCTTCATGCACTCTCCCACGACTATCTAAACCATTTAACCCTGAGGTTTGGGACACAATTACACCCTTTATGGCTAAATGCAGTTCTATTCATATTGTCTTACGGGACCCTTCAAGATATGTTAGTCAACCACAATATCCACTCACAACCACATTTCTCCTTGGATTAGAACCCATCATCCAGGATTTATTATGAAAGGGGTATCTTAGGCCTACACACTCTCCTTTCAACACACCCATTCTGGCAGTTAAGAAACCTAACGTGTCCTACAGGCTGGTTCAAGAACTTCGCCTTGTCAACTCCTCTGTGGACCCCATCCACCCGCTAGTGCCCAACCCTTACACCCTCCTCTCTCAGATCCATGCCACTACTACTCACTTCTCAGTCCTAGATTTAATTGATGCATTCTTTTCTATTCCCCTGTTCTCAGAATCTCAGGATATCTTTGCTTTTTCATGGACTGACTCTCACACCCGCCATTCTCATCAGCTTACCTGGACTGTCCTCCCACAGGGATTCAGGGATAGCCCCCATCTCTTTGGCCAATTTCTTGCCCAGGACCTCACATCCTTTCACCTGACCTGTCCTGACTCTACTCTACTTCAATATGTCTATGACCTTCTTCTATGTAGTCTTTCTGGAACACTCTCAATCCCACACCGCTCAGCTTCATAAATTCCTAGAAGACAAGGGATATAGGGAGTCTCCCCACAAGGCCCAGGTTTCCCAGTCTTCGGTCACCTATCTTGGTTTTTGCCTTACACCCGGGAAAAAGGAAATAACACTGGATAGGAGGCAACTCCTCTGTGATCTTTCAGTGCCCTATACGAAAGCCAAAATACTATCATTCCTAGGATTAGCAGGTTATTTTAGGGCCTGGATCCCAAATTATTCTCTTCTCTCCAAACCCCTGTATGACCTAGCAAAGGGACCCCCTAGTGAATCTCTTGCCTCCTTTCCCATCTACCACTTCCGCAGGCTTCAGCAACTCCTCTTAAAGGCACCTGCCCTTCACCTTCCAGATCTTTCAAGAACAGTTCATCTATATGTCCATGAAAAAGGGGGGCAAGCACTTGGGGTCTTAGGTCAAAACTATGGGCGTACATTTGCACCTGTGTCATATTTGTCCAAGCAACTAGACCCTACCATCCGTGGGTGGGCCCCTTGCTTAAGAGCTCTGGCTACTGGACAAATTTTACACAAAGAAGCCTCTAATCTGACTTTTGGGGCCCCTTGAACTATCCACTCCCCACATCACTTGAAGGATCTTTTAGCTTAAAAGGGCCTTCAAACTCTCCCTACATCCAGATTTCTGTCGCCCCTCACTTCCTTTCTGGAAAACCCTAATATTATTTTCCTCCCCTGCTCTGCACTGAACCCTGCCTCACTGCTCCCAATGACTCCCATGTCTCACATACCAACTCATAATTGCTTGGAAACCTTAGATGATTTCCTCCCCTGTCATTCTTCCATTTCTGAGAGACCACTCAGCAAGCCTGACCTTATCTGGTTTACTGACAGCAGTTCCTTTAGGGAGAACAGAACTCATTACTCTGGATACGCTGTATTTTCAGCCACTGAGATTATAGAGGCCAAAGTTTTGCCTTCAGGAACTACAGACAAGTAGGCTGAACTTATAGCATCCACTCGTGCCTGCCTTCTAGCACAAGGCAAATCCCTCACCCTCTAAACTGATTCAAAATATGTCTTCCATATCTTATTATCCCATGCTGATAATTGAAAGTAGCGAGGCCTACTTACCACCAAAGGTAATGTGATCACTAATTCAGGTTTTATAACCAATCTAATAGAGGCCACTTACCCACCCAGTTGGGAGTTGTCCATTGTAGGTCCCATCAGAAGGACGGCTTTCTTATCACTGAGGGCAATGCCAAAGCTGACCAGGCAGCACGAATGGCTGCTACCACTTTCAATTATGGCCTCCATGGGGGACATATAATGGCCACTTTAGACAGCTCATCTGAAGCCCCTACTTCTTTCAGTAAGAACAAGAATCTTTTCAAGTTCCTTCATACTCTATTCCTTTCCAATTCTCAGTCTTTGACCCTCTTTTTACAGAGTTTCTTTTCCCTCACCCCCTCTGACAAGCCATGCTACAGAATATAGCCTCTAATTGTCAGATCTGTCAGCGGACCAACCCTCATACTCCTTTAAGGCCCAAACCTTTCCCTTTCCACCAAGCCCGGGGACACATTCCCGCTGCTGACTGGCAGGTAGACTTCACCAACATGCCCACAGTATGGCGCACTAAATACCTCCTTGTCTTTGTGGACACTTTCTCTGGTTGGGTTGAGGCATTTCCCACTTCCAATAAAAAGGCTTCCACTGTAGCTTCAATCTTACTGACAGACATCATCCCCTACAATATGACAATGGCCCTGAGTTTACTTCTAGGATCACACAAAAGGTCTCTCAAGCCCTCTCCTTCAAGTGGCATTTCAACTGTCCATATTTCCCCCAGGCTTCAGGGAAAGTGGAAAGGGTAAATCGTACTCTAAAGGAAGTCCTTACCAAATTGACAATGGAATTAAACATAGACTGTTTCAAACTCCTTCCCTTGGCTTTGCTTCGAATCAGAGCTCTCCCTAAGAAACCATCTTTACTGTCTCCTTTTGAGATAATGTATGGAAGACCTCTTATAACCCCTGGGTTGGTCATTTCACAAGGACCTCTCACCCGAGATTTGTCTTTGCCTCTCTTGCTCCATCTCCGCTCGGAACTCTGGAAATATCAGGACTGGCTTCTTCCGGACCCAGTCTCCTCTCCAAACACTCCTCCCTTAACACCTGTTAGTCTAGTCTATTATAATACCCCAGAGGAGAAAGGGACTCTTGCCGCAAAATTGGAAGGCCCCTATCCTGTCATTCTCTTTACCCTTACCGCCGCCAAACTCTCCTTACCAGACAACTGTCTCACTCCCTGGATTCACATGTCTAGGTTGAAGCCACATCACCAGGAGGCCCCACCTGCTGAAGACAGGGCCACCCCAGAGGAACTCCAAGAATCACCTACTGAACCTCCCCTTTACTCCTGCTCTCCACACCCATCTCACCCATTTTAGTTGTGGCTCACACGGTTTTCCTTGCAGCCCAATTCCTCTTAAAGAAGGCACAATGAGCTCTCCCAACACCCTAGTCTTCTCTAACTGCTTGTTTTTTGTGCTCTGCTTATTTTCTGTGCTCTGTCAGGACTGGTCTTTACCCTCCTCACCTACCATGCATTTATTCACTTTTCGGGAACGATACTCAGAACATGGCATGCAGAAGGTCTGCGCAGTGGATGCAACTACTTGCTTCATCCACAACTGCACCTCTATTTCCCTAAAATTGTCACCTTCAAGGACCTTCGTCCCTGGTAGCTGGAACTGGCCTTTCATTTGCTTCCTTTTTGATCAAACAAAAGACTAATGTCATTGGTGGCCTGAGATATATAATGGGTGCCCCTATTGGTCATGCATGTTCCATGATGAACGTGGTAGCTATTCTTACCACTCATTTGGTTACCCTGAAGGGTGGACTTCTAGTTACATAAAGTGGCATAAAGGCTCTTCATCCAGTAACAATGGATGATATACTTTAGATAAACCTGACCCCAAGGCCAAACGATGGGGCTATGTTGAGTTTGCTGTCTATGCTCGGACAACCTCAGTCAGACCCACAGGGTGGATGACTATTGGCCGCACCCTGATTACGCAACCTAAGGCAACCATCCAGGTAGTCGAACACATTAAGGACTCAGAATCAAAACTTCGAGATCATATCCATAGCTCATCCAAAAAGGATTCAGAGCCTTCAACCCTCTCAGGTCCCCCTCCCACATGGCTCAATTTGCTACACCAAACTTTTTGATTATTAAACTCCACCCCTCTTTCTGTGCCTACTTCTCAGTGCTTTCTCTGTGCTTCACTTAGTCGTCCACTTCTAGCAGCAGTCCCATTAGCGGCAGGAAATATTCCAGCAAAACCCTACAATTTCTCTAAAAAGGAAAACCCCTACATGTGACACGTATCCCACTGTGGGAAAGTTATTCCACCAATACATTATTTCCTTTCATCTGTTTCCACCTGCCAATAATGAATCCTTTACCCATTTGTTCCTTGAGCTACAGCACTCCATAGAGCCCTGTGTTTATGCAACCTGGACATTTCCTCTGGTGTAATGGTTATTTAAGTACCTCAACCATCAATGTCTCTGGCGCCTGTTTCTTGGTTACTGTAGTTCCTCAGCTATCTTTGTATACTCCCACCGAATTCTGACAGTTGGCCCTACCTTCCCGCACCCGTAGGGTAGTCTTTCTGCCGGTTCTGGTAGGCCTCATTTTAACAACCTCAGTGACGGGTCTCAGACTCTCTGGTGGAGCTATAGGTCATGCTCTATGGGATCCAATGACCTTCAACAAAAACTGCAGGAAACACTCAATACCATGGCTGAGTCTCTGGGTTCCTTGCAGTGGCAGGTTACTTCATTGGCACAAGTGGCTTTACAGAACCAAAGGGCAATTGATCTTCTCACTGCAGAAAAAGGGGTTACATGCCTATTCCTCAGAGAGGAATTTTGCTATTATGTTATTGAATCTGGGCTAATAAAAAAAAATGTTGTTAAATTGCAGGAATTATCGACCCAATTGCTCAAACCTACCTCCTCCAATCCCATAACGGGGTTCTTCCAATCCTATCTTGCCATGTACTTACTACATATCTTGGGTCCCCTTATTTGGATGCTTCTTTTTTGTGCTCTCTTGCCCTGCATAATGAAGTGCCTTCAAACCCAACTGCATAAAATTCCTAATCAAACTTTCAACCAGCTTTTGCTTAGTCACTACCAGCCTCTGATGACCGATGAATCCCCAACATCTCCAAGAGAACAGTTCACTCAGTGATGAAGCTCACTACCAGGCACGATGGAATGCAACGGGTATTAGACAGCGGGAGACAACGAGCTCGGAGAACCTCTTAATCTGCCATCCTGGATTCATAGTCTTTACCACCTTCTAAGCTTTCTCATGGCCCTTGGCCTCTTCTATGTCAGTCCCCCCACATGGAACTTCTGCCAAAAATTGACATTTGCTTTAATTTTTATCTTCATTCTGTTTTTATTCGCTCTGATCTTCTTCAGGTGCTGGCGACACCATGTCCAGGCAACGCTTCCGGTATTTCCTTGAGTCTCTGTTACAGGACCAGTGGCTGATACCAACAATCTCTTCCATCCAGGACTGGTTCCATGCCATCGACATCTTTGGCTTCAGGGAACATTCATTGACTTCACCCCTATGAAAATAGCTGTCTATAGCCACTGGGTTTTATTTCTGGCTGCCATGATATCCCCATACCTGCCCCCTGAGCATTCCTCCACTTCTCTTTCTAGGCCCCACACCAGCCCCACACAGCAGGAAGCAGCCAGATCTGACAAACGACGCCCCACTTCCTAAGAAAACAAAAAGGGTGGAATGTTGGGAAAAGAATAAATGGCAGCCATACCGCAGAGAAAAACCCCAACATGGCGCCTAAGGACTTCTTCTTCCTACCTTCTTCATTTCTGCAGTGGTGCAAAAAGTTTCCGCCCTTGTGAACTCTCCCGCCAGCGCCAATTTCAAATCTCGCTTGTGGGGAACCTTAGCCCCAATTAGAACTAATTCCTGGGCTCTGGAGCTGATATTTGAAAGAACTTGTCAATAAACGGGTTGCTGCCATTTATCTAAGCCATACCATCTCCCCCTTAGTGCTATATAAGCACACAGCTTTTAGCAATAAAATTGGAATTCTCCCGGTGAAGTGTCATTGCGTGGGGAACTATTTCACTCATGTTCAGCAACAGGATATCCAAAGGTTCTCCAGTGCCACCTGGTAATGGGAATTTCAGAAATTTGATAGTATTTATTTAGCCATTTTTGAAGGATGAAGTTGGAGTCACTGTGCGTTTCAATTAATGCAGGAACCATTATGTGGTGAGGAAGCTCATTTAAATGAAATCTCTGGAGAAATCTCACAGGCAAGGCTTCCCAAAAAGTGGCCAAAAGGTCACATGAAGCCAGGATCATTGAGGTCTACAATATGAGTTCCATTTGTGTTTAGACTCTCAATTATGGCTGCCAAGTCTTTCAAAATAAAATCATGTGATATCCTGGCTGAGATTCTCACTGCACTGTGGAAAGACACCCTGGCCCTCGATCTCAGTTTTCAAGGGCGCATCTCATGCGTGGCCTCCTAAAATCCCAACACATTTCATGGCAATACTTCTTTGAGGTAAATTCCAGAACTCAGTCTCTAAGAGGAATCATGCCAGAATTCAAGCCCAGGTGGATCCAGTTATCTCTTCCAACCGCCAAACAAATGACCACAATTAAAACCAAACACTCCCACATGGCCCTCATCTTCTTCCATATAGACACTTATCATAACCTCTGGCTGGAGTTTTTCATGAGGGGTGCAGCCCAAGACAGTGTCAAAAATAAGCTCCCTTGCCCCTCATTTGCCTAAAGTCAAGGTGGCCTGGACACCCATCCGGTGAACCAGGAGTGATCAGATAGGCCAGCTGTTAATACTGCTCTGCATCTCCAATTTGAGGCCTACTGACTGTCAGTTATAGATTCTTTATATGATTTGGAGCCATGAGAAAACCCAAAAACCTATGGGTTAGCCTCTGCAGGGCTGTGCATAACTCATTTGAACCAAAGGATCCGTATTCTCACTTGATGGTGGTCAGGAACCTTACAAATGAATGCGAGAGACTTCATTCACAATAATTGCTCTTTTGGCCATTTTGGTTTTGGATGCACACATGGGATCTCTCTTTACATCCATCAGGTGCTGAGAATCTAAGCCACAACCTCACACAGGGCCAAGAGGCTGATTCAGACACATCCCTTTCCAAAGCAATTAAGCAAAGAGCCACAGGTGATGCCCATTCATTTCCATTTGAAAACTGTTTTCTTCAGGCTTCACAAAGGGGTGGCCTGAGGCAAAGACCTTCCTGACATTCAGGGAAACAGAACAATTGATAAGCAAAAGGCCGAAAGCATGGTTTCTCCACTGAGACTTTCTTGGTCACACTGATATCTGAGTTTTCTGAGATGCTCGCCATTCCCTTCAGCTATCCAGGACATGGCAATGTCACAGAGCTTGGAGGTGGTACATATTTTGGACACAAAACCATGAGACTATTCTGGAGAGTGGTGAGAATTCTGGAAGAAACAGGAACTTAGGAAGGTAGCAGGTGTTGCCCATGGATAAGGCAAGCTGCAGTCCATTCATAAATTGGGCAGGATGAATGCCGGGAATCTTTCTACTATACAGGACATATCAATTGTTGCATTCTATTTTCTAATGTCTACAACCACGGACACAGTGGGATCCACAGAAATAGAAACACTTGCCTTGTCCAACGACTTACTAGAAGAAGACCACTCCAAATCAAACAAACCGTCTTTCCTACCTATTATCAGATCATGAGACAAAACCACAAAATCACACCCACCCCACAAAGACACCTCCTTCCCCCATGTAACTCTGTGACTATCCGGAGTTTCCTCTGAGTGGTGGGCCATACTATGTTCCCCCAAAATGGCCTGTCCTATCTCAGATCTGGTCTCCTTGGCCAACTCTGTGAAGTTGTCAGGAGCCTGCGGTGAACCACTACCTACTTTCTCAGGAAAGGCCCCTATTCAGAGCTCTCCTGGTATTTGGCCATCCTCACATATGTAGGTACCAAGAAAGACTGACACTCTCCTTGGTAAATTCAAACAAGTGAGCCTACTGGGTCTGGGACTGGACTGGCTCCGGGTGCCTGGCTTCCTGGATCCCAAGTTAAGAGAGTTCCATCACCAAGGAAGTGAGGTAGATCACTTCTTCAGGAACTGAATGAGGTCATTGCCTTGATAACCACTTTGTCCTAACAGTTGCTTTCAAGAGTCCCATGAGATGGAGGCTGCCCCTACTTCCTGTGACACTTTCACAAGTTAGAATGGTATATAAACCATGGGCACCCGGGAACAGCTCTCCACCTAGGACTGTTTTGGTCCATCTTCTCTACATTAAGAAGAGAGAGGCTGATTCATACACATCCATTCATGCTGACAAGGTTGTTTGCCATTGAAGATGACTTTTCTCTCTCAGGTCTTTCGTAGCTGCCTACATCTTCTCAAGGGATCATTTCTGCATGGACCTTTGATGTTCTCAACAGCTGGAACATGCCCTACATTCCTGTATTTTAAGAGCAACCCTGTCCCTGCTGTTCTGTAAAGTTCGATTGAGAGAACAGTGTATGGTTTGGGTTAGTAACATGTTCAATTTGGGGTTAGGAATCCTTCTGCATGACGAATAATGGTATTGGGAAACTATGATACTTACAAGAATATATAGGTGAAATATAAGTATAAAAACAGAAATCTAGGGAAGATATGAAGTCCAGAAGGGCATTGGGCCCTTAATTGGCACACTTAGCTTTGAATTATTTTCTGCAAAAATGTCTCAGATAAATCTATATACAATGGCATAGGAGCTTGTACCTTGGATGATTGAATGTCGAATAGAACACCCACTCAAAAAGGGATTGTCGGTAGGATTAGAAAGATAGTCAGTAGGTTTACAAAGAAGAGTGAGAATAGGATTTAGACCAAAAGTTCTTAAGCAATAGGGTTTCAGGTAGACAGTGAATGTAAATGTCAGCACAAGTGAAGAGTCAGTCACAATGATGAACAGGGGAAAATATGTAGGAAAATAGATATAAATAGAGACATTACTAAATAAGGCAAAGTATAAAGTGAGTGATAGGATTAGACATTTTCAACAGGCTTGAGGTTGAATATATAATCATAGAAAGAAACAAAATTGTAGTCACCAATAAGATTGACATTTGAGAGCATTAGGCCACCTGGACATGGAAGGTTTTAGTAATCCATGCTCACTTTCCATTTAGGCTCTGGTACAACCTTAAGGGTGACCTTTGATTTTTTTGTCCAGAATATTACTGTGATAAAATGTATATATAGATCAGGTGACATGAGTAATTCTTCCACCATTTTTTGAGGAATATTTTGAAAACGTATAAATTAGTATTGAGGGTAAAAATAGGTGTACCCTGTGTCTATGAATATAGAGATAATGCATGAATAGACCATACAGTTAATAAATAATATAACTGGTTCCACTTTAAATAATTTATTGAATTGATATCTGAAAATACATAAGAAATCATATATTGATATATAATCATTCATAACAACTAGTTATACGTCTAATTGTAATCCTAGGGTTATGGTTTATCATGAAGAGTGAGTGAGTTTTGCTTCAAAAGTGATTATGGAAATCAAAAATAATGTGTTTGGAAAGAAGTCTCATGAAAAGACCAGTTTGAAACATGGCGGAACACGTGTTTTCTGAAGCAGAAAGTGATTGAAAGTGAAATAAATGCCTATAAATTTGTGAACTTGTGGATGAAATATATATCCAATAATGTGCATAAACTGAAGAAATAGTAATGTACTAGTTTTCAATAAAAATGAACTTCAAAATACTTATCATGTCCCATAGGAATCTACTTGCATTGATGTGAAAATGGATCAGTTACTGTAGAAATATTAGGATTTATATGCACCATTCACTGAAGTTAGTTTTCAATACTAGGAAAAAAATACGTATATCAGGTGAATGAATATTTCTGAGAATAATCTTGTGAAAAGTTGATTATAAATCCACATACATAATCATGAATGAATTTAGGGAGTGTATAATAAGACACATATATTAAATATTTTGAAATATCTGGAGAGAATATATATATATATATATATATATATATATATATATATATCCACACACAGATTTTAAAAATTAGCAATATATATGCCAATCGAATTACACCGTGAAATATGAATCATCCACAGATCCAAAAATATTCATTTTACTGGATATGGATTTATGTATAACTTTTTTCAACTAGGAAGCTCACCCATAGGTTGAATTTTCAGGTCAAACAGCGTTTAAGAGGAGTGATCTCTTCTCACACTTTGTATCTGCCAAGTCATGTAACTCACAAGAATGTACGTGTGATACCAGGTAGGATTCTATATGTGCATATAAAAATACATGTGCTGAATAGAATACAGAGAAAGGGAGACAGGAATTCACATATTTGTTAACTTTAAAAGCACATGGAAAACTATTTCAACAAAAAAATTGACTAGATTTATAACTCCTACCCTATATAATGCAAAAGGCAAGTCCAAGTATACAACATGCCTCCTCTGAACTGCTTGTATTTCTATTCTGTTTCCGTAATTTTTCTCCATTATATTAGGATTAGTATTCAGAATCTAGCAGGGCATGTGTTAGTGTCAGGATTCAGTATTTCAAATGTAAAATAGAAAAATGAATCCAATGTGTATGCAAATATGTGCTAAACAAAATCTTCCCACTCTCATCCAGAACAATTCCTTGACATTTTTTTCGCCCAAAGTAAGACACAATTAGAGGAGAAGAGTAATAAAATCTGTGAATAATATGCTCAGGAGTTTACAACCTTGGAAGTGGTAGAGGAGTTTCCCTAGTATGGGACAGGATAAACACTCCATAAACATGGAGCTCTGCTGGCCTAAATACTTCTTGAGAAACTGCCTCTGAGTTTGGGCACTTGAAATATATGTTGTTGTCAGGAGCTTTAGCTTCTTTTTAGTGAGACTATCAAAGCTGTGTCTGCATCTATGTGACCTGGAGGACATGGTTTCTTATTTTCCAATGAACATGAGGCAGCAGTGCTGAATTCTCTCTTTGTAAGTAAACTGTGGCCACTGGGGGCTAAGGGTATTCCCATGTGGACTGGGAAGCGATTTGGTCATCCTCCACTTTTTGTGGTGTTTCTTGCTGCTGCACTGGGACTTTGGCATTTGCTTCATGAAATAAAAGAAGTTCAACTGGGACACAGTTCTGGAGGCAATTCTTTCATGTGTGGTTGGTCAGGGAATGCAGGAGAATGCACCAACCAGGCTTTTATCCCACATAGCTTGGCCCCATGTCCATAGTAACCTGATTCTAAACATTGCCCGGAAACATCTCCATATAACCAGAAGCCTTTACATGGAAGGGTTTGCTGGCTGCACCATGTAAGTCACAAGCCATTTGGGATCCAATGGCAGATCCACATGGCCCCACCACAAATTTTTTATCACACACCTGCCTACCACTGCTCTAGGCCCACTACTCAGCAGGTTCCAACATACTGGCATCTCTGTTCTTCACCATTTTCATGAAACCCACTCAATCAAGGCACTGTCTTGCATATTTACGATCAGCAACAGGACATCCAAAGTTTCTACAGTGCCACCTGGTCATGGGAATTTCAAAAATTTCATGGTATTTATCTAGGCATTTTTCAAGGATGACGTTGCAGGCACTGTGGGTTTCAATTCATTCAGGAACCTTTAAATGGTGAGGAAGCTCATTTCAATGAATGCTCTGTAGAACTCTCACAGGCAAGGCTTCCCAAAGAGTGGCCAAAATGTCACATGAAGCCAGGCCTATTGAGGTCTACAATGTGACGTCCATGGGTGTTGTGACTCTCAACAATGGCTGGCAAGTCTTTCAGAATTAAATCATGTGATCTGGCTGAGATACCCAGGGCTCTGTGGAAAGCCACCCTGGGCCTAGATCTCAGTTTCCAAGGGTGATTCTCATGGGTGGACTCCTAAAATCCCAACAAAATTCATGGCAATACTTCTCTGAATTCAGTCTCTAAGGGGAATCACACCAGAGTTCAAGCCCAGGTGGTCCCAGTCATGTCTTCCAACCGAACACAAATGACCAAAATTAAAACCAAAACCCTCCCATATGGCCCTCATCTTCTTCCATATAGACACTAATCACAACCTCTGGCTGAAGGTTTCCATGAGTGGCGGAGTCCAAGAGAGTGTCCAAAATAACTCCCTTGCCCCTCATTGGCGTAAATTCAGGGTGGTCTGGACACCCTTCATGTGAAACAGGAGTGATCAAATATGCTAGACGTTAATACTTCTATGCTTCTCCAATTTGTGGAAAACTGAGTGTCAGGTATATATTTTTATGTGATTTGCAGTCATGAGAAAACACAAGCTCCTCTGCAGGTCTTTGAAGAACCCATTTGACCCAAAGGATCCCTATTCTCACTTGATGGAGTTCAAGAACTTTAAAGAGGAAGGCGACAGACTTCATCCACAAGGACTGCTTTTTGGCCATTTTGGTTTTGGATGCACACATGGGATCTTTCTTTACATCCACCACGTGCTGTGTATCTAAGCCACAACCTCACACAGGGCCAAGAGGCTGATTCAGACACATCCCTTTTCAAAGCAATTAAGCAAAGAGCCACAGGTGATCCATATTCATTTCCATTTGAAAACTGTTTTCTTCAGGCTTCACAAAGGGGTGGCATGAGGCAAAGACCTTCCTGACATTCAGGGCAACAGAACATTAGGTTAGCAAACGGCCCAAAGCAGTGTTTCTCCACTGAGACTTTCCTGGTCACACTGATATCTGAATTTTCTGAGACGCTCGCCATTCCCTTCAGCTATCCAGTACATGGCCATGTCACAGAGCTTGGAGGTGGTACATAACTTGGTCACAAAATCATGAGCCTATTCTGGAGAGTGGCCAGAATTCAGGAAGAAAACAGGAACTTAGGAAGATAGCAGGTGTTACCCATCCATAAGGCAAGCCGCTTTCTTTTCATACATTGGGCAGAAAGAATTCCGGTAAGCTTTCTACTAGCCTGGACACATCCTTTGATGCATTCTCTTTTCTAATGTCTACAACCATGGACACAGTGGGATACACAGACATAAAAACACTCGCCTTGTCAAATCACTTGTTAGAAATCGTCCACTCCAAACCAAACAAACTGCCTTTCCTACCTATTCTCAGAACATGAGACAAAATCACAAACACACACTCACACCCACAAATTCACCTCCTTTCCCAAAGTAGGTCTCTGACTATCGGGTGTGACCTCTGACTGGTGGGCCGTACTATGTTCCCATCAAATGGCCTGTTCTGTCTCAGATCTGGTTTCCTGGCCAACTCTGTGAAGTTGTCAGGAGACAACGGTGAGCCACTTCCTGCTTACTCAGGAAAGGCCACTCTTCAGAGCTTTCCTGGCATTTGGCCATCCTCACATCAGTAGATACCAAGAAAGACTGACTCTGTCTTTGGTAAATCAAAAGAAGTGAGACCACTGGGACTGGGCCTGGGACTAGATTTGTGTGCCTGGATGCCTGTATCCCAAGTTCAGAGAGTTCCATCACCAAGAATGTGAGGTGAGGTCACTTCCTTCAGGAACTGAATGAGGTCAATGCCTTTTCAAGCACGTTGTCCTAACATTTGCTTCCAAAGGTCCCATGAAATGGAGGCTGTCCCTAATTCCTTTGACACTTTCACAAGTTAGAATGGTATATCTAACATTGGTAACCAGGAACAGCTCTCCACAGAGGCCTCATTTGGTCCTTCTTCTCTACATAAAGAAGAGAGAGGCTGATTCAGACACATCCCTTCATGCTGACCAGGTTGTTTGCAATGAAAGATGACTTTTGCTCTCTCAGTTCCTTCATAGGTGTCTACAACTTCTCTAGGGATCATTTGCGATTAGACCTTTGAGTTTCTCAGCAGTTGGAAGATCCCCTAAATTCCTGTATTTTAAGACCAACTCTGTCCTTGCTCTTCTCTAAAGTTAGATTGAGGGAACAGTGTATGGTTAGGGTTAATAACAGGTTTGATTTGGAATAGAAATCATTCTGCTGGATGAATAATGGTATTGGGAACCTGCGATATTTTCAAGAATATATAGGTAAAATATATGAATCTGAAAACAAAAATCTAGGTAAGATTTGAAGCCCAGAAGGGCATTGGGCTTTTGATTGGGTATTAAGCATAGGATCTTGTAACTTGGATGATTGATTTTCAAAGAGAACTTCCAGTCAAAATGGATAGTCAGTAGTATTAGGAAGATAGTCGGTATGTTTATAAAGGAGAGTGAGTATAGGATTTGGACCAAAAGTTCTTTAGCTATAGGGTTTCGGGTATTGAGTGAATGTAAATGTCAGCACATGTGAAGAATTAATCACAATGATGAACTGGGGAAAATATGTAGGAATGCAGATATCAATAGAGACTTTAGGAAATCTGGCAAAGTATAGTCGGTAGTGAAATGTTAATAAAATAGATTCTTGTCACTTCCTGTTTTACTGTATGCTTAATAAAACACTGTTGAAATCTTGAGAAGTGATTTCTAATCTTTTTCCCAGAATGTGCTGTCCCCAACTGCCAAACTTCAGAATGTACTCCCTCACCCAGTTGCACGCAAACTGCTCACCCGCCCAGGCTCATCAATAAACTTTCCTCCCTGCCCTCTTCAAGGAAAGTATATAAGCTCTGTTTAAGCTGTTCTCAGGGTTCTCTGCTCTATTCAAATGAGCTCTGAGCCCCAGCATGCTGGACCCCCAATAAACCCTTTGTTTTTGCATGAGAGAGTCTCTTGGTGGTCTCTTCCCCCAATGCTCTTCCGATATTTATATATGGAGGTTCCACCGAAATCCAGCAGTGGTGAACGAGAGACCCCAATGGGCTACTCTCAGGGTAAGTAAGGCACCTCTTTCTGGTTTCAGGTTTCAGGTTAGGGCTTGGCAAAATGGCTGTCGATGAAGTGTGTGAGCTCTCTTTGATGGTGGCTGGCAGACGTGTCACAGAGCCACAAGCCAAGTCCCTGGGGGACGCCACAGAGGACTCGGGAATCAAGGAATAATAGTCTCCTCGACTCAGTGATACTTTGTTTCAGATTCGGTATTGCCAGCCCATCGGGTTTTGCCACCTGCTCAGTCTTGGTCTCAGTGTTGGACGTCCATTGCCTGTCTTTATTGTTTTCTCTTGTCTGTGTCCTGTGTCGTTGCTTTTACTGTTTGTGTATCTTTCATTATGGGACAGATCACTTCAATGCCTCTGTCCCTGACCCTTGATCTATGGACCAAAGTCCGCTTAAGGGCTCAGAATGTTTCTTTTTTAGTAAAACGCTGGACCTGGCAGACTCTGTGTGCCACAGAATGGCCCACCTTTGGATTCGGATGGCCCCTAGAAGGATCTTTCTACTTCCCACTAATTTAAAAAGACAGAGATATTGTCTTACAGCCAGGGCCACATAGCCATACTGATAAACAGGAATATACCTTAACTTGACAGGACCTCTGCAAATCTCCTCCTCCGTGGGTGAAGCCTTTCCTTGCTGTGTCCCCGTTCCTACTCCTTCCCCCACGATCTCTCAACCCCTCTGCTCCTCCTCCTCCTCCACCCTCTGTTCTCCCTGAGTCACAAGATTTGACTCTACTGGACTCTCGTCCCCCTCCTTATCTTCTACCCTTGTCCCACAACCCCCAACACCCTCTAAGTGATTCTCCAGCTGCTGACTCAGCCTCTCCGCAATTGGAGGACGCTAAGCCAGCCCAGGGCCCTCCAGATAACTCCCCTGCGTCACACACAGCCCCTCCTCCCCTGGAGGAAGCTAGAGTTGCTAAAGGAACTCGCTGGTGGCAAATGATTGAAAACCCTGGAACTCCCGTGTTGCTTCCCTCCATCCCTAAGGACCAATGATTGAAGATGGCCATAGGGAAAAAATGCAAGCCTACCAGTATTGGCCTTCTCCTCTTCAGACCTATATAAATGGAAAAATAACAATCCCCCTTTTACCGAGGACCCAACCTGGCTCTCAGGTCTGGTGAAGTCATTGATGTTTTCACACCAACCTACTTGAGATGACTGCCAACAACTCCTAGGGACTCTCTTCTTGACAGAGGAACAAAAGAGAATCCTCCTGGATGCTAGAAAAAAAGTATCCTCGGACCAAATGCGTGACCGACAAAACTTCCCAATATATTCAAAGCCGGCTTTCTCTTGAAACGACCCAACTGGGACCCCAACACCTTTGAAGGTAGGTAGCATCTGTCCACTTATCGCCGGGGTCTAATAGTGGGTATCTTAGTGGCCGCTAGGTGACCAACTAATTTGGCCAAGGTAAGAGAGATTATTTAAGGGCCTGATGAATCTCCCTCTATGTTCTTAGAGATAATTATGTAGGCATATAAGAGACATACTCCTTTCGATCCTCAGGCAGAGGATCAAAAGGCATCTGTCACAATGGCCTTTATTGGGAAAGCTGCCCTGGATATTAAAAGAAAGTTACAATGCTTAGATGGATTACAAGATATGACTTTGAGGGATTTATTCAGAGAACCCGAGAAGGTATACTTTAAGAGAGAAACTGAGGAAGAGAAGGGAGCTGAGTGAGGATAAAAGAAACAAAAGACAGACTAAGGCATTGACTAAGGTCCTGGTCACAACAACAAATAGGCCAGAAATTAAGAAACAGAGAGACAGGAAGGGATACCTGGGCACACACTAGAGGCCACCCCTGGCCTGAGATCAATGTGCCTACTCTAAAGAAAAAGGACACTGGGCCAAAGAGTGCCCTAGAAAGAGACAGCCATGCCAGCCAGATATTCTGACTCTGGAGGAATACTAAGAAAGTCCGGGCTCAGATCCTCTCCCTGACCTCAAGGTAACTTTTGAAGTGGAGGGGAACACAATAAACTTTGAAGTAGATGCAGGGTGAATATACTCAGCACGTAAGGCCCATTGGGCCCTCTACCGAATAAAAGGTCTCTAATTCAAGAGTCTAACAGAAGTAAATATCGGGCTTTGACAACTACGAGGACCATGGACCAGGGAAAAGGAAAAATCCATCACTCCTTCCTAGTAATCCCAGAATGCCTGGCCCCATTGATGGGCAGAGTTCTGCTCACCAAGCTCTGGGCCAAAATAATTTTTAACCCTGAAGGCCCTCAAGTGGAATTTTTTAATTCTTCAGTAACTACTCCTATAATCATGGCTCTAACTATGTCAGTAGCAAATGTTCATCAACTCACTCACCTTTGTTCAAAGAAACTGCATTCATTCGTGAAGGATCAAGAACACAGTTTTCCACTAACCTACTCACAGCAAAAGGAAATAACTGAATGGGTAACAAAAGCCTGTCAGGTCCATTAATTGGTTAAACCTTACACTTCCAAGCTTCCTGCAGGAAAGCACCTATGAGGAACCAGACGAGGACAATTCTGGGAAGTGGACTTTACTGAAATTAAGCCAGTAAGGTATGGACTTAAATAACTCCTAGTCTTTGAACATACATTTTCAGGATGTATTGAAGCCTTCCCCACACACACAAAAAAAAAGAAATAAAAAAGAAGAGAAAAGAAACATTGCAAATGGTTGTAAAGAAGATCCTGGAAGATATTTATTCTCCCCTTGACGACCAGTAGTCTTAACCCTCATCAGCCCCTTAAGCTGCGATGGCTGATCACAAATTTTACTGGACACGAAGTATGGCCTATCTCTAATACAGCCAGCTTACGAACCTGGTGGCCATCTCTCCACCCAGTCATTTGTCAGCTGGCTATAGGTCTTTCCTATTGGGATATCCCTGATTAACAGGATCCCACTAAAATTCCATTAAATTCCTTCCATACCATAGATAATGGAAACAAACATTATAGATGTAGGGACACGTGAGCCAGATGCAGGTTGGCTAGCCTAGATTACTATGTTTGCCCGGCAGACTATCAAAGCCACAAACAGTCACGGCTGTGGGGGGGGAGAGCAGACTTCTATTGTAAGTCATGGGGATGTGAGCATACAGGGATTGTCAGATGGAACCCAAACTCCTCATCAAATTCTGTACACAGCATTGGCCATATTACGAATTAGATAACCAAAACCGATGGCCCCCAGAGGGGTCTCTAGATCCTCAAATTCTGTGTGACCTTTTTAACTTCTGCAAGTGCTCAAAATGGTGAATGGAGATTCCGCTATGTGGAGGCCTTCTCTCTCCTTTGCTCACATCCTGAACTATGCTTCTCCAATAGATGCTCACCCTCAGCCTTGTGCTCCAGACTCTCTGCTGTCACTCCCACCTCAGCAACTTGATTTCTCCCCTCCAATATCTAGATCAAAAACCCAAATCTCGACTGGTTCTCAGACCATTGCTCCCTTGCTGAGGTTGCAGGTACTGAGGTACCACTCCATTCACTCACTCCTCTCCTCTCCTGTCAGTGCCCGCACCGGGTCCCACCCAGTCCTCTTACCACCTAATGCAAAGCTCAAACCCGCTGAGAAGAATCCTCAGACCCTAATACAAGATGTAATGAAAATGGCCTTTAACGTTGCTTTGTCATCACTAAAAACAGGTTACTAAGAATTTAAAGTCCCTCACAGGCTTTTTGGAATCTCACTCCCGTCTCCCCCTCTGTTCTATCTGTTCTATTGCTCAAGTTTTTGTTGCTATTAAGATCCCAAAGCCCTCTCCCAATATTCTTTTACATCTCTCCTTCCTCATTCTCAGATCCACAGAGCTGCTCTTATCCCTGCCTTCCAAATTGTCCCCCTCTGTACCAGGCCCACAGAAAAGTCTTAACTGACCTTCTCCAGAAGTCTTCACCATGGCTGATTTAGGACTTTCAGCAAAAGAATCCCGATAAAAGAGTTCACTGTAGATAAACTTCCTATTTTTGTGTTGCCCTGGTCTCCTTGGCAACTGGCTAAAAAATTCAGCACTCCTGATCTAGACACACCCTTACTAGTTTTTCACAAAATATTTGAAAAAAAGGCCTCTGGCCTTGAGCTGGGGCTTCACAGAGATGGCTACATTTCTAAGATAAAGAAGTTACAAACTGGGCTGTATGGAAACAGCTGGAAGGGGGAAAAAAAGAAAGGGAAGACACCCCCACCCAGGTGTCCTTGAAAAGTTAACTTGCCCAAACTGAGAAAAAAACAGAAACAAAAACTGCTTTTTGTGAACTTCTGCAGACTGTGAACTTCTTAGCCCCTTCCCTTACGTGTTGGGTACAAAATTCTGAAACTACGTAACTTGGGTTTCAGGGGATTAATTGATTACAACAGAAGCAATGCCCTCTGAATCTGGTTGAAACCAAAAAAGACTGTTTCCGTGTCTTTGGTGCTATCTTAGGTGCCTTGCCTTGTCCGTCCCTACAACAGTATAATTCTATATACTTAAACATTGTTTATGTTTTCATGAAATGGTCAACAGATGTGATTAATTGTGAAATGGTGCAGATGTTTCCCAGAGTGCTCTATCATGACGCAGGTTCATCTGAAGATCAAAGAGGGGGACATACAACCCGGTTCCGCTGGGAACATATGTCCCTCACCTTAGCCATTCTATTACGAATAGGAGATGCTGCAGGGTTGGGCACAAGAACCACTGCTCTGGTCCATGGGACACAACAAGTGACCCAATTAGAAGAAGCAATAGATCAAAACTTAAAGATTTTAGAAACCTCCATCACAGCTTTGTAGGAATCTTTAACCTCTCTCTCTGAAGTTGTTTTACAGAACAGTCGAGGGTTGGACCTCCTTTTCATGACAGAGGGGGGCCTTTGTGCTTCATTGAGGGAAGAATGTTGTTTTTATGTCGACAATACTGGAGTTGTAAAAAAATCTATGAGTAAATTAAAAAGATGCCTTGAAGAGCAACAACGAGAGAGAGAGAGGCACAGAAAGGGTAGTTTGAGTCTTTTTTTACACAGTCCCCCTGGTTAATTACGTTTTTATCAACCCTGGCCGGTCCAATAATAATCCTCATATTATTACTAACTATAAAACCCTGTTTCCTCAACCATGTAATTTCTTTTCTCCAAGCTCAAATTGGACAAATTAAAATTATGGTAATACCCCACTAGCAGACATAGAATGTGACACCCCACAAAGATCACTTTTATGATTAAAAGTAGCCAGAAAAAGAAGTGGGGAATGAAAGGTTAATAAAATATGTACTTGTCACTTCCTGTTTTTCTGTACACTTAACGAAACACTGTTGAAATCTTGAGAACTCTTTGCTAATCTTGTTGCCAGAATGTGCTGTCCCCAATTGCCAAACTGCAGAATCTACTCCCTCACCCGGTTGAATAGAAACCTGAACTGTACTTGGATCATTGAATGTAGAAGAGAACATCCATTCAAAAAGTTATAGTCAGTTGGATTAGAAAGATAGTCGGTAAGTTTAGGAAGAAAAGTGAGTATAGGATTTGGAACAAAAGTTCTTTAGCAATAGGGTTTTGGTTAGAGAGTCAATGTAAACGTCAACACAAGTGAAGAGTCAGTCACAATGATGCACAGGGCAAAATATGTAGGAAAGCAGATATCAATAGAGACATTAGGAAATCAGGAAAAGAATAAAGTGAGTGATGGGATTAGATATTTTCAACAGGGTTGAGGATGAATATATGAGCTTAGGATAAAACAAATATGAAGTCAACAATAGGATTGACATTTGATAGCATTAGCGTAGCCCAAGACAGTGTCCAAAATAAGCTCTGTTGCCCCTCATTTGCCTAAATTCCCAGTGGCCTGTACACCCTTCCTGTGTACCAGGAGTGATCAAATAGGCCTGCCCTTAATACTGCTCTGCTTCTCCAATTTGAGTCCTACTGAGTGTCGGGTACAGATTCTTTATGTGAATTGGAAAGATGAGAAAACTCAAGCACCTATTGGATAGCCTCTGAATAGATTTGAAGAACTCATTTGACCCAAAAGATCCCTATTCTCACTTGATGGAATTCAGGAACCTTACAGAGGAAGGCAAAATACTTCATCAACAATGACTGCTCTTTATGCCATTTTGGATTTTATGCACCCATGGGATCTTTCTTTAGATCCATCAGGTACTGAGAATCTAAGTCAAAGAATCACACTGGGCCAAGAGGCTGATTCACACACATCTCTTTCCAAATCAATTAAGGAAAGAGCCAAAGGTAAAGCATATTCATTTCCATTTGAAAAATCTTTCCTTCAGGATTCACAAAGGGTTGGCCTGAGACAAAGACCTTCCTGACTCTCAGGGCAACAGAACAATAGGTAAGCAAATGGCCCAAAGCAGGGATTCTCCACTGAGACTTTACTGGTCACACTGATATCTGAGATTTCTGAGATGCTCGCCATTCCATTCAGCTATCCAGTATATGGCCATGTCACAGAGCTTGGAGGTAGTACATATCTTGGACACAAAACCATGAGCCTATTCTGGAGATTGGCCATAATTCAGGAAGAAAACAGCAACTTAGGAAGGTAGCAGGTATCGCCCATCAATAAGGCAAGCCGCATTCAATTCATAAATTGTGCTGGATGAATGCTGGGAACCTTTCTATGAGACAGGACACATCCATTGATGCATTCTCTTTTCTAATGTCTACAAGCACGGACACAGTGGGATACACAGACATAGAAACACTTGCATTGTCAAACGACTTACTAGAAACTGTTCACTCCAAACCAAACAAACCGCCTTTTCTAACTATTCTCAGAACATGAGACAAAACCACAAACCCACACCCGCAATGGCACCTGATTCCCCCAAATAGGTCTGTGACTCTCCGGAGTGTGCTCTGACTGATGGGCCATACTATGATGCTCCGAAATGGCCTGACCTGTCTCAGATCTGGTCTTCTTGGCCAACAATGTGAAGTTGTTAGAAGCCAGGAGTGAGCCACTATCTGCTTTCTCAGGAAGAGCCCCTCTTCCGAGCTTTCCTGGCATTTGGCCATCCTCACATCAGTAGGTATCAAGAAAGACTGACTCTGTCCTTTGTAAATCCAAAAAAGTGAGACCACTGGGACTAGAACTGAGACTGGCTCTGGGTGCCTGGCTTTCTGTATCCCAAGTTCAGAGAGTTCCATCACCATGGAAGTGAGATGAGATCACGTCCTTCAGGAACTGAATGAGATCACTGCCTTGGCAACCACTTTGTCATAACAATTGCTTCCAACGGTCCCATGAGATGAGGGCTGCCCCTACTTCCTGTGACACTTTCACAAGTTAGAATGGTATATCACCCGTAGGCAAAAGGGAACAGCTCTCCACACAGGCCGGGTTTGGTCCATCTTCTCTACATTAAGAAGAGATAGGCTCATTCTGACTCAACCCTTAATCCTGACCAGGTTGTTTGCCATGGAAGATGATTTTTGCTCTCTCAGGTCTTACATAGCTGCCTACATCTTCTCCAGAGATCATTTCTGCATGGAGCTTTGAGGTTCTCAACAGATGGAAGATCCACTGCATTCCTGTATTGTAAGACCAACACTGTCCCTGCTCTTCTGTAAACATAGATGTGAATTGGAGTCATGAGAAAACCCACGAACCTATGGGATAGCCTCTGCAGAACTTTAAAGAATTCACTTGACCCAAATGATCCCAATTCTCACTTAATGGAGGTCAGGAACCTTACAGAGGAAGGCGAGAGACTCTATCCACCATGACAGTTCTTTTGTCCATTTTGGTTTTGGATGCACACATGGGATTTTTCTTTAGACCCATCATGTGCTGTGAATCTAAGCCACAGCCTCACATAGGGCCAAGAGGCTGATTCAGACACATCCATTTCCAAAGCAATTAACCGAAGAGGCACAGGTAATGACCATTCAATTCCATTTGAAAACTATTTTCTTCAGGCTTCACAAAGTGTGGCCTGAGGCAAAGACCTTCCTGACATTCAGGGCAACAGAATAGGTAAGCAAAAGGCCCAAAGCAGGGTTTCTCCACTGAGACTTTCTTGGGCATAGTGATATCTGAGTTTTCTGAGATACTCACCATTCCCATCAGTTATCCAGTACATGGCCATGTCACAGAGATTGAGGTGGTACATATCTTGGACACAAAATCATGAGCGTATTCTGGAGAGTGTCCAGAATTCAGGAAGAAAACAGGAATTTAGAAAGATACCAGGAGTTGCCCATCCATACGGCAAGCTGCAGTCCATTCATAAATTGCTCAGGATGAATGCTTTGAAGCTTTCTCGTAGACAGGACACATCCATTGATGCATTCTCTTTTCTACTGTCTACAATCACGGACACAGTATGATATATAGACACAGAAACACTCACGTTGTCAAAGGACTTACTAGAAACAGTCCACTCCAAAACAAACAAACCTTCTTTCCTAACTATTCTCAGAACATGAGACAAAACCACAAACTCACACTCACACCCAAAAAGGCACCTCTTTCCCCCAAGTAGGTCTGTGTCTATCCGGAGTGTCCTCTGACTTGTGGGCCATACTATGTTCCCCAAAAGTGGCGTGTCCTGTCTCCGATCTGGTCTCTTTAGCAAACTCTGTGAAGTTGTCAGGAGCCCGTGGTGAGAAACTACCTGCTTTCTCTGGAAAGGCCAGTCTTCATAGTTTCCAGGCATTTGGCTGTCCTCACATCAGTAGGTACCAAGAAAGAGTGACTCTGTCTTGTTAAATCCAAACAAGTGAGCCCACTGGGACATGGAGTGGGTTTGACTCTGTGTGCCTGGTTTCCTGGATCCCAAGATCACAGACTTTCATCACCAATAATGTAAGGTGAGGTCACTTCCTTCAAGAACTGAATGAAGTCACTGCCTTGGAAACCACTTTGTTTTAACAGTTTCTTCCAAGGTTCCCAAAAGATGGAGTCTGCCTCTACTTGCTGTGACTCATTCATAAGTTAGGATGGTATATCAACCATAGGCACCGGGGAACAGCTCTCCACACAGCCATGGTTTGGTCCATCTTCTCTACATTAGGAAGAGAGAGGCTAATTCAGACACATCCCTTCAACCTGACCAGGTTGTTTGCCATGGAAGATGACTTTTGCTCTCTCAGATCCTTCATACCTGCCTACACCGACTCAAGGGATTATTTCTGCAGGGACTTTTGAGGTTCTCAGCTGGTGGATGATACCCTACCTTCCTGTATTTTAAGACCAACTCTGTCCCTGCTCTTCTGTAAAGTGAGATTGAGGGAACAGTGTATGGTTAGTGTTAATAGCATGTTCGATTTGGGTTAGGAGTCATTCTGCTGGATGAATTATGGTATTGGGAACCTGTGATATTTATAAGAATATAAATGTGAAATATATGTATGAGATCAGAGATCTGGGAAAGATTTGAAGCCCAGAAAGGCATTGGGCCCTTGATTGGTATACTTAGATTGAATTATGCTCTGCACCGAGGTCTCAGATAAATCGATATACAATGGCATAGGACCCTATACCTCGGATGATTGAAAGTAGAAGAGAACATCCAGTCAAAAAGGGATAGTCTGTAGGATTAGGAAGATAGTCAGTAGGTTTAGGAAGAAGAGTGAGTCTCGGAGTTGGACCAAAAGTTCTTTAGCAATTGGTTTTCAGTTAGAGGGTGAATGTAAATGTCAGCACATGTGAAGAGACAGTCACAATGTTGAACTGGGAAAACTTTGTAGGAAAGCAGATATCAATAGGGGCATTAGGAAATCAGGAAAAGTATAAAGTGAGTGATAGGATTAGATATTTTCAACAGGCTTGAGGTTAAATATATAATCTTAGGAAGAAACAAATATGTAGTAACCAATAGGATTGACATTTGAGAGCAGTAGGCACCCTGGACATAGATGCTTTTAGTAATCCATGGTCACTTTCTATTTAGGCTTTGGTACAATCATATGTGTGACCTTTGCATTTTGTGTCCAGAATACTACTGTGGTAAAATGTATATGTAGATCAGGTGACATAAGTATTTCTTCCACCATAAAGGGGAGTAATATTCTGGAAACTTATAAATTAGTACTGGGGATACAAATAGGTGTACCTTGTGTTGATGATTATTGAGATGATGCAGGAATAGACCATATTGTGAATAAAGTATGTAACTGGATCCAACATTAAATAATGGATTGAGTTTGCATCTGAAAATATATTGGAAATCTTATATTGATATATATACCATCATTCCAACGAGTTATATATGCAATGGTATTATTAGGGTTACGGTTTATCGTGAAGAGTGAGTTTTGCTTCAAAAATGATTATGGAATCGAAAATAATGTGTTTAGAAAGAAGTCTAGTGAAAAGACCAGTAAAGAAACATGGAGGAATACATGTGTTCTGAAGTAGTAAGTAATTGAAAGTGAACCAAATGCCAAAAAAATTTGTGAAGTTGTGGATGAAAAAATACATCCTATGATGTCCATAAACTGAAGAAATAGTAATGTACCAGTGTTGAGTAAAAATAAACTTCAAATTACACATCATGTCCCATAGCAATCTACTTGCATTGATGTTAATCTGGGTCAGTTACTGTAGAAATATTAGGATTTTTAAGCACCATCCACTGAACTTAGTTTTCAGTAGTAGGAAACCAAAATATATTTCAGGTGTATGAATATTACTGAGAATAATCTTGTGAAAATTTGAATATAAATGAACATAAATGAATATGAATGAATTTAGGGAGTGTATAATAAGACACATATTTTTCATATTTTTTTAAAATCCGTAGAATATACACACACACACACACACGCCCACACACACACACACATGCACACACACACACACACATTAATATTTAGCAATATATATGCCAATCGATATTCATCATGAAATATAATTCATTCACAAATCCAAAAATATTCATTTTACTGAACATGGATTTATGTATAGTGTTTTTCACTAGGAAGCTCACCCATAGGTGGAATTTTCAGTTCCATCATTATTTAGGGAGAGTCATCTCTTCTCACAATTTTTATATTCCAAAGTCAGTGATCTTACAAGAATGTACGTGTGATACCAGGTAGGATATTGTATATGCATAAAAAAATTACATGTGCTGAATAGGATACAGAGAAAGGGAGACAGGAATTTACATATGTGATAACTTTAAAAAATCATGGAGAAATATTAAAATGAAAAGTTTACTAAATTTAAAACACATACTCTTGATAAAGAGGAAGACAAATACAAATATACACCATGCTTCCTATAAAAGGACTGTACTTCTATTCAGTTAGGTTTTTTTTTCTCCATGATATTAGGATTAGTAGTCAGAGTCTAGTAGGGTATGGGTTAGTGTCAGGGATTCAGTATTTCAAATGGAAAATAGGAAAATGGATCTAATGTGTATGCAAACATGTGATACACAAAAATCTTCCCTCTCTTATCCAGAACAATACCTTGACATAACCATCGCTAACAGTAAGACACAATTAGAGGAGAGGAGTTAGAAAACCTGTGAATACATATGTGGAATGAAAAATGCTCAGGAGTTCACAACACTGGAGGTGGTAAAACAGTTTACAAAAGTATGGGAGAGGGTAAACACTCCAGAAACATGGAGCTGTGCTGACCTAAAGACTTATTGAGAAACTTCCTCTGAGGTTAGGCACAAGAAATATATGTATGGCAATATGTAAATCAATGGTTCTGCAACTGATGTGATTCTGCAATCTGTATATGGAGTAAAAATGGGAGCTCATATCCCACTTGAATCAAAGTGTGAAATTTGATATATCAAGAAGTATGTACTGTTTTGAACAACCTACAATAAATATTAATTAAAAAAAGAAAAAGAAATATATGTAATTGTCAGGAGATTTAGCTTCGTTTGTAGTGACACCAAAAATCTGGGTCTGCATCTATGTGACCTGGAGGACATGGTTCTTTATTTTGTAATGAACATGAGGCAGCAGGTCTGAAATCTCCCTTTGTAGGTAAACTGTTGCTACTGGGAGCTAAGTGTCTTCCCGTGTGGTCTGTGAAGCCATTTGGTCATCCTCCACTTTTCAGGGTGTTTCTTACTGCTGCACTGGGAATTTGGTATTTGCTTCATGAAATACAATATGTTAAACTGGGACACAATGCTGGAGGGAGTTCTGTCATGTGTGGTTGGTCAGGGTCGGCAAGAGAATGTACGAACCAGGCTTCTATCCCACATAGCTTTCCCCTTGACTATAGCAACCTGATTCTGAACATTGCCCTGAAACCTCTACATATAACAAGATGCCTTTACATATAAAGGTCTGCTGCCTGCACCATGTCAGTCGCAAGATTTGGAAGCCAATGGAAGATCCAGGTGGTCCTACCAAAAATATTTATTTACACACCTATAGTCCACTGCTCTACGCCCACTACCCAGCAGGCTCCAACTTACTGGCATCTCTGTTCTACACCATTTTCACGAAACTCAGTCAATCAAGGCACTGTTTGTTATACTCATGATCAGCAACAGGATATCTAAAGGTTATCCAGTGCCACCTGGTCATGGGGATTTCAAAAATTTCATGGTATTAATCTAGTCATTTTTCAAGGATGAAGTTGGAGGCACTGTGGGTTTCATTTAATTCAGGAACCATTAAATGGTGAGGAAGCTCATTTCAATGAAAGCTCTGGAGAACACTCACAGGCAAGCCTTCCCAAAGAGTGGCCAAAAGGACACATGAATCCAGGCCCATTGAGGTATACAATGTGAGGTCCATGTGTGTTTGGACTCTCAATTATGGCTACCAAGTCTTTAAGAATTAAAACATGTGATATCCTGGCTCAGAATCCCTGAGCTCTGTGGAAAGCCATCCTGGGCCTAGATCTCAGTTTCCAAAAGCGATTCTCATGCGTGGTCTCCTAAAATCCCAACACTATTCATGGCAATACTTCTCTGAGGTCAGTTCCAGAACTCAGTCTCTAAGGGGAATCACACCAGAGTTCAAGCCCTGGTGGACCCAGTCATCTCTTCCAACTACCACACAAATTACCACAATTAAAACAAGAACCCTCCCATATGGCCCTCATCTTCTTTCATATAGACACTCATCATAATCTGGCTGGAGGTTTCCATGAGGGGTGCAGACCAAGACAGTGTCCCAAATAAGCTCCTTTGCCCCTCATTTGCCTAAAGTCAAGGTGGCCTGGACACCCATCCGGTGAACCAAAAGTGATCAAATAGGCCTGCCGTTAATACCGCTCCAATTTGAGGACTACTGTCTGTGGGGTTTAGATTCTTTATGTGAATTTTAGTCATGAGAAAACCCAAGCACAATGGGCTAGCCTCTGCAGGTTTTGTAGAACTCTTTTGACCCAAAGGATCCCATTCTCACTTGATGGAAGTCAGGAACCTTACAGAGGAAGTCGAGAGACTTCCTCCCAATAATTGCTCTTTTGGCGAATTTTCTTTTGGATGCACACATGGTAACTTTCTTTAGATCCATCAGGTGCTGAGAATCTAAGCCACAGCCACACACAGGGCCAAGGGCATGATTCAGACACATCCCTTTCCAAAGCAATTAAGGAAAGTGCCACAGGTATGCCCATTCATTTCCATTTGAAAACTGTTTTCTTCAGGCTTCACAAAGGGGTGGCCTGAGGCAAAGACCTTCCTGACATTCAGGGCAACAGAACAATAGGTAAGCAAAAGGCCGAAAGCAGGGTTTCTCCTCTGAGACTTTTCTGGTCACACTGATATCTGAGTTTTCTGAGATGCTCGCCATCCCCTACAGCTATCCAGTACATGGCCATGTCACAGAGCTTGGAGGTGGTACATATCTTGGACACAAAACCATGGGCCGATTCTTGAGATTGGCCGGAATTCAGGACGAAAATAGAAACTTAGGAAGGTAGCAGGTGTTGCTCATCGATAAGGCAAGCTACAGTCCATTCATAAACGCTGCAATATGAATGCTGAGAAGATTTCTACTAGACACGACACATCCATTGATGGATTCTCTTTTCTAAAGTCTACAACCACGGAAACAGTGGAATACACAGACATAGAAACACTCGCCCTGTGAAAAGACTTACTAGAAACAGTCCACTTCAAATGAAACAAACCGACTGTCCTACCTATTCTCAGAAAATGAGACAAAACCACAAACCCACAACCACACCCACAAAGGCACCTCCTTCCCCTAAGTAGGTCTGTGACTATCCAGAGTGTCCTCTGACTTGTGGGCCATAATATGTTCCCCCAAAATGGCCTTTCCTGTCTCAGATCTTGTCTCCTTGGCCAACTCTGTGAACTTCTTAGGAGCCAACGGTGAGCTACTACCTGCTTTCTCATGAAAAGCCCTGCATCCGAGCTTTCCTGGCATTTGGCCTTCCACACATCTGTAGGTACCAAAAAATACTGACCCTGTCCTTGGTAAATCCAAACAAGTGAGACCACTGGGACTGGGACTGGGACTGGCTCTGTTTGCCTGGCTTCCTGGATCCCACGTTCAGAGAGTTCCATCACCAAGAAAGTGAGGTGAGGTCACTTCCTTCCTGAACTGAATGAGGGCACTGTCTTGGCAGCCACTTTGTCCTAACTGTTTCTTCCAAGGGTCCCAAGAAATTGAGGCCGCCCCTACTTCCTGTGACATTTTCACAAGTTAGAATGGTATATCAACCAAAGGCACCCAGGAATAGATCTCCACACAGGCCTGGTTTGGTCCATGATCTCTACATTAAAAAAAAATCTGATTCAGACACAACCTTTTATCCTGACCGGGTTATTTGCCATGGAAGATGACTTTTGGTCTCTCAGGTCCTTTATTGCTTCCTACATCTTCTCCAGGGATCATTTCTGCATGGACCTTTGAGGTTCTCAGCAGGTGGAAGTTTTTCTACATTTCTGTATTGTAATATCAACTCCTTCCCTGCTCTTCTGTAAAGTTAGATTGAGGGAACAGTGTCCGGTTATGGTTAAAAACATGCTCGATTTGGGTTAGAAATCATTTTCCTGGATGAATGATCGTATTGGGAACTTGCTATGTGTAGAAGAATATATAGGTGAAATATATGTATGAAAAAAGAAATTTAAGTCTGATTTGAAGCCCAGAAGGGCATTGGGCCCTTGATAGTGATACGTGGTGTTGAATTACGTTCTGCAGAGTTGTCTCAGATAAATCGATATACAATGGCATAGCACCTTGTACGTTGCATGAATTAATGTAGAAGGAACATCAAGTCAAAAAGGCATAGTCGGTAGTGAAAGGTTAATAAAATTAATAAAATAGGTACTTGTCACTTCCTGTTTTTCTGTATGCTTAACAAAACACTGTTGAAATTTTGAGAAATGTTTGCTAATCTTGTTCTAGAATGTACTGTTCCCAACAGCCGAACTGCAGAATGTACTCCCTCACTCGGTGTCATGCAAACCGCCCACTCGCCCTTACCCATCACTGAACTTCCCTCTCTTCCCTCTCCAAGGAAAGTATATAAGCTCTGCTTAAGCTGTTCTCAGAGGTCTCTGCTCTATTTAATTTAGCTCTGAGCTCCAGCATGCTGGACCACAAATAAACCCTTTGCTGTTGCATGAGACAGTCTCTTGGTAGTATCTTCCTCTGACACTCGCCTGACCTTTACATATTGAGGTTCCACTGAGTTCCAGCAGTGGCGGATGAGAGACCCCAACGGGCTCCTCTCGGAGCAAGTAAGGCGCCTCTTTCTGGTTTCAGGTTTCTTGTTAGGGCTTGGCAAAATTGCTGGCGATGAAGAGCCTGGGCTCCCTCCGACGGTGGCTGAGAGACATGTCACAGAGACAAAGGGCACTTCTCTGGAGGACCCCGCAGAGAACTCGGGAAATCAAGGAACAATAGTCTTCTCGACTCAGTGATATTTTCTTTTAGATTCGTTATTGCCATACCATTGGGTTTTGCCGGCTACTCATTCCTGGTCTCAGTGTTGGACGTTCATTGCCTGTCTTTATGGTCTTGTCTTATCTGTGTCGTGTGTCCTTGCTTTTACTGTTTGTGGAACTTTCATTATGGAACAGAGCACGTCAATGCCTCTGTCCCTGACCCTTGATCACTGGACCAAAGTCCGCTTAAGGGCTCAGAATCTTTCTTTTTTTAGTAAAACGCTGGACCTGGCAGAATCTCTGTGCCTCAGAATGGCTCATCTTTGGAGTCGTATGGCCCCTAGGGGGATCTTTCTACTTCCTACTAATTTAAAAAGTCAGAGGTATTGTCTTTCAGCCAGCGCCACATAGCCATCCGGATCAACAGCCATATATCTTAACTTGGCAGGACCTCTGCAAATCTCCTCCTCCATGGGTGAAGCCTTTCCTTGCCCCTACCTCTGCTCCTACTCCTTCCCCCATGATCTCTCAAACCCTCTCAACCTCCTCCTCCTCCACCCTCTGTTCTCCCTGAGTCACAGATTTGACTCTACTGGACTCTTCTCCCCCTCCTTATCCCCTGCCCTCGTCCCCTAACACACAACACACTCTAAGTGATTCCGCTGCTGCTGACTAAGCCTCTCTACCATTGGAGGAAGCTAAGCCGGTAATAGGATCTGACAATGGACCGATGTTCATGACCCAGGTGAGTCAGGGGTTAGCCAGGAACCTGGGGATTAATTGGAAGTTAAATTGTGCTTATAGACCACAGAGTTCAAGACAAGTAGAAAGAATGAATAGAACCATTAAAGAGACCTTAACGAAATTAAGCTTAGAGACCAGCATAAGATTGGACTATGCTCCTGCCTTATGCAATGTTTCATGCAAGAAAAAATCCCTTTGTTTCTTTGAGTAACCTTACCACATGTGAAATTCTTTATGGTGGCCCTCCTCCAGTAGGGGACCTAAGCCCAACTGTAAGACCTAAAGATCCTTTCCACACCCCCTTGCTTGACAGACTTAAAGATCTTGAAAGAACTCAGTAATACCTGTGAAAACAGCTGGCCACTGCCTACCCAACTGGGAACCAGGGGATTCCACATCCATATCAAGTAAGAGATTTCATCTATGTAAGATGATATCAGGTGTCATCCCTGGTACCCCGCTGAAAAGGACCATACCAGGTGCTATTATAACACCTACAGTGGTAAACGTAAACAGAATCACTTCCTGGATCCATACCTCTCATCTCAAGCCTGCTGCCTATACAGAATCTTTCTGGAAACTGAAAGACTGGTAACAGTTTCAAATTGTGTATTGGCAATGTGAATAAGGTTATATACTCTCCCCTTGGCTACAAGTAGTCCTAACCCTCATCAGCCCATTAAGCAGTGATGGCTGATCACAAATCCTACTGGAAAAGAAGTATGGTCTATCTCGCATACAGCCCCCTTAGGGACCTGGTGGCCATCTCTCCACCCAGACATTTGTTAGCTGGCTATAGGTATTTCCTATTGTGATATCCCTGATGAAGAGGATCCCACTAAAATACCATTAAATCCCTTCTGTACCATAGATAATGGAAACAAACCTTATGGATGTAGGGACACACGAGCCAGATGCAGATTGGCTAGTCTAGATTACTAAGTTTGCCTGGCAGACTATCAAAGCCACAAAGAGTAATGGCTGTGTGGGGGAAAAGCCGACTTTTTCTGTATGTCATGGAAATGTGTGCATACAGGGGCTGCCTGATGAAACCCCAATTCTTCATCAAATTCAGTACACAGCATTGGCCACATTACCAATTAGACAACCAAAAACTATGGCACCCAGATGGGTCTCTAGATCCTCAAATTTTGCGTGACCTTTTTAACTTCTGCAAGTGCTCAAAAGAGTGAAAGGAAATTCCCCTATGTGGAAGCCTTTTCCCTCCCTCACTCACATCCTGAACTATGCTTCTCCAATAGATCATTATCCTCAGCCTTCTGCTCCAGACCCTCTGATGTCACTCCCATCTCAGCAACTTGATTTCTCCCCTCCAATAACTAGATCAGAAACCCAAAGCTCCACCAGTTCTCAGACCATCGGCCCCTTGCTGAGGTAGCAGGTACATAGGTACCGCTCCACCGACTCATTCCTCTCATCTCCTGTCAGTGCCCTCACCGGGTCCCACCAGGTCCTCTTACCAGCTAACCCAATGCTCAAACGAGCTGAGGAGAGCCCTGAGACCCTTATCCAAGATGTAATATAATTGGCCTTTAAAGTTGCTTTGTCATCACTGAAAACATGTTACTAAAATTTAAAGTCCCTCACAGGATTTTGGGATCCTCACTCCCGTCTTTCACTCTGCTCTACCTGATCTACTGCTCAAGTTTGCTGCTAGGAAATTCCCAATACCCTTTCGCATTATTCTTTTACATCTCTCTTTTCCCTCATTCTCAGATCCTCGGAGGTGCTCTCAGCCCCACTTTCCCCGTCTTTCCCCCTCTGTACCAGGCCCACAGAAAAGTCTTAAATGACCTTCTTCAGAAGTCTTCACCATGGCTGAGTTTTGAACTTTCAGCAAAACAGTCCCAATAAAGACTTTAATGTAGATAAACTTTCTCTTTCGTATTGCCCTGTTCTACTTGGCCACTGGCTAAAAATCTCAGTACTTCTAAGCTAGACAACCCCTAACTAGTTTTTCACAAAATATGTGAACAAGTCCTCTGGCCTTCAGCTGGGGCTTCACAGAGATGGCTACATTTCTAAGATAAAGAAATTACCAACCGGGCTCCATGGTAACAGCTGGCAGGGGGAAAATAAGAAATGGAAGAAAAAGCTCTCCTCCTCCCAGGTGTCCTTGAAAAGTTAACTTGCCCAGAACAGAAGGAAAAACAGAAACAAATACTGCTTTTTTAAACTTCTGAAGACTGTGAACTTCTGAGCCCCATCCCTTATAAGTTGGGTACAAAATTCTGAAACTACCTAAACTTGAGTTTCAGGGGATTAATTGATTACAATAGAAGCAATGCCCTCTGAATCCGGTTTCAACCAAATAGGACTGTTTCCCTCTCTTGAGTGCTATCTTAGGGCCTTGCTTTGTCAGTGCCTACAACAGCATAATTCTATATACTTAAACATCGTTTATGTTTTCATGAAATGATCAAGATATGTGATAAATTGTGTAATGGTGCAGATGTTTCCCAGAGTGCTCTATCATGACGCAGGTTCATTTGAAGATCAAAGAGGGGGGGCATACAACCGGTTCCACTGGGAACATATATCCCTCACTTTAGCCATCCTATTAGGAATAGGAGTTGCTCCACGGGTGGGCAGAGGAACCAGTGGCATTGTCCATGGGACACAAAAGATGACCCAATTAGAAGCAGCAATAGAGCAAAAGTAAGATATTAGAAACCTCCTTCAGGGCTTTGCATGAAACTTTAACCTCTCTCTCTGAAGTTGTTTTACAGAACAGTTGAGGGTTGGACCTCCTCTTCATTAGAGAAGGGGGCCTTTGTGCTGCATTGAGGGAAGAATGTTGTTTTTATGCTGACTATACTGGAGTCGTAATAAAATCTATGAGTAAATTTAAAAGACACCTTGAAGAGCATCAACAAGTGAGAGAGGGCCCAAAAGGGTGGCTTGAGTCTTGGTTCACACAGTCCCCCCGGTTAACTACGTTTTTATCAACCCTGGCCGGTCCAATAATAATCCTCATATTATTGCTAACTATAAAACCCTGTTTGCTCAACCGTGTAATGTCTTTTCTCCAGGCTCAAATTGGAGGAGTTAAACTTATGGTAATACCCCACTAGCAGACATTGAATGTGACACCCTCCAATGATCATTTTTATGATTAAAATTAGCCAGAAGAAGAAGTGGGGAATGAAATATTAATAAAATAGGTACTTGTCACATCTTGTTTTTCTGTATGCTTAACAGAACACTGTTGAAATCTTGAGAAATGTTTGCAAAACTTGTTCCCAGAATGTTCTATCCCCAACTGCCAAATTGCAGAATGTACTCCCTCTCCCAGTTGCATGCAAACCGCCCACTCGCCCTGACACATCAATACAATTCCCTCCCTTCTCTCTCCAGGGAAAGTATATAAGCTCTACTTCAGCTATTCTCAGGGCTATCTGCACTATTCAGGTGAGCTCTGAACCCCAGCATTCTGGACACCCAATAAACCCTTTGATGTTGCATGAGATAGCCTGTTGGTAGTCTCCTCCTCTGAAGCTCGCACCACGTTTACTTGGATGATTGAATGTAGAAGAGAACATCCAGTCAAAAAGGGATAGTCTGTAGCATTAGGAAGATAGTCAGTAAGTTTAGGAAGAAGGGTGAGTATAAGATTTGGAACAAAAGTTTCTTAGCAATAGGATTTCGATTAGAGAGTGAATGTAAATGTCAGCACAAGTGAAGAGTCAGTCACAATGATGAAGTGGGGAAAATATGTAGGAAAGCATATATCAATAGAGACATTACAAAATCAGGCAGAGTATAAAGTGTGTGATAGGATTAGACATTTTGAGCAGGGTTGAGTTAAAATATATAATCTTAGGAAGAAACAAATATGTAGTCACAAATAGGATTGACATTTGAGAGCATTGGGCAAATTTCAGGTGGATGAATATTTTTGAGAATAATCTTGTGAATAGTTGATTATAAACCCACATACATGAACATGAATGAATTTAGGGAGTGAATATAAGACACATATATTTCATATTTTGAAAAATCTGGAGAGTGTATATATATATATATATATATATATATATATGTATATATATATATATATATATATATATATACATATATATATATATATATACATATATATACATATACATAAAACACACACACAGACAAAAAAGTAGCAATATATATGTCAATCAAAATTCATTATAAAATATATACCATCCACAGATCTAAAAATATTCATTTTACTGAACATGGATTTATGTATAATGCTGTTCAACTAGCAAGCTCACCCATAGGTTGAATATTCAGTTCCAACAGGGTTTAGTAGGAGTGATCTCTTCTAACAATTTGTATCTGCCAAGTCAGCCACCTCACAAGAATGTACGTGTGGTACCAGATAGGAATCTATATGTGCATATAAGAATACAGAGAAAGGGAGACAGGAATTCACATATTTGTTAACCTTAAAAATACTAGGACAACTATTTCAACAAACAATTGACTAGATTTATAACTCCAACTCTGTATCATGCAAAAGGCAAATCCATCTATACACCATGCCTACTCTGTACTGCTTGTATTTCTATTCTTTATGGGTTATTTTTCTCCATCATATTAGGATTAGTAGTCAGAGTCTGGTAGGGTATGGGTTAGAGTCAGGTATTCAGTCTTTTGAATTGAAAATAGGACACTGAATCCAATGTGTATGCAAATATATGCTACGGAAAAATCTTCCCACTCTCCTCCAGAACAATGCCTTGACATTACCTTCGCCCCAAGTAAGACACAATTAGAGGAGAAGAGTTAGAAAATCTGTGAATACATATCTAGAATGGAAAATGCTCCAGATTTCACATCTTTGGAGGTGGTAGAGGAGTTTCCAAAAGTAAGAGACAGGGTAAACACTCCACAAACATGGAGCTCTGCTGGCCAAAAACTTTTTGAGAATCTGCCTCTCAGGTTGGGCACTTGAAATATATGTTGTTGTCAGGAGCTTTAGCTTTATTTGTAGTGAAACCATCAAAGCTGGATCTGCATCTATGTGACCTGGAGGAAATGGTTACTTATTTTAAAATAAAAATGAGGCAGCAGTGATGAATTCTCTTTTTGTAGGTAAACTTTGGCCACTGAGGGCTATGGGTCTTCCCGTGTGGACTGTGAAACCAATGGTCATCCTCCAATTTTCGTGGTGTTTCTTGCTGCTGCACTGGGAGTTTGGTATTTGCTTCATGAAATACAATGAGTTCAAATGGGACACAGTGCTGAAGGGAGTTCTGTCAGGTGTGGTTGGCAGGGTCTCCAGGAGAATGCACCAACCAGGGTTCTATCTCAAGTAGCTTGCCCCCTTGACAATAGCAACATGATACTGAACATTGCCCTGAAACCTCTCCATATAAAAATATGCCTTTACATATATGGGTGTGATGGTTGCACCATGTCAGTCACAGCCATTTGGAAGCCAATGGAAGATCCACATGGCCCCACCACAGATGTTTTATCACACATTTGCATAACACAACTCTAGGCCCACTACTTACCAGGCCCCAACTTACTGGCATCTCTGTTCTACACCATTTTCATGAAACCCAGTCAATCAAGGCCCTGTCTGGTATACTCATGATCATCAACAGGACATCAAAGGTCCTCCAGTGCCAGCTGGTCATCGGAATTTCTAAAATTTCATGGTAATTATCTAGCATTTTTTCACAGATGCATTTGGAGGCAATGTTGGTTTCAATTCATTCAGGAACCATTAAATGGTGAGGAAGCTAATTTCAGGGAAATCTCTGGAGCACTCTCACAGGCAAGTCTACCCAAAGAGTGGCCAAAAAGTCACATGAAGCCAGGCCCATGGAGGTCTACAAAGCAAGGTCCAAGTGTGTTTTGAATCTCAATTATGCCTGCCAAGTCTTTCAGAATAAAATCATGTAATATCCTGGCTGTGATTCCCAGTGTTCTGTGGAAAGCCACTCTGGGCCTTGATCCCAGGTTCCAATGGCAAATCTCATTCATGGCCTCCTAAAATCCCAACACAATTCATGTCAATACTTCTCTGAGGTCAGTTCCAGAACTCAGTCTCTAAGGGGAATCACAGCAGAATTCAAGCCCAGGTTTACCCAGTCATCTCTTCCAACTGCCACACAAATGACCACAATTATAACCAAAACACTCCTACATGGCCCTCATCTTCTACCATAAAGATACTCATCATAACATCTGGATGGAGGTTTTCATGAGAGGCACATCCCAAGACAGTGTCCAAAATAAGCTCCCTTGCCCCTCATTTGCCGAATGTCAGGGTGGCTTGGACACCCTTCCTGTGAACCAGGAGTGATCAAATAGCCCTGCCCTTAATACTGCTTCGCTTCTCCAATTTGAGGCTCTCTGACTGTTGGGTCTAGATTCTTTTTGTGAATTGGAGTCATGAGAAAAGCCAAGCCCCTCTGCAGAGATTTGAAGAACTCATTTCACCCAAAGAATCCCTATTCTGACATGATGGATTTCAGAAACCTAACAAAGGAAGGCAATATAATTCATGCACATTGATTGAACGTTTTTCCATTTTGGTTTAGATGCACATATGGGATCTTTCTTTACTTCCATCAGGTGCTGAGAATCTAAGTCACAGCCTAAAACAGGGCAAAGGGCCTGAATCAGACACATCCTTTTCCAATGAAATTAAGCAAAGAGCCAGAGGTGATGCACATTCATTTCCATTTGAAAACTGTTTTCTTCAGGCTTAACAAAGGGGTTGCATGAGACAAAGACCTTCCTGATATTCAGGGCAACAGAACAATAGGTAAGCAAAAGGCCCAAAGCAGGGTATCTCCACTGAGACTTTCCTGGTCACACTGATATCTGAGTTTTCTGAGATGCTGGCCATTCCATTCAGGTATCCAGTACATGGCCATGTCAAAGACCTTGGATTTGGTACATATCTTGGACACATAACCATGAGCCTATTCTAGAGAGTGGCCAGATTTCAGGAAGAAAACAGGGACATAGGAAGGTATTAGGTGTTGCCCGTGCATAAGGCAAGCCACACTCCATTCATAAATTGGGCAGGATGAATGCTGGGAAGCTTTATACTAGACATGACACATCCATTGCTGCATTCTCTTTTCTCATGTCTACTACCACAGGCACAGTGGGATACACAGACATGGAAACACTCACCTCTTCAAACGACTTACCGGAAACAGTTCACTCCAAAACAAACAAACCGCCATTCCTACCTATTTTCAGAACATGAGACAAACCACAAACCCACACCCACTCCCAAAAAGGCACCTCCTTCCCCATAGGTGTATGACTAACCAGAGTGTCCTCTGACTGGTGGCCATACTCTGTTCTTCCGAAATGGCCTGTCCTCTCTCAGATCTGTTTTCCTTGGCCAACTCTGTAAAGTTGTAAGGAAAAAGTGGAGAGCCACTACCTGCTTTCTCAGGAAAGCTCCCTATTCAGAGCTCTCCAGGCATTTGGTAATCCTCACTTCAGTAGGTACCAAGAATGACTGACTCTATCGTTGGTAAATCCAAACAAGTGAGCCCACTGGGACTGGGACTGGGACTGCCTCTGGGTGCCTGGCTCCTTGGATACAAAGTTCAGAGAGTTCCATCACCAAGGAAATGAGGTATGTCACATTCTTTGGAACTGAATGAGGTCACTGCCTTGGCAAAGGTATATCTTATGATGTGCAAAAACTGAAGAAATAATAATGTAAGAGTGTCGAATACAAATGAATGACAAATTACATATCATGTCCCATAGGAGTCTACTTGCATTGATGTTAGACTGGGTCAGTTACTGAAGAATAATTAGGATTTGTATGCACCATTCACTGAAGTTAGTTTTCAGTACTAGGAAACAAATATGTATTTCAGGTGGATGAATATTTCTGATTATAATCTTGTGAAAAGTTGATTATAAATCCACATACATGAACATGAATGAATTTAGAGAGTGTATATTAGACACATATATTTCATATTTTGAAAAATTTGGAGAGTATATCTATATCTATATCTATATCTATATCTATATATATACACACACACACACAAACACACACACAAAACACTCACAGACATTAAAAAGTACCAATATAAATGCCAATCGAATTCATCAGTAAATATATATCATCCACAAATGCAAAAATATTTATTTTACTGAACATGAGTTAATGTATAATGTTGTTCTACTAGGACGCTCTCCTATAGGTTGAATTTTCATTTCCAACAGCATTTAGGAGCAGTGAACTCTTCTCACAATTTGTATCTGCCAAGACAGCCACCTCACAAAAATGTACGTGTGATACCTGGTAGGATTCTATATATGCATATAAATATACATGTGTGAATAGGCTACAGAAAAGGGAAACAAGAATTCACATATTTGTTAAGTTTAAAAACACATGGAGAATATTTCAATTAAAATTTGACTAGATTTATAACTCCTCCCTTATATAATGCAAATGTCAAGTCCAACAATACAACATGTCTCTCTGAAGTGCTTGTATTTCTATTGTGTTGGGTTAATTTTCTCCATTATATTAGGATGAATAGTCTGAGTCTACTAGGTATGGGTTAGTGTCAGGGATTCAGTATTTCGAATGGAAAATTGGAAAATGAATCCAATGTGTATGTAAATATATGCTGCACAAATATCCTCCTGCTCTCATCCAGAACAATGCCTTGTCATTACCTTCACCCCAAGTAAGACACAATTAGAGGAGAAGAGTTACAAAATCAGTGAATACATATCTGGAATGGAAAATGCTCAGGAGTTCACAACCTTGGAGGTGGTAGAGCAGTTTCCAAAACTAAGGGACAGGGTAAACACTCCACAAACATGGAGCTCTGCTGGCCTAAAAATTTTTTGAGAAACTGCCACTGAGTTTTGCACTTGAAATAAATGTTGTTTTCAGGAGATTTGGCTTCCTTTGTAGTGAGACCATCAAAGCTGGGTCTGAATCTATGTGACCTGGAGGACATGGTTTCTTATTTCCAATGAACTAGATGAAGCAGTGCTGAATCCTCTCTTTGTAGGTAAACTGAGGCCACTGGGGACTAAGTGTCTCCCCGTGTGGACTGTGAAGCCATTTGGTCCTCTTCCACTTTTTGTGGTGTTTTTGCTGCTGCACTGTGAGTTTGGTATTTGTTTCACGAAATACTAGGAGCTAAACTGGGACACAGTGCTGGAGGGAGTTCTGTCACGTGTGGTGGGTCAGGGTCTGCAAGAGAATGCACCAACTAGGCTCCTATCTCTCACAGCTTGCCCCATTGCCCCCTTGTCCATATCAACCTGATTCTTAATTTTCCTCTGAAAACTCTCCATGTAGCAAGATGCCTTTACATACAAGGGTCTGCTGGCTGCACCATGTCAGTTACAAGCCATTTGGAATCCAATGGTAGATCCACATGGCCCTACCACGGATGTTTTATCAAACACCTCCCCACCACTGCTCTAGACCCACTACTCAGCAGGCTCCAACTTTCTGGCATCTCTGTTCTACACCATTTTCATGAAACTCAGTAAGTCAAGGCACTGTCTGGTATAATCATGATCAGCAACAGGACATGCAGTGTTTCTCCAGTGCCACCTGGTCATAGGAATTTCAAAAATTTCATGGTATTTATCTAGCCATTTTTCAAGCATGAAGTTGGAGGCACTGTGGATTTCAGTTCATTCAGCAAACATTAAATGGTGAGGAAGCTCATTTCAATGAAATCTCTGGAGAACTCTCACAGGCACGGCTTCCCAAAGAGTGGACAAACGGTCACATTAGGCCAGGCCCATTGAGGTCTACAATGTGAGGTCCATGTGTGTTTTGACTCTCAACTATGGCTGCCATTTCTTTAAGAATAAAATCATGTGATATCCTTGCTGAGATTCCCAGGCCTCTGTGGAAATCCACCCGGGGCCTAGGTCTCAGTTTCCAAGAGCGACTTTCATGCGTGGCCTCTTAAAATCCCAACAAAATTCATGGCAATGCTTCTCTGAGTTCACTTCCAAAATCCAGTCTCTAAGGGGAATCACACCAGAGTTCAACCCCACGTGTACACAGTCATTTTTTCCAATGCCACACAAATGACCAAAATCAAAACCAAAACACTCCCACATGGCCCTCATCTTATTCCATATAGTCAATCATCTTAACCTCTGGCTGGAGGTTTCCATGAGGGGCGCAGCCCAAGACAGTGTCCAAAATCAGCTCCTTTGCCCCTCATTTGCCTAAAGTCAGGGTAGCCTGGATACCGTTTCTGTGAACCAGGAGTGAACAAATGAGCCTGCCTTTAATACTTCTTTGTTTCTCCAATTTGAAGCCTACTGATTTTAGGTATCAATTCTTTAGGTGATTTAGAGTCATGTGAAAACACAAGCACCTCTGCAGGGCTTTGAAGAACTCATTTGACCCAAGAATCCCTATTCTCATTTGATGGAGTGCAGGAACCTAACAGAGGAAGGCAAGAGACTTCATCCACAATGAATGATATTTTTTGCCATTTTGGTTTTGGAAGCTCACATGGGATCATTCTTAAGATCTATCAGGTGCTGAGAATCTAAGTCACAGCCACACACAAGTCCAAAGGCTGATAAAGACACATCTCTTTCCAAAGCAATTAAGCAAAGAGCCACAGGTGAGGCCCATTCATTTCCATTTGAAAACTGTTTTCTTCAGGCTTCACAAAGGGGTGGCATGAGGCAAAGACCTTCCTGACATTCAGTGCAACACAACAATAAGTAAGGAAAAGGCCCAAAGCAGGGTTTCTGCACTGAGATTTTTCTGGTCACACTGATATCTGAGTTTTCTGAGATGCTCGCCATTCTCTTCAGCTATCCAGTACATGGCCATGTCACAGAGCTAAGAGGTGGTACATATTTTGGACACAAATCCATGAGCCTATTCTGGAGAGTGGCCAGAATTCAGGAAGAAAACAACAACTTAGAAAGATAGCAGGTGTTGCACATCGATAAGACAAGCTGCAGTCCATTCATATATTTCGCAGGATGAATTATGGGAAGATTTATACTAGACAGGACACATCCATTAATGCATTCTCTTTTCTAATGTCTACAACAACAGACACAGTGGGATACACAGAAAGAGAAACACTCGCCGTGTCAAATGACTTACTAGAAACTGTCCACTCCAAACCAAACAAACTGCCTATCCTATCTATTCTCAGAACATGAGACAAAACAACAAACCCACACCCACTCCCACAAAGGCACCTCCTTGCCCCAAGTAGGTCTGTGACTATCCGGAGTGTCCTCTGACTGGTGGGCCATACTATGTTCCCCCGAAATGGCCTGTCTTCTCTCAGACATTCTTTCCTTGACCAACTCTGTGAAGATGTCAGGAAAAAGTGGTTAGCCACTACCTGTTTTCTCAGGAACGGTCCATCTTCAGAGCTCTCCTGGCATTTGGCCATCCTCACATCATTAGGTACCATGAAAACTGACTCTGTTCTTGGTAAATCCAAACAAGTGAGCCCACTGGGACTGGGACTGGGACTGCCTCTGGGTGCCTGGCTTCTTGGATACCAAGTTCAGAGAGTTCCATCACCAAGGAAATGAGGTATGTCACATTCTTTGGACCCGAATGAGGTCACTGCCTTGGCAACCACTTTGTCCTAACAGTTGCTTCCAAGGGTAACATAAGATGGAGGTTGCCCCTACTTCCTGTGACACTTTCATAAGGTAGAATGTATATCAACCATTGGCACCCGGGAACAGCTCTCCACTCAGGCCTGGTTAGGTCCATCTTCTCTACAATAAGAACAGAGAGATTCAGATTCAGACACATCCCTTCATCCTGACCAGGTTGTTTGCCATGGAAGATGACTTTTGCTCTCTCAGGTGCTTCATACCTGCCTAGAACTTCTCCAGGTATCATTTGTGCATGGACGTTTGAGGTTCTCATCAGGTGGAAGGTCCCCAACTTTCCTGTATTGTAAGAACCACTCTGACAGCTCTTTTGCCCATTTTGGTTTGGGATGCACACATGGGATTTTTCTTTAGACCCATCATGTGCTGTGAATCTAAGCCACAGCCTCACATAGGGCTGAGAGGCTGATTCAGAAACATCCATTTCCAAAGCAATTAAGCCAAGAGGCACAGGTAATGACCATTCTTTTCCATTTGAAAACTATTTTCTGCAGGCTTCACAAAGTGTGGCCTGAGGCAAAGACCTTCCTGACATTCAGGGCAACAGAATAGGTAAGCAAAAGACCCAAAGCAGGGTTTCTCCACTGAGACTTTCTTGGGCATACTGATATCTGAGTTTTCTGAGATACTCGCCATTCCCTTCAGCTATCCAGTACATGGCCATGTCACAGAGATGGAGGTGGTACATATCTTGGACACAAAATCATGAGCGTATTCTGGAGAGTGTCCAGAATTCAGGAAGAAAACAGGAATTTAGAAAGATGGCAGGAGTTGCCCATCCATACGGCAACCTGCAGTCCATTCATTAATTGCACAGGATGAATGCTTTGAAGCTTTCTTGTAGACAGGACACATCCATTGATGCATTCTCTTTTCTAATGTCTACAATCACGGACACAGTATGATATATAGACACAGAAACACTCACCTTGTCAAAGGACTTACTAGACACAGTCCACTCCAAAACAAACAAACCAGCTTTCCTAACTATTCTCAGAACATAAGACAAAACCACAAACTCACACTCACACCCAAAAAGTCACCTCCTTTCCCCAAGTAGGTCTGTGACTATCCGGAGTGTCCTCTGACTTGTGGGCCATACTATGTTCCCCCAAAATGGCGTGTCCTGTCTCCAATCTGTTCTCTTTGGCCAACTCTGTGATTTGTCAGGAGCCCATGGTGAGAAACTACCTGCTTTCTCTGGAAAGGCCAGTCTTCATAGTTTCCAGGCATTTGGCTGTCCTCACATCAGTAGGTACAAAGAAAGAGTAACTCTGTCTTGTTAAATCCAAACAAGTTAGCCCACTGGGACATGGAGTGGGTTTGACTCTGTGTGCCTGGTTTCCTGGATCCCAAGATCACAGACTTTCATTACCAAAACTGTAAGGTGATGTCACTTTCTTCAAGATCTGAATGAAGTCACTGTCTTGGAAACCACTTTGTTTTAACAGTTGCTTACATGGTTCCCAAAAGATGGAGGCTGCCTCTACTTGCTGTGACTCATTCATATGTTAGAATGGTATATCAACCATAGGCACCGGGGAACAGCTCTCCACACAGGCATGGTTTGGTCCATCTTCTCTACATTAGGAAGAGAGAGGCTAATTCAGACACATCCCATCAACCTGACCAGGTTGTTTGCCATGGAAGATGACTTTTGCTCTCTCATGTCCTTCATAGATGCCTACATCTTCTCCAAGGATCATTTCAGCATGGAACTTTTAGGTTTTCAGCAGCTGGAAGATCGCCTATATTCCTGTATTGTAAGACCAACTCTGTCCCTGCTCTTCTGTAAAATTAGATTGAGGGAAAAGTGTATGGTTAGGGTTAATAACATGTTCAATTTGGGTTAGGAATCATTCTCTGGAATGAATATTTGTATTAGGAACCTGCGATATTTATAAGAATATATAGGTGAAATATAAGTATGAAAACAGAAATCTAGGTAAGTTTTGAAGCCCAGAAGGGCATTGGGCCCTTGATTGGGATACTTAGCATTGATTTATGTCCTGCACAGTTGTCTCAGTTAAATCAATATACTATGGCATAGGACCTTCTAATTTGGATGATTGAATGTGGAAGAGAACATCCAGTCAAAAAAGGATATTCGGTAGGATTAGGAAAATAGTCGATGGGTTTAGATAAAAGAGTGAGTATAGGATTTGGACCAAAAGTTCTTTAGCAATAGGGTTTCAGGTAGAGAGTGAATGTAAATGTCAGCACATGTGAAGAGTCAGTCACAATGATGAACTGGGTAAAATATGTAGGAAAGCAATATTTTGAAGACGTATAAATTAATTGGGGGTACAAATAGGTGTACCTTGTGCCTATGAATATAGAGATAATGCATGAATAGACCATACTGTGAATAAATAATATAACTGGTTCGAACTTTAAATAATGGATTGAATTGATTTCTGAAAATATAGAGGAAACCTAATATTGATATACAATCATCCATTCCAAACAGTTATGCATCTAATGGTGATATTAGATTTATGGTTTATCATGAAAAGTGTGTGAGTTTTGCTTCAAAACTGATTATGAAATTAAAAAAAAAATGTGTTTGCAGAGAAGTCTCATGAAAAGACCAGTCAAGAAACCGGGAGGAATACATGTGTTCTGAAGCAGGAAATGATTAAAAGTGAAAAAATACCTATAAAGTTGTGAACTTGTGGATGAAATATATATCCTATGATGTGCAAAAACTGCAGAAATATTAATGTAGCAGTGTGGAATATAAATGAACGTCAAAATACACATCATGTCCCATAGGAATCTACTTGCATTGATGTTAAACTGGGTCAGATACTGTAGAATTATTAGGATTTGTATGCACCATTCACAGAAGTGAGTTGTCAGTACAAGGAAACAAATATGTATTTCAGGTGGATGAATATTTCCAATAATAATCTTGAGAAAAGTTGATTATATTTCCTCATGCATGAACATGAATGAATGTATGAATGTAGAGAGTGTATATAAGACACATATATTTCATGTTTTGATAAATCAGGAGAGTATATATATATATATATATATACCAAAAAAACACACAGAGAAACATAAAAAAGTAGCAATATATGCCAAATGAAATTTATAATGAAATATATAACATCTACTGATGCAAAAATATATACTTTACTGAACATGAAATTATGTATAATGTTGTTGTACTAGGAAGCTCACCCATAGGTTGAATTTTTAGTTCCAACAGCGTTTAAGAGGGGTAGTCTCTTCACACAATTTATATCTGCCGAGTCAGCAACCTCACAAAAATGTACGTGTGATACCAGGTAGGATTCTATATGTACATATAAAAATACATGTGCTGTATAGGCTAGAGAGAAAGGGAGGCAGGGATTCACATATTTGTTAATTTTAAAAACACATGAAAAACTATTCCAAATAAAAATTCACTAGATTTATAACACCTACCATTTATTATGCAAAAGAAAAGTTCAAAAATACACCATGCCTCCTCTGACCTGCTTGTATTTCTGTTCTATTTGGGTTATTTTTCTCCATCATATTAGGATTAGTAGTCAGAGTCTAGTAGGGTATGTGTTAGTGTCAGGGATTCAGTATTTTGAATGGAAAATAGGAAAAAGAATCCAATGTCTATCAAATATGTGCTACACAAAATATTTCCCCTCTCTCATCCAGAACAATGCCTTGACATTACCTTCACCCCAAGTAAGACACAATTAGTGGAGAAGAGTTATAAAATCTGTGAATATATAACTGGAATGGAAAATGCTCAGGAGTTCACAACCTTGGATGTGGTAGAGAAGTTTCCATAAGTAAGTGACAGGTTAAAAACTCCACAAACATGGAGCTCTGCTGGCCTAAAGGACTTCTTGATAAACTGCCTCTGAGGTTGGGCACTTGAAATATATGTTGTTTTCAGGAGCTTTAGCTTCCTTTGTCGTGAGACCATCAAAGCTGGGTCTGATTCTATGTGACCTGGAGGACATGGTTTCTTATTTTCTAATGAACATGAGGCAGCAGTGGTGAATTCTCTCTTTTAAGTAAAATGTGACCAGTGCGTGCTAAGTCTCTCCCCATCTGGGCTGTGAAGCCATTTGGTCATCCTCCACTTTTTCATGGTTTTTCTTTCTCCTGCATTGGTAGTTTGGTATTTGCTTCACGAAATACAAGGAGTTCAAAAGGGACACAGTGCTGGATGGAGTTCTGCCACATGTGGTGGGTCAGGGTCTGCAGGAGAATGCACCAACCAGGCTTCTATCCCACATATCTTTTTCCCTTGTCTATTGCAACCTGATTCTTAACATTGCCATGAAACCTCTCCATATAACAAGACGCCCTTACATATTAGTGTCTGCTGGCCTCACCATGTCTGTCACAAGCCATTTGGAAGCCAATGGCAAATCCATATGGCCACATCAGAGATGTATTATGACACACATACACACCACTGCTCTAGGCACACTACTCAGCAGGCACCAACTTACTGGCATGTCTGTTCTAGATCATTTTCATGAAACACAGTCAATCAAGGCACTGTCTAGTATACTCATGATAAACAACAGGACATCCAAAGGTTCTCCAGAGACATGTTGTATAGTTGGACTTAACATTTCCATTATATAAGGTAGGAGTTATAAATCTAGTGAAATTTTAATTGAAATATTCTCATGTGTTTTTAAACTTAACAAATATGTGAATTCTTGTTTCCCTTTTCTGTAGCCGATTCACACATGTATATTTATATGCATATATAGAATCCTACCAGGTATCACACGTACATTTTTGTGAGATGGCTGTCTTGGCAGATACAAATTGTGAGAAGAGTTCACTCCTCCTAAATGCTGTTGGAAATGAAAATTCAACCTATAGGAGAGAGTCCTAGTAGAACAACATTATACATGAACTCATGTTCAGTAAAATAAATATTTTTGCATTTGTGGATGATACATATTTACTGATGAATTTCGATTGGCATTTATATTGGTACTTTTTAATGTCTGTGAGTGTTGTGTGTGTGTGTGTGTGTGTGTGTGTGTGTCTGTGTATATATATATATAGATATAGATATAGATATACTCTGATAATTTTTCAAAATATGAAATATATGTGTCTAATATACACACTCTAAATTCATTCATGTTCATGTATGTGGATTTATAATCAACTTTTCACAAGATGATAATCAGAAATATTCATCCACCTGAAATACATATTTGTTTCCTAGTACTGAAAACTAACTTCAGTGAATGGTGCATACAAATCCTAATTATTCTACAGTAACTGACCCAGTCTAACATCAATGCAAGTAGACTCCTATGGGACATGATATGTAATGTGTCATTCATTTGTATTCGACACTGGTACATTATTGTTTCTTCAGTTTTTGCACATCACAGGATATACATTTCATCCACAAGTTCACAAATTAATAAGCATTTGTTTCAACTTTAATCATCTTGCTTCAGAACACATGTATTGTCAGGGTTTCTTGACTGGTCTTTTCATGAGACTTCTTTCCAAACACATTATTTTGAATTTCCATAATCATTTTGAAGCAAAACTCACACACTCTTCATAATAAACCAAAACACTAATATTTCCATTAGATATATACCTGGTTGGAATGAATGATTGTATATCAATATATGATTTCCTTTAATTTTTCAGATATCAGTTAATTCATTATATAAAGTTCAAAAAAGTTATATTATTTATTCACAGTATGGTCTATTCATGCTTTTTCTCTATGTTCCTAAAAACAGGGTACACCTCTTTGTACCCCCGATTCTCATTTTACACCTTCAATATATTGCTCCCAGAAATGGTGAAAGAAATACTCATGTCACCTCATTATCACAGTAATATTCTGGACAAAAAATGGAAAGGTCACACTTATGATTGTACCAAAGCCTAAAAGGAAAGTGAACATGGATTTCTAAAAACATCCATGTCCAGGTTGCCTAATGCTGTCAATTGTCAATCCTATTGGTGACTACATATTTGTTTTTTCCTAATTTATATATTCAAACTCAACCCTGTTGAAAATGTCTAATTCTATCACTCACTTTATACTTTGCCTGATTTCGTAATGTTTCTATTGATATCTGCTTTTCTACATATTTTCCCCAGTTCAACATAGTGACTGACTCTTCATATGTGCTGACATTTACATTCACTCAACAACCGAAAGTCTATTGCTAAAGAACTTTTGGTCCAAATCCTATACTCACTCTTCTTCCTAAACCTACAGACTATCTTCCTAATCCTACTGAATATCCCTTTTTGACTGGATGTTCTCTTCTAAATTCAATCATCCAATGTACAAGGTCCTATGCCATTGTATATCGAATTATCTGAGGCATCTTTGCAGAACATCATTCAAAGCTAAGTATCCCAATCAAGGGCAAAACCCTTCTGGGCTTCAAATCATACCTAGATTTCTGTTTTCCTACTTATATTTCACCTCTATATTCTTGTAAATATTGCAGGTTCCCAATACCATTATTCATCACACAGAATCACTCGTAACCCAAATCAAACCTGTTTTTAACCCCAAGTATACACCGTTCCCTCAATCATTTTACAGAAGAGCAGGGACAGAGTGGTTCTTACAATACAGGAAAGTTGGGGACCTTCCTCCTGATGAGAACCTCAAATGTCCATGCACAAATGATACCTGGAGAAGTTCTAGGCAGGTATGAAGCACCTGAGAGAGCAAAAGTCATCTTCCATGGCAAACAACCTGGTCAGGATGAAGAGATGTGTCTGAATCTGAATCTCTCTCTTCTTATTGTAGAGAAGATGGACCAAACCAGGCCTGAGTGGAGAGCTGTTCCCGGGTGCCAATGGTTGATATACATTCTACTTTATGAAAGTGTCACAGGAAGTAGGGGCAACCTCCATCTTATGTTACCCTTGGAAGCAACTGTTAGGACAAAGTGGTTGCCAAGGAAGTGACCTCATTCAGTTACAAAGAATGTGACATACCTCATTTCCTTGGTGATGGAACTCTCTGAACTTGGTATCCAAGAAGCCAGGCACCCAGAGGCAGTCCCAGTCCCAGTCCCAGTGGGCTCACTTGTTTGGATTTACCAAGGACAGAGTCAGTTTTCTTGGTACCTAATGATGTGAGGATGGCCAAATGCCAGGAGAGCTCTGAAGATGGACCTTTCCTGAGAAAACAGGTAGTGGCTAACCACTTTTTCCTGACATCTTCACAGAGTTGGTCAAGGAAACAAGATCTGAGAGAAGACAGGCCATTTCGGGGGAACATAGTATGGCCCACCAGTCAGAGGACACTCCGGATAGTCACAGACGTACTTGGGGGAAGGAGGTGCCTTTGTGGGAGTGGGTGTGGGTTTGTTGTTTTGTCTCATGTTCTGAGAATAGATAGAAAAGGCGGTTTGTTTGGTTTGGAGTGGACAGTTTCTAGTAAGTCATTTGACACGGCGAGTGTTTCTCTTTCTGTGTATCCCACTGTGTCCGTTGTTGTAGACATTAGAAAAGAGAATGCATTAATGGATGTGTCCTGTCTAGTATAAATCTTCCCATGCCCAATATATGAATGGACTGCAGCTTGTCTAATCGATGTGCAACACCTGCTATCTTTCTAAGTTGTAGTTTTCTTCCTGAATTCTGGCCACTCTCCAGAATAGGCTCATGGATTTGTGTCCAAAATATGTACCACCTCCAAGCTCTGTGACATGGCCATGTACTGGATAGCTGAAGAGAATGGCGAGCATCTCAGAAAACTCAGATATCAGTGTGACCAGGAAAGTCTCAGTGCAGAAACCCTGCTTTGGGCCTTTTGCTTACTTATTGTTGTGTTGCACTGAATGTCAGGAAGGTCTTTGCCTCAGGCCACCCCTTTGTGAAGCCTGATGAAAACAGTTTTCAAATAAAAATGAATGGGCCTCACCTGTGGCTCTTTGCTTAATTGCTTTGGAAAGGGATGTGTCTTTATCAGCCTCTTGGGCCTGTGTGTGGCTGTGACTTAGATTCTCAGCACCTGATGGATCTTAAGAATGATCCCATGTGAGCTTCCAAAACCAAAATGGCAAAAAATTTCATTCATTGTGGATGAAGTCTCTTGCCTTCCTCTGTTAGGTTCCTGCACTCCATCAAATGACAATAGGGATTCTTTGGGTCAAATGAGTTCTTCAAAGCCCTGCAGAGGTGCTTGTGTTTTCGCATGACTCTAAATCACCTAAAGAATCGATACCTAAAATCAGTAGGCCTCAAATTGGAGAAACACAGAAGTATTAACGGCAGGCTTATTTGTTCACTCCTGGTTCACAGAAACGGTGTCCAGGCTACCCTGACTTTAGACAAATGAGGGGCAAACGAGCAGATTTTGGACACTGTCATTGGCTGCGCCCCTCATGGAAACCTCCAGCCAGAGGTTAAGATGATTGACTATACGGAATAAGATGAGGGCCATGTGGGAGTGTTTTGGTTTTAATTTTGGTCATTTGTGTGGCATTGGAAAAAATGACTGGGTCCACGTGGACTTGAACTCTGGTGTGATTCCCCGTAGAGACTGAGTTTTTGGAACTGAACTCAGAGAAGCATTGCCATGAATTTTGTTGGGATTTTAAGAGGCCACGCATGAAAGTCACTCTTGGAAACTGAGACTTAGGCCCCGGGTGGATTTCCACAGAGGCCTGGGAATCTCAGCAAGGATATCACATGATTTTATTCTTAAAGAAATGGCAGCCATAGTTGAGAGTCAAAACACACATGGACCTCACATTGTAGACCTCAATGGGCCTGGCCTAATGTGACCTTTTGTCCACTCTTTGGGAAGCCATGCCTGTGAGAGTTCTCCAGAGATTTCATTAAAATGAGCTTCCTCACCATTTAATGTTTGCTGAATGAACTGAAACCCACAGTGCCTCCAACTTCATGCTTGAAAAATGGCTAGAAAAATACCATGAAATTTTTGAAATTCCTATGACCAGGTGGCACTGGAGAAACATTGGATGTCCTGTTGCTGATCATGAGTATACCAGACAGTGCCTTGATTTACTGAGTTTCATGAAAATGGTGTAGAACAGAGATGCCAGTAAGTTGGAGCCTGCTGAGTAGTGGGTCTAGAGCAATGGTGGGGAGGTGTTTGATAACACATCCGTGGTAGGGCCATGTTTATCTACCATTGGATTCCAAATGGCTTGTAACTGACATGGTGCAGCCAGCAGACCCTTATATGTAAAGGCATCTTGTTATAAGGAGAGTTTTCAGAGGAAAATTAAGAATCAGGTTGATATGGACAAGGGGGCAATGGGGCAAGCTGTGAGAGATAGGAGAATAGTTGGTGCATTCTCTTGCAGACCCTGACCCACCACACGGGACAGAACTCCCTCCAGCACTGTGTCCCAGTTTAGCTCCTAGTATTTCGTGAAACAAATACAAACTCACAGTGCAGCAGCAAAAACACCAAAAAAGTGGAGGAGGGACCAAATGGCTTCACAGTCCACACGGGAGACACTTAGTCCCCAGTGGCCTCAGTTTACCTACAAAGAGAGGATTCAGCACTGCTTCATCTTGTTCATTGGAAAATAAGAAACCATGTCCTCCAGGTCACATAGATGCAGACCCAGCTTTGATGGTCTCACTACAGAGGAAGCCAAATCTCCTGAAAACAACATATATTTCAAGTGTGGAAGCTCAGAGGCAGTTTCTCAAAAGTTTTTATGCCAGCAGAGCTCCATGTTTGTGGAGGGTTTACTCTGTCCCTTAGTTTTGGAAACTCCTCTACCACCTCCAAGGTTGTGAACTCCTGAGCATTTTCCATTCCAGATATGTATTCACTGATTTTGTAACTCTTCTCCTCTAATTGTGTCTTACTTGGGGTGAAGGTAATGTCAAGGCATTGTTCTGGATGAGAGCGGGAGGATATTTGTGCAGCATATATTTACATACACATTGGATTCATTTTCCAATTTTCCATTCGAAATACTGAATCCTGACACTAACCCAAACCTAGTAGACTCAGACTATTCATCCTAATATAATGGAGAAAATTAACCCAACACATTAGAAATACAAGTACTTCAGAGGAGACATGTTGTATAGTTGGACTTGACATTTGCATTATATAAGGTAGGAGTTATAAATCTAGTCAAAATTTTATTTGAATATTCTCCATGTGTTTTTAAACTTAACAAATATGTGAATTCTTGTTTCCCTTTTCTGTAGCCTATTCACACATGTATATTTATATGCATATATAGAATCCTACCAGGTATCACACGTACATTTTTGTGAGGTGGCTGTCTTGGCAGATACAAATTGTGAGAAGAGTTCACTCCTCCTAAATGCTGTTGGAAATGAAAATTCAACCTATAGGAGAGCGTCCTAGTAGAACAACATTATACATTAACTCATGTTCAGTAAAATAAATATTTTTGCATTTGTGGATGATACATATTTACTGATGAATTTCGATTGGCATTTATATTGGTATTTTTAATGTCTGTGAGTGTTTGTGTTTGTGTGTGTGTGTGTGTGTGTGTGTGTGTATAGATATAGATATAGATATAGATATACTCTCCAAATTTTTCAAAATATGAAATATATGCGTCTAATATACACTCTCTAAATTCATTCATGTTCATGTATGTGGATTTATAATCCACTTTTCACAAGATTATAATCAGAAATATTCATCCACCTGAAATACATATTTGTTTCCTAGTACTGAAAACTAACTTCAGTGAATGGTGCATACAAATCCTAATTATTCTACAGTAACTGACCCAGTCTAACATCAATGCAAGTAGACTCCTATGGGACATGATCTGTAATTTGTCATTCATTTGTATTCGACACTGGTACATTATTGTTTCTTCAGTTTTTGCAAATCACAGGATATACATTTCATCCACAAGTTCACAAATTAATAAGCATTTGTTTCAACTTTCACCACTTCTTGCTTCAGAACACATGTATTGTCAGGGTTTCTTGACTGTCTTTTCATGAGACTTCTTTCCAAACACATTATTTTGAATTTCCATAATCATTTTGAAGCAAAACTCACACACTCTTCATGATAAACCTAAACACAAATATTTCCATTACATATAT